>NW_027332179.1:0-315663 GCF_040802235.1 Manis javanica | reverse complement strand
ATGAGAAAGAAAAAAAAAAAGAGAAAAAAGGAAGACTAAAGGAAAGAAAGGAAGGAAAGACAAAGAAAGATGAAAGACAACAAAGAAAGAAGAGAGTAATTTGAAGGAAGGAAGAATGAAAGAAAGAAAGGAAGGCAAAAGAAGAAGAAAAAAAATGGACAGAAAAAAGAATGAAAGAAGAAAAAAGAATGAAAGAAAGAAGGAATGAAGGGAAGATGAAAGAATTGAGAGAAGAAAGAAAGAAGAAGAAAGATTGAAGAAGAAAGAAGGAAAGAAGAACGAAAAGAAAAGAATGGAAAGAAAGGAAGAAAAGAGAGAAAGAATGAAAGAAAGACATGAAAGATGCAAAAAAGTAGATAGAAAGAAAAAAGGTAGCAAACAAGGAGAGAAAAATGAAAATGAAAAGACGGAAGAAAGAAAGAATGAGAAAGAAAAAAAGAGAAAACAAGACTAAAGGAAAGAAAGGAAAGAAACAGACAAAAAATGATGAAAAAAAAAAAGAAAGAAGAGAGTAATATGAAGGAAGGAAGAATGAAAGAAAGAAATGAAGGCAAAACAAGAAAGAAGGAAAAAAGACACAAAAAAGAATGAAAGAAGAAAAGAATGAAAGAAAGAAGGAATGAAAGGAAGATGAAAGACTTGAGAGAGAAGAAACAAAGAAAGAAGAAAGGAGGAAGAGGAAAGAAGGAAAGAAGAATGAAAAGAAAAGAAAGGAAGAAAAGAGAGAAAGAATGAATGAAAGACATGAAAGACACAAACAAGAATGTAGAAAGAAAGAAACAAGGAAGGAGACAAGGAGAGAACAATGAGAGTGAAAAGACGAAAGAAAGAAAGAAAGAATGAGTAAGAGAAGAAGAGAAAAGAAGACTAAAGGAAAGAAGGGAAGGAAAAAGACAAGGAAAGATTAAAGAAACAAAGAAAGAAGAGAGTAATATGAAGGAAGGAAGAATGAAAGATAGAAAGGAAGGCAAAAGAAGAAAGAAGAAAAAAGGAGAAAAAAAGAATGAAAGAAGAAAAAAAGAATGAAAGAAAGAAGGAATGAAAGGAAGAAGAAAGACATAAGAGAGAAGAAAGAAAGAAAGAAGAGAGAAGCAAGAGGAAAGAAGGAAAGCAGAAAGAAAAGAAAATAAAGGAATAAAAGAGAGAAAGAATGAATGAAAGAAATGAAAGATGGAAGAAAGAAGATAGAAAAAAAGAAAGAAGGAAGGAAACAAAGTGAGAAAAATGACAGTGAAAAGACGAAAGAAAGAAGGAAAGAATGAGAAAGAAAAAATAGAGAAAAGAAGACTAATGGAAAGAAAGGAAGGAAAGAGACAAAGAAAGGCGAAGGAAACAAAGAAAGAAGAGAGTAATATGAAGGAAGTAAGAATGAAAGAAAGAAAGAAATACAAAAGAAGAAAAAAGAAAAAAGACAGAAAAAAGGAATGAAGAAAGAAAAAAGAAAGAAAGAAAGAAGGAGTGAAAGGAAGATGAAAGTCTTGAGAGAAAAAAAAGAAAGAAAGAAGTAAGAAGGCAGAAGAAAGAAGGAAAGAACGAAAAGAAAAGACAGGAAAGGATGAAAAGAGAGAAAGAATGAATGAAAGACATGAAAGACGCAAAAAAGAAGATAGAAAGAAAAAAAGAAGGAAACCAGGAGAGAAAAATGAGAGTGAAAAGACGAAAGAAAGAAAGAAAGAATGAGAAAGACAAAAGAGAAAAGAAGACAAAGGAAAGAACGGAATGAAAGAGACAAAGGGATGAAAGAAACAAAGAAAGAAAAAAATATGAAGGAAGAAAGAAAGAAAAAAAGGAAGGAAAAAAAAGAAAGAAAAAAAAAGAAAAAAAAAAGGAAAGAAGAAAAAAAAAAGAAAAAAAGAAAGAAGAAGAGAAAGGAAGAAAAAAGACTTGAGAGAGAAAAAAAAAAGAAAGAAGAAAGAAGGCAGAAGAAAGAAGGAAAGAAGAAAGAAAAGAAAAGAAAGGAAAGAAAGGTAGAACAGGGAGAAAGAATGAATGAAATACATGACAGACACAAAAGAGTAGAAAGAAAGAAAGAAGGGAGGAAAGAAGGAAGAAATATGAGAGTGAAAAGACAGAAAAAATGAGAAAGAAAAAAGAGAAAAGAAGACTAAAGTAAGAAAGGAAGGAAAGAGACAAAGAAAGATGAAAGAAACAAAGAAAAAACAGAGTAATATGAAGGAAAAAAAAATGAAAGAAAAAAAGGAAGGCAAAAGAAGAAAAAAAAAAAAAAAAAAAAAAAGAATGAAAGAAGAAAAAAAAAATGAAAGAAAGAAGGAATGACAGGAAGACGAAAGACTTGAGAGAGAAGAAAGAAGAAAGAAGGAAAGAAGAAGAAAAAGAAAAGAAAGGAAGAAAAGAGAGAAAGAATGAATGAAAGACATGAAAGATGCAAATAAGATGATAGAAAGAAAGAAAGAGGAAGGAAAGAAGGACAGAAAAATGAGAGTGAAAAGACGAAAGAAAGAAGGAAAGAATGAGAAAGAAAAAATAGAGACAAGAAGACTAATGGAAAGAAAGGAAGGAAAGAGACAAAGAAAGATGAAAGAAACAACGAAAGAAGAGAGTAATATGAAGGAAGGAAGAAAGAAAGAAAGAAAGGAAAGCAAAAGAAGAAAAGAAAAGAGAGAAAAAAGGTGAAAGAAGAAAAAAGAAAGAAAGAAAGAAGGAAAGAAAGGAAGATGAAAGACTTGTGAGAGAAGAAAGAAGGAAAAAGAAAAAAGAAGGAAGGAAAGAAGAAAGAAAAGAAAAGAAAGAAAGGAAAAAAAGAGAGAAAGAATGAAAGAAAGACAGGAAAGACAAAAAAAAAAAGATAAAAAAAAAAAAAGAAGGAAGGAAACGAGGAGAGAAAACGGAACGGAAATGACGAAAGAAAGAAAGAAAGAATGAGAAAGAAAAATGCAGAAAAGAAGACTAAAGGAATGAAAGGAAGGATAGAGCTTAATAAAGATGAAAGAAACAAAGAAAGACGAGGGTAATATGAAGGAAGGAAGAATGAAAGAAAGAAAGGAAGGCAAAAGAAGAGAGAACAAAAAAAGAGAGAAAAGAATGAAAGAAAAAAATGAATGAAAGAAAGAAGGAATGAAAGGAAGATGAAAGACTTGAGACAGAAGAGAGAAAGAAAGAAGAAAGAAGGAAGAAGAAAGAAGGAAAGAAGAATGAAAAGAAAAGAAAGATAGGAAGAAATGAGGAAGAATGAATGAAAGACATGAAAGACGCTAAAAAGAAGATAGAAAGAAAGAAAGAAAGAAAGAAGGAAACAAGGAGAGAAAAATGAGAGTGAAAAGACGAAAGAAAGAAAGAATGAGGAAGAAAAAAGAGAGAAAAGAAGACAAAAGGAAAGAAGGGAAGGAAAAAGACAAGGAAAGATTAAAGAAACAAAGAAAGAAGAGAGTAATATGAAGGAAGGAAGAATGAAAGAAAGGAAGGCAAAAGAAGAAAGAAGAAAAAAAGACAGAACAAAAGAATGAAAGATGAAAAAAAGAATGAAAGAAAGAAGGAATGAAAGAAAGATGAAAGACTTGAGAGAGAAGAAAGAAGAAAGACGGAAGAAGGAGAAAGGACGGAAGAATGAAAAGAAAAGAGAGGAAAGAAAGGAAGAAAAGAGAGAAAGAATGAATGGAAGACACGAAAGATGCAAAAAAGAAGATAGAAAGAAAGAAAGAAGGACGGAAATGGAGAGAAGAATGAGAGTGAAATAACGAAAGAAAGAAAGAAAGAATGAGAAAAAAAGAAAGATAAAGAAGACTAAAGGAAAGAACGGAAGGAAAGAGACAAAGAACGCTGAAACAAACAAAGAAAGAAGAGAGTAATGTGAAGGAAGGAAGAATGAAAGAAAGAAAGATAGGCAAAAGAAGAAAGAAGAATAAAAGGCAGAAGAAAAGAATGAATTAAGAAAAAAGTATGAAAGAATGGAGGTATGAAAGGAAGGCAAAAGACTTGAGAGAGAAGAAAGAAAGAAGGAAGAAGGGAAGAAGAAGGAAAAGAAAGAAAGGAAGAAAAGAGAGAAAGAATGAATGAAAGAAATGAAAGACGCCAAAAAGAAGAAAGAAAGAAAAAAGGAAGGAAAAAAGAAGAGAAAAATGAGAGGAAAAAGACGAAGAAAAGAAAGAAAAAAAAAAAAAAGAAAAAAGAAGAAAAAAGAAAAGAAAGGAAGAAAAGAAAAAAAGAAAGAAGAAAGAAACAAAGAAAGAAGAGAGAAATAGGAAGGAAGGAAGAATGAAAGAAAGAAAGGAAAGCAAAAGAAGAAAGAAGGCAAAAAGAGAAGAAAAGGAATGAAGGAAGAAATATAAGAATGAAAGAAAGGAGGAATGAAAGGAAGATGAAAGACTTGAGAGAGAAGAAAGAAAGAAAGAAGGAAGAAGAAAGAAGGAAAGAAGAACGAAAAGAAAAGAAAGAAAGGAAGAAAAGAGAGAAAGAATGAACGGAAGACATGAGAGACACAAAAAAGAAGATAGAAAGAAAGAAGGTAGGAAACAAGGAGAGAAAAATGAAAGTGAAAAGATGAAAGAAAGAAAGAAGGAATGAGAACGAAAAAAAACAGAAAAGTAGAATTAAGGAAAGAAAGGAAGGAAAGAGACATAGAAAGATGAAAGTAACAAAGAAAGAAGAGAGTAATATCAAGGAAGGAAGAATGAAAGAAAGACAGGAAGGCAAAAGAAGAAAGAAGTAAAAAAGACAGAAAAAAATGTATGAAAGAAGAAAAAAGTATGAAAGAAAGAGGTAATGAAAGGAAGATGAAAGTCTTGAGAAAGAAAAAAGTAAGAAAGAAGAAATAAGGAAGAAGAAAGAAGGAAAGAAGAAAAAGGAAAGGAAAGAAAGAAAGAAAAGAGAGAAAGAATGAATGAAAGACATGAAAGACGCAAAAAAGAAGATAGAAAGAAAAAAGGAAGGAAACAAGGAGAGAAAAATGGAAGTGAAATGACGAAAGAAGGAAAGAAAGAATGAGAAAGAAAAAAAGAGAAAAAAAGACAAAAAAAAAAAAAGGAAGGAAAAACAAAGAAAGAAGAAAAAAAGAAAGAAGAGAGTAATTAGAAGGAAGGAAGAATGAAAGAAAGAAAGGAAGGCAAAAGAAGAAGAAGAAATACAGATAAAAGAACGAAAGAAGAAAAAATTAATGAAAGAAAGAAGGAATGAAAGGAAGATGAAAGACGAGAGAGAAGAAAGAAAGAAAGAAGATAGATTGAAGAAGAAAGAAGGTAAGAAGAACGAAAAGAGAAGAAAGAAAGGAAGAAAGGAGAGAAAGAAAGGATGAAAGACATGAAAGATGCAAAAAAGTAGATAGAAAGAAAAAAGGTAGGAAACAAGGAGAGAAAAATGAAAATGAAAAGACGGAAGAAAGAAAGAATGAGAAAGAAAAAAAGAGAAAAGAAGACTAAAGGAAAGAAAGGAAGGAAACAGACAAAGAATGATGAAAGAAAAAAGGAAAGAAGAGAGTCATATGAAGGAAGGAAGAATGAAAGAAAGAAAGGAAGGCAAAAGAAGAAAGAAGAAAAAAGGACACAAAAAAGAATGAAAGAAGAAAAGAATGAAAGAAAGAAGGAATGAAAGGAAGATCAAAGACTTGAGAGAGAAGAAACAAAGAAAGAAGAAAGCAGGAAGAGGAAAGAAGGAAAGAAGAATGAAAAGAAAAGAAAGGAAGAAAAGAGAGAAAGAATGAATGAAAGACATGAAAGACACAAACAAGAATGTAGAAAGAAAGAAACAAGGAAGGAGACAAGGAGAGAACAATGAGAGTGAAAAGACGAAAGAAAGAAAGAAAGAATGAGTAAGAGAAGAAGAGAAAAGAAGACTAAAGGAAAGAAGGGAAGGAAAAAGAAAAGAAAAGATAAAAAAAAAAAAGAAAGAAGAGAGAAATATGAAGGAAGGAAAAATGAAAGAAAGAAAGGAAGGAAAAAGAAGAAAGAAAAAAAAAGGAAAAAAAAAGAATGAAAGAAGAAAAAAAGAATGAAAGAAAGAAGGAAAGAAGGGAAGAAGAAAGACTAAAGAGAGAAGAAAGACAGAAAGAAGAGAGAAGGAAAAGGAAAGAAGGAAAGCACAAAGAAAAGAAAATAAAGGAATAAAAGAGAGAAAGAAGGAATGAAAGAAATGAAAGATGGAAGAAAGAAGATACAAAAAAAGAAAGAACGAAGGAAACAAAGAGAGAAAAATAACAGAGAAAAGAAGAAAAAAAAAAAGAATGAAAAAGAAAAAAAAAAAAAGAAGAATAAAGGAAAGTAAGAAAGGAAAGAGAAAAAGAAAGGCGAAGGAAACAAAGAAAGAAGAGAGTAAAATGAAGGAAGTAAGAATGAAAGAAAGAAAGGAATGCAAAAGAAGAAAGAAGAAAAAAGACAGAAAAAAGGAATGAAGTAAGAAAAAAGTATGAAAGAAAGATGTAGTGAAAGGAAGATGAAAGTCTTGAGAGAGAAAAAAGAAAGAAAGAAGTAAGAAGGCAGAAGAAAGAAGGAAAGAACGAAAAGAAAAGACAGGAAAGGATGAAAAGAGAGAAAGAATGAATGAAAGACATGAAAGACGCAAAAAAGAAGATAGAAAGAAAAAAGGAAGGAAACAAGGAGAGAAAAATGAGAGTGAAAAGACGAAAGAAAGAAAGAAAGAATGAGAAAGACAAAAGAGAAAGGAAGACAAAGGAAAGAACGGAATGAAAGAGACAAAGAGATGAAAGAAAAAAAGAAAGAAGAGAGTAATATGAAGGAAGGAAGAATGAAAGAAAGAAAGGAAGGCAAAAGAAGAAAGAAGAAAAAAGACAGAGAAAAGGAATGAAGGAAGAAAAAAGAATGAAAGAAAGAAGCAGTGAAAGGAAGATGAAAGACTTGAGAGAGACGAAAGAAAAAAAGAAGAAAGAAGGCAGAAGAAAGAAGGAAAAAAGAAACAAAAGAAAAGAAAGGAAAGAAAGGAAGAACAGGGAGAAAGAATGAATGAAATACATGACAGACACAAAACAGAAGAAAGAAAGAAAGAAGGGAGGAAACAAGGAAGAAATATGAGAGTGAAAAGACAGAAAGAAAAAATGAGAAAGAAAAAAGAGAAAAGAAGACTAAAGTAAGAAAGGAAGGAAAGAGACAAAGAAAGATGAAAGAAACAAAGAAAGAAGAGAGTAATATGAAGGAAGGAAGAATGAACGAAAGAAAGGAAGGCAAAAGAAGAAAAGAAAAAAGAAAGAAAAAAAGAATGAAAGAAGAAAAAAAGAATGAAAGAAAGAAGGAATGAAAGGAAGATGAAAGACTTGAGAGAGAAGAAAGAAAGAAAGAAGAAAGAAGGAAGAAGAACGAAGGAAAGAAGAAGAAAAAGAAAAGAAAGGAATAAAAGAGAGAAAGAATGAATGAAAGAAATGAAAGATGGAAGAAAGAAGATAGAAAAAAAGAAAGAAGGAAGGAAACAAAGTGATAAAAAAGAAAGTGAAAAGACGAAAGAAAGAAAGAGTGAGACAGAAAAAAAGAGAAAAGAAGAGTAAAGGAAAGAAAGGAAGGAAAGAGACAAAGAAAGGCGAAGGAAACAAAGAAAGAAGAGAGTAATATGAAGGAAGTAAGAATGAAAGAAAGAAAGGAATGCAAAAGAAGAAAGAAAAAAAAAGATAGAAAAAAGAAATGAAGTAAAAAAAAAAAAAAAAAAAAAGAAGGAGTAAAAGGAAGATGAAACTCTAGAGAGAGAAAAAAGAAAGAAAGAATTAAGAAGGCAGAAGAAAAAAGGAAAAAACGAAAAGAAAAGACAGGAAAGGATGAAAAGAGAGAAAGAATGAATGAAAGACATGAAAGACGCAAAAAAGAAGATAGAAAGAAAAAAAGAAGGAAACCAGGAGAGAAAAATGAGAGTGAAAAGACGAAAGAAAGAAAGAAAGAATGAGAAAGACAAAAGAGAAAAGAAGACAAAGGAAAGAACGGAATGAAAGAGACAAAGGGATGAAAGAAACAAAGAAAGAAGAGAGAAATATGAAGGAAGAATGAAAGAATGAAAGGAAGGCAAAAGAAGAAAGAAGAAAAAAGAGAAAAGGAATGATGGAAGAAAAAAGAATGAAAGAAAGAAGCAGTGAAAGGAAGATGAAAGACTTGAGAGAGACGAAAGAAAGAAAGAAGAAAGAAGGCAGAAGAAAGAAGGAAAGAAGAAAGAAAAGAAAAGAAAGGAAAGAAAGGAAGAACAGGGAGAAAGAATGAATGAAATACATGACAGACACAAAACAGTAGAAAGAAAGAAAGAAGGGAGGAAACAAGGAAGAAATATGAGAGTGAAAAGACAGAAAAAATGAGAAAGAAAAAAGAGAAAAGAAGACTAAAGTAAGAAAGGAAGGAAAGAGACAAAGAAAGATGAAAGAAACAAAGAAAGAAGAGAGTAATATGAAGGAAGGAATAAAGAACGAAAGAAAGGAAGGCAAAAGAAGAAAAGAAAAAAGAAAGAAAAAAAGAATGAAAGAAGAAAAAATGAATGAAAGAAAGAAGGAATGAAAGGAAGATGAAAGACTTGAGAGAGAAGAAAGAAAGAAAGAAGTAAGAAGGAAGAAGAACGAAGGAAAGAAGAAGAAAAAGAAAAGAAAGGAAGAAAAGAGAGAAAGAATGAATGAAAGACATGAAAGATGCAAATAAGATGATAGAAAGAAAGAAAGAGGAAGGAAAGAAGGACAGAAAAATGAGAGTGAAAAGACGAAAGAAAGAAGGAAAGAATGAGAAAGAAAAAATAGAGACAAGAAGACTAATGGAAAGAAAGGAAGGAAAGAGACAAAGAAAGATGAAAGAAACAACGAAAGAAGAGAGTAATATGAAGGAAGGAAGAATGAAAGAATGAAAGGAATGCAAAAGAAGAAAAGAAAAGAGAGAAAAAAGGTGAAAGAAGAAAAAAGAATGAAAGAAAGAAGGAATGAAAGGAAGATGAAAGACTTGTGAGAAAAAAAAAAAGGAAGAAGGAAGAAGAAAGAAGGAAAGAAGAAAGAAAAAAAAAGAAAGAAAGAAAAAAAAGAGAGAAAGAAAGAAAGAAAGACAAGAAAGACACAAAAAAGAAGATAGAAAAATAGAAAGAAGGAAGGAAAGGAGGAGAGAAAACGGAAGGAAAAAGAAAGAAAGAAAGAAAGAATGAGAAAGAAAAATGCAGAAAAGAAGACTAAAGGAATGAAAGGAAGGATAGAGCTTAATAAAGATGAAAGAAACAAAGAAAGACGAGGGTAATATGAAGGAAGGAAAAATGAAAGAAAGAAAGGAAGGCAAAAGAAGAGAGAACAAAAAAAGAGAGAAAAGAATGAAAGAAAAAAATGAATGAAAGAAAGAAGGAATGAAAGGAAGATGAAAGACTTGAGACAGAAGAGAGAAAGAAAGAAGAAAGAAGGAAGAAGAAAGAAGGAAAGAAGAATGAAAAGAAAAGAAAGATAGGAAGAAATGAGGAAGAATGAATGAAAGACATGAAAGACGCTAAAAAGAAGATAGAAAGAAAGAAAGAAAGAAAGAAGGAAACAAGGAGAGAAAAATGAGAGTGAAAAGACGAAAGAAAGAAAGAATGAGGAAGAAAAAAGAGAGAAAAGAAGACTAAAGGAAAGAAGGAAGGAAAGAGACAAAGAAAGATGAACGAAACAAAGAAAGAAGAGGGTAATATGAAGGAAGGAAGAATGAAAGAAAGGAAGGCAAAAGAAGAAAGAAGAAAAAAAGACAGAAAAAAAGAATGAACGAAGAAAAAAAGAATGAAAGAAAGAAGGAATGAAAGAAAGATGAAAGACTTGAGAGAGAAGAAAGAAGAAAGACGGAAGAAGGAGAAAGGACGGAAGAATGAAAAGAAAAGAGAGGAAAGAAAGGAAGAAAAGAGAGAAAGAATGAATGGAAGACACGAAAGATGCAAAAAAGAAGATAGAAAGAAAGAAAGAAGGACGGAAATGGAGAGAAGAATGAGAGTGAAATAACGAAAGAAAGAAAGAAAGAATGAGAAAAAAAGAAAGATAAAGAAGACTAAAGGAAAGAACGGAAGGAAAGAGACAAAGAAAGATGAAAGAAACAACGAAAGAAGAGAGTAATATGAAGGAAGGAAGAATGAAAGAAAGGAAGATAGGCAAAAGAAGAAAGAAGAATAAAAGGCAGAAGAAAAAGAATGAATTAAGAAAAAAGTATGAAAGAATGGAGGTATGAAAGGAAAGCAAAAGACTTGAGAGAGAAGAAAGAAAGAAGGAAGAAGGGAAGAAGAAGGAAAAGAAAGAAAGGAAGAAAAGAGAGAAAGAATGAATGAAAGAAATGAAAGACGCCAAAAAGAAGATAGAAAGAAAGAAGGAAGGAAACAAGGAGAGAAAAATGAGGGTGAAAAGACGAAAGAAAGTAAGAAAGAATGAGAAAGAAAAAAAACAGAAAAGTAGAATTAAGGAAAGAAAGGAAGGACAGAGACATAGAAAGATGAAAGTAACAAAGAAAGAAGAGAGTAATATCAAGGAAGGAAGAATGAAAGAAAGACAGGAAGGCAAAAGAAGAAAGAAGTAAAAAAGACAGAAAAAAATGTATGAAAGAAGAAAAAAGAATGAAAGAAAGAAGGAATGAAAGGAAGATGAAAGTCTTGAGAAAGAAAAAAGTAAGAAAGAAGAAATAAGGAAGAAGAAAGAAGGAAAGAAGAAAAAAGAAAGGAAAGAAAGAAAGAAAAGAGAGAAAGAATGAATGAAAGACATGAAAGACGAAAAAAAGAAGATAGAAAGAAAAAAGGAAGGAAACAAGGAGAGAAAAATGGAAGTGAAATGACGAAAGAAGGAAAGAAAGAATGAGAAAGAAAAAAAGAGAAAAGAAGACTAAAGGAAAGAAAGGAAGGAAAGACAAAGAAAGATGAAACAAAGAAAGAAGAGAGTAATTTGAAGGAAGGAAGAATGAAAGAAAGAAAGGAAGGAAAAAGAAGAAGAAAAAATACAGAAAAAAGAACGAAAGAAGAAAAAATTAATGAAAGAAAGAAGGAATGAAAGGAAGATGAAAGAGGGGAGAGAAGAAAGAAAGAAAGAAGAAAGATTGAAGAAGAAAGAAGGAAAGAAGAACGAAAAGAAAAGAATGGAAAGAAAGGAAGAAAAGAGAGAAAGAATGAAAGAAAGACATGAAAGATGCAAAAAAGTAGATAGAAAGAAAAAAGGTAGGAAACAAGGAGAGAAAAATGAAAATGAAAAGACGGAAGAAAGAAAGAATGAGAAAGAAAAAAAGAGAAAAGATGACTAAAGGAAAGAAAGGAAGGAAACAGACAAAGAATGATGAAAGAAAAAAAGAAAGAAGGCAGTCATATGAAGGAAGAAAGGATGAAAGAAAAAAAGGAAAGTAAAAGTAGATAGAAGAAAAAAGACAAAAAAAAAAATAAAAGAAAAAAAGAAAAAAAGAAAGAAGGAATGAAAGGAAGATGAAAGAGTGGAGAGAGAAGAAACAAAAAAAAAAGAAAGAAGGAAGAGGAAAGAAGGAAAGAAGAAAGAAAAGAAAAGAAAGAAAGAAAAGAGAGAAAGAAAAAATGAAAGACATGAAAGACACAAACAAGAATGTAGAAAGAAAGAAACAAGGAAGGAGACAAGGAGAGAACAATGAGAGTGAAAAGACGAAAGAAAGAAAGAAAGAATGAGTAAGAGAAGAAGAGAAAAGAAGACTAAAGGAAAGAAGGGAAGGAAAAAGACAAGGAAAGATTAAAGAAACAAAGAAAGAAGAGAGTAATATGAAGGAAGGAAGAATGAAAGATAGAAAGGAAGGCAAAAGAAGAAAGAAGAAAAATGGACAAAAAAAGAATGAAAGAAGAAAAAAAGAATGAAAGAAAGAAGAAATGAAAGGAAGATGAAAGACTTTAGAGAGAAGAAAGAAAGAAAGAAGAGAGAAGGAAGAGGAAAGAAGGGAAGCAGAAAGAAAAGAAAATAAAGGAATAAAAGAGAGAAAGAATGAATGAAAGAAATGAAAGATGGAAGAAAGAAGATAGAAAAAAAGAAAGAAGGAAGGAAACAAAGTGAGAAAAATGACAGTGAAAAGGTGAAAGAAAGAAAGAATGAGAAAGAAAAAAGAGAAAAGAAGACTAAAGGAAAGGAAGGAAGGAAAGAGAAAAAAAAAAGAGAAGGAAACAAAGAAAGAAGAGAGTAATATGAAGGAAGTAAGAATGAAAGAAAGAAAGGAATGCAAAAGAAGAAAGAAGAAAAAAGACAGAAAAAAGGAATGAAGTAAAAAAAAAGAATGAAAGAAAGAAGGAGTGAAAGGAAAATGAAAGTCTTGAGAGAGAAAAAAGAAAGAAAGAAGTAAGAAGGGAGAAGAAAGAAGGAAAGAACGAAAAGAAAAGACAGGAAAGGATGAAAAAAGAGAAAGAATGAATGAAAGACATGAAAGACGCAAAAAAGAAGATAGAAAGAAAAAAGGAAGGAAACAAGGAGAGAAAAATGAGAGTGAAAAGACGAAAGAAAGAAAGAAAGAATGAGAAAGACAAAAGAGAAAGGAAGACAAAGGAAAGAACGGAATGAAAGAGACAAAGAGATGAAAGAAACAAAGAAAGAAGAGAGAAATAGGAAGGAAGAATGAAAGAACGAAAGGAGGGAAAAAGAAGAAAGAAGAAAAAAGACAGAGAAAAGGAATGAAGGAAGAAAAAAGAATGAAAGAAAGAAGCAGTGAAAGGAAGATGAAAGAGTTGAGAGAGACGAAAGAAAGAAAGAAGAAAGAAGGCAGAAGAAAGAAGGAAAGAAGAAACAAAAGAAAAGAAAGGAAAGAAAGGAAGAACAGGGAGAAAGAATGAATGAAATACATGACAGACACAAAACAGTAGAAAGAAAGAAAGAAGGGAGGAAACAAGGAAGAAATATGAGAGTGAAAAGACAGAAAAAATGAGAAAGAAAAAAGAGAAAAGAAGACTAAAGTAAGAAAGGAAGGAAAGAGACAAAGAAAGATGAAAGAAACAAAGAAAGAAGAGAGTAATATGAAGGAAGGAAGAATGAACGAAAGAAAGGAAGGCAAAAGAAGAAAAGAAAAAAGAAAGAAAAAAAGAATGAAAGAAGAAAAAAAGAATGAAAGAAAGAAGGAATGAAAGGAAGATGAAAGACTTGAGAGAGAAGAAAGAAAGAAAGAAGAAAGAAGGAAGAAGAACGAAGGAAAGAAGAAGAAAAAGAAAAGAAAGGAATAAAAGAGAGAAAGAATGAAAGACATGAAAGAAGCAAATAAGATGAAAGAAAGAAAGAAAGAGGAAGGAAAGAAGGAAAAAAAAATGAGAGTGAAAAGACGAAAGAAAGAAGGAAAAATTAGAAAGAAAAAATAGAGAAAAGAAGACTAATGGAAAGAAAGGAAGGAAAAAGACAAAGAAAGATGAAAGAAACAACGAAAGAAGAGAGTAATATGAAGGAAGGAAGAATGAAAGAATGAAAGGAATGCAAAAGAAGAAAAGAAAAGAGAGAAAAAAAGGTGAAAGAAGAAAAAAGAATGAAAGAAAGAAGGAATGAAAGGAAGATGAAAGACTTGAGAGAGAAGAAAGAAGGAAGAAGGAAGAAGAAAGAAGGAAAGAAGAATGAAAAGAAATGAAAGAAAGGAAGAAAAGAGAGTAAGAATGAATGAAAGACATGAAAGACACAAAAAAGAAGATAGAAAAATAGAAAGAAGGAAGGAAACGAGGAGAGAAAACGGAACGGAAAAGACGAAAGAAAGAAAGAAAGAAAGAATGAGAAAGAAAAATGCAGAAAAGAAGACTAAAGGAATGACAGGAAGGATAGAGCTAAATAAAGATGAAAGAAACAAAGAAAGAAGAGGGTAATATGAAGGAAGGAAGAATGAAAGAAAGAAAGGAAGGAAAAAGAAGAGAGAACAAAAAAAGAGAAAAAAGAATGAAAGAAAAAAATGAATGAAAGAAAGAAGGAATGAAAGGAAGATGAAAGACTTGAGACAGAAGAGAGAAAGAAAGAAGAAAGAAGGAAGAAGAAAGAAGGTAAGAAGAATGAAAAGAAAAGAAAGATAGGAAGAAATGAGGAAGAATGAATGAAAGACATGAAAGACGCTAAAAAGAAGATAGAAAGAAAGAAAGAAAGAAAGAAGGAAACAAGGAGAGAAAAATGAGAGTGAAAAGACGAAAGAAAGAAAGAATGAGGAAAAAAAAGAGAGAAAAGAAGACTAAAGGAAAGAAGGAAGGAAAGAGACAAAGAAAGATGAAGGAAACAAAGAAAGAAGAGGGTAATATGAAGGAAGGAAGAATGAAAGAAAGGAAGGCAAAAGAAGAAAGAAGAAAAAAAGACAGAAAAAAAGAATGAACGAAGAAAAACAGAATGAAAGAAAGAAGGAATGAAAGAAAGATGAAAGACTTGAGAGAGAAGAAAGAAGGAAGAAAGACGGAAGAAGGAGAAAGGACGGAAGAATGAAAAGACAAGAGAAGAAAGAAAGGAAGAAAAGAGAGAAAGAATGAATGGAAGACACGAAAGATGCAAAAAAGAAGATAGAAAGAAAGAAAGAAGGACGGAAATGGAGAGAAGAATGAGTGTGAAATAACGAAAGAAAGAAAGAAAGAATGAGAAAAAAAGAAAGATAAAGAAGACTAAAGGAAAGAACGGAAGGAAAGAGACAAAGAACGCTGAAACAAACAAAGAAAGAAGAGAGTAATGTGAAGGAAGGAAGAATGAAAGAAAGAAAGATAGGCAAAGGAAGAAAGAAGAATAAAAGGCAGAAAAAAAGAATGAATTAAGAAAAAATTATGAAAGAATGGAGGTATGAAAGGAAGGCAAAAGACTTGAGAGAGAAGAAAGAAAGAAGGAAGAAGGGAAGAAGAAGGAAAAGAAAGAAAGGAAGAAAAGAGAGAAAGAATGAATGAAAGAAATGAAAGACGACAAAAAGAAGATAGAAAGAAAGAAGGAAGGAAACAAGGAGAGAAAAATGAGGGTGAAAAGACGAAAGAAAGAAAGAAAGAGTGAGACAGAAAAAAAGAGAAAAGAAGAATAAAGGAAAGAAAGGAAGGAAAGACACAAAGACAGATGAAAGAAACAAAGAAAGAAGAGAGTAATATGAAGGAAGGAAGAATGAAAGAAAGAAATGAAGGCAAAACAAGACAGAAGGCAAAAAGAGAAGAAAAGAATGAAGGAAGAAATAAAGAATGAAAAAAAGGAGGAATGAAAGGAAAATGAAAGACTTGAGAGAGAAGAAAGAAAGAAAGAAGAAAGAATAAAGAAGGAAAGAAAAACGAAAAGAAAAGAAAGAAAGGAAGAAAAGAGAGAAAGAATGAACGGAAGACATGAGAGACACAAAAAAGAAGATAGAAAGAAAGAAGGTAGGAAACAAGGAGAGAAAACGAGAGTGAAAAGATGAAAGAAAGAAAGAATGAGAAAGCAAAAATAGAGAAAACAAGACTAATGGAAAGAAAGGAAGGAAGGAGGGAAGGAAAGATGAAAGAAACAAAGAAAGAAGAGAGTAATATGAAGGAAGGAAGAATGAAAGAAAGAAAGCAAGGCGAAAGAAGAAAGAAGAAAAATGGACAGGAAAAAGAATGAAAGAAGAAAAAAGAATGAAAGAAACAAGGAATGAAAGGAAGATGAAAGACTTGAGAGAGAAGAAAGAAAGAAAGAAGAAGAAGAAAGAAGGAAAGAAGAAAGAAAAGAAAGGAAAGGAAAGACAGGAAGAAAAGAGAGAAAGATATGAAAAACGCAAAAAAGAAAATAGAAAGAAAGAAAGAAGGAAGGAAACACGGCGAGAAAAATGTGAGTGAAAAGACGAAAGAAAGAAAGAAAGAATGAGAAAGAAAACAAGGGAAAAGAAGACTAAAGGAAAGAAAGGAAGGAAATAGACAAAGAAAGATGAAACAAAGAAAGAAGAGAGTAATATGAAGGAAGGAAGAATGAAACAAAGAAAGGAAGGCAAAAGAAAGAAGAAAAAAAGAATAAAAGAAAGAAGGAATGAAAGGAAGAAGAAAGCCGTGAGAGAGAAAAAAGAAAGGAGAGGGAAGGAAGAAGAAAGAAGGAAAGAAGAAAGGAAAGAAAGAAGAAAAAGGAGAGAGAATGAATGAAAGAAATGAAAGACGCAAAGAAGAAGATAGAAAGAAAGAAAGAAGGAAGGAAATGGAGAGAAGAATGAGAGTGCAAAGACGAAAGAAAGAAAGTATGAGATAGAAACCAAGACTAAAGGAAAGAAAGGAAGGAAAGAGACAAAGAAAGATGAAAGAAACAAGGAAATAAGAGAGTAATATGAAGGAAGGAAGAACGAAAGAAAGAAAGGTAGGCAAAAGAAGAAAGAAGAAAAAAAGAATGAAAGAAGAAAAATAGAATGAAATAAAGAAGGAATGAAAGGAAGATGAAAGATTTGAGAGAGAAGAAAGAAAGAAAGAAGAAAGGAGGAAGAAGAAGGAAGGAAAGATGAAAGAAAAGAAAAGGAAGGAAGGAAGAAGAGAGGAAAAAAGATTGAAAGACATGAAAAATGCAAAAAAGAAGATACAACGAAAGAAAGAAGGAAGCAAACAAGGAGAGAAGAATGAGAGTGAAAAGACGAAAGAAAGAAAGAAAGAATGAGAAGGAAAAAAAGAGAAAAGAACACTAAAGGAAAGACAAAAATCAAAGAGACAAAGAAAAATAAAAGAAACGAAAAAAGCAGAGATTAATAAGAAGGAAGGAAGAGTGAAAGAAAGAAAGGAAGGCAAAAGAAGAAAGAAGAAAAAAAGACAGAAAAAAGAATGAAAGAAGAAAAAAAGATTGAAAGAAAGAAGGAATGAAAGGAAGATGAAAGACTTGAGAGAGAAGAAAGAAAGAATGAAAGAAGAAAGAAGAAGAAATAAGGAAAGAAGAAAGAAAAGAATAGAAAGGAAAGAAAGAAAGAAAAGAGAGAAAGAAAGAATGAAAGACATGAAAGACGAAAAAAAGAAGATGGAAAGAAAGAAAGAAGGAAACAAGGAGAGAAAAATGAGGGTGAAAAGACGAAAGAAAGAAAGAATGAGAAAGAAAACAAGCTTAAAGAAGTCTAAAGGAAAGAAAGGAAGGAAAGAGTCTAAGAAAGATGAAAGGAACAAAGAAAGAAGAGAGTAATATGAAGGAAGGAAGAATGAAAGAAAGAAAGGAAGGCAAAATTATAAAGAGGAAAAAAAAGACAGAAAAAAGAATGAAAGAAGAAAAAAAGAATGAAAGAAAGAAGGAATGGAAGGAAGATGAAAGTCTCGAGAGAGAAGAAAGAAAGAAGAAAGAAGGAAGGAGGAAAGAAAAAAAAAGAAAGGAAAGACAAGAAGAAAAGACAGAAAGAAAGAATGAAAGACATGACAGAAGCAAAAAAGAAGAAAGAAAGAAAGAAGGAAGGAAACAAGGAGAGAAAAATGAGAGCGAAAAGACGAAAGAAAGTAAGAAAGAATGAGAAAGAAAAAAAACAGAAAAGTAGAATAAAGGAAAGAAAGGAAGGACAGAGACATAGAAAGATGAAAGTAACAAAGAAAGAAGAGAGTCATAACAAGGAAGGAAGAATGAAAGAAAGACAGGAAGACAAAAGAAGAAAGAAGTAAAAAAGACAGAAAAAAATGTATGAAAGAAGAAAAAAGTATGAAAGAAAGATGAAATGAAAGGAAGATGAAAGTCTTGAGAAAGAAAAAAGTAAGAAAGAAGAAATAAGGAAGAAGAAAGAAGGAAAGAAGAAAAAAGAAAGGAAAGAAAGAAAAGAGAGAAAGAATGAATGAAAGACATGAAAGACGCAAAAAAGAAGATAGAAAGAAAAAAGGAAGGAAACAACGAGAGAAAAATGGAAGTGAAATGACGAAAGAAGGAAAGAAAGAATGAGAAAGAATAAAAGAGAAAAGAAGACTAAAGGAAAGAAAGGAAGGAAAGACAAAGAAAGATGAAACAAAGAAAGAAGAGAGTAATTTGAAGGAAGGAAGAAAGAAAGAAAGAAAGGAAGGCAAAAGAAGAAGAAAAAAGACAGAAAAAAAGAATGAAAGAAGAAAAAATGAATGAAAGAAAGAAGGAATGAAAGGAAGATGAAAGACGAGAGAGAAGAAAGAAAGAAAGAAGAAAGATTGAAGAAGAAAGAAGGAAAGAAGAACGAAAAGAAAAGAATGGAAAGAAAGGAAGAAAAGAGAGAAAGAATGAATGAAAGACAAGAAAGACACAAAAAAGAATGTAGAAAGAAAGAAACAAGGAAGGAGACAAGGAGAGAACAATGAGAGTGAAAAGACGAAAGAAAGAAAGAAAGAATGAGTAAGAGAAGAAGAGAAAAGAAGACTAAAGGAAAGAAGGGAAGGAAAGAGACAAGGAAAGATTAAAGAAACAAAGAAAGAAGAGAGTAATATGAAGGAAGGAAGAATGAAAGATAGAAAGGAAGGCAAAAGAAGAAAGAAGAAAAAAGGAGAAAAAAAGAATGAAAGAAGAAAAAAAGAATGAAAGAAAAAAGGAATGAAAGGAAGATGAAAGACTTTAGAGAGAAGAAACAAAGAAAGAAGAGAGAAGGAAGAGGAAAGAAGGAAAGCAGAAAGAAAAGAAAATAAAGGAATAAAAGAGAGAAAGAATGAATGAAAGAAATGAAAGATGGAAGAAAGAAGATAGAAAAAAAGAAGGAAAGAAGGAAACAAAGTGAGAAAAATGACAGTGAAAAGGTGAAAGAAAGAAAGAATGAGAAAGAAAAAAGAGAAAAGAAGACTAAAGGAAAGTAAGGAAGGAAAGAGACAAAGAAAGGCGAAGGAAACAAAGAAAGAAGAGAGTAATATGAAGGAAGTAAGAATGAAAGATAGAAAGGAATGAAAAAGAAGAAAGAAGAAAAAAGACAGAAAAAAGGAATGAAGTAAGAAAAAAGAATGAAAGAAACAAGGAGTGAAAGGAAGATGAAAGTCTTGAGAGAGAAAAAAGAAAGAAAGAAGTAAGAAGGCAGAAGAAAGAAGGAAAGAACGAAAAGAAAAGACAGGAAAGGATGAAAAGAGAGAAAGAATGAATGAAAGACATGAAAGACGCCAAAAAGAAGATAGAAAGAAAAAAGGAAGGAAACAAGGAGAGAAAAATGAGAGTGAAAAGACGAAAGGAAGAAAGAAAAAATGAGAAAGACAAAAGAGAAAAGAAGACAAAGGAAAGAACGGAATGAAAGAGACAAAGAGATGAAAGAAACAAAGAAAGAAGAGAGAAATATGAAGGAAGAATGAAAGAATGAAAGGAAGGCAAAAGAAGAAAGAAGAAAAAAGACAGAGAAAAGAAAGGAAGGAAGAAAAAAGAATGAAAGAAAGAAGCAGTGAAAGGAAGATGAAAGACTTGAGAGAGACGAAAGAAAGAAAGAAGAAAGAAGGCAGAGGAAAGAAGGAAAGAAGAAAGAAAAGAAACGAAAGGAAAGAAAGGAAGAACAAGGAGAAAGAATGCATGAAATACATAACAGACACACAACAGTAGAAAGAAAGAAAGAAGGGAAGAAAAAAGGAAGAAATATGAGAGTAAAAAGGAAAAAAAAAAAAATGAGAAAAAAAAAAGAAAAAAGAATACAAAAGTAAGAAAGGAAGGAAAAAGAAAAAGAAAGATAAAAGAAAAAAAGAAAGAAGAGAGTAATATGAAGGAAGGAAGAATGAAACAAAGAAAGGAAGGAAAAAGAAAAAAGAAAAAAAGAATAAAAGAAAGAAGGAATGAAAGGAAGATGAAAGACTTGAGTGAGAATAAAGAAAGGAGAGGGAAGGAAGAAGAAAGAAGGAAAGAAGAAAGGAAAGAAAGAAGAAAAAAGAGAGAGAATGAATAAAAGAAATGAAAGACGCAAAGAAGAAGATAGAAAGAAAGAAAGAAGGAAGGAAATGGAGAGAAGAATGAGAGTGCAAAGACGAAAGAAAGAAAGTATGAAATAGAAACCAAGATTAAAGAAAAGAAAGGAAGGAAAGAGACAAAGAAAGATGAAAGAAACAAGGAAAGAAGAGAAGAATATGAAGGAAGGAAGAACGAAAGACAGAAAGGTAGGCAAAAGAAGAAAGAAAAAAAAAAGAATGAAAGAAGAAAAATAGAATGAAATAAAGAAGGAATGAAAGGAAGATGAAAGACTTGAGAGAGAAGAAAGAAAGAAAGAAGAAAGGAGGAAGAAGAAGGAAGGAA
Source organism: Manis javanica (assembly GCF_040802235.1). Classification (NCBI taxonomy): domain Eukaryota; kingdom Metazoa; phylum Chordata; class Mammalia; order Pholidota; family Manidae; genus Manis; species Manis javanica. Next base: position 295,742 of record NW_027332179.1, on the reverse strand, counting down.
AGATGAAAGAAAAGAAAAGAAAGGAAGGAAGAAAAGAGGAAAAAAGATTGAAAGACATGAAAAATGCAAAAAAGAAGATACAACGAAAGAAAGAAGGAAGCAAACAAGGGGAGAAGAATGAGAGTGAAAAGACGAAAGAAAGAAAGAAAGAATGAGAAGGAAAAAAAGAGAAAAGAACACTAAAGGAAAGACAAGAAGCAAAGAGACAAAGAAAGATGAAAGAAACGAAGAAAGAAGAGAGTAATATGAAGGAAGGAAGAGTGAAAGAAAGAAAGGAAGGCAAAAGAAGAAAGAAGAAAAAAAGACAGAAAAAAGAATGAAAGAAGAAAAAAAGATTGAAAGAAAGAAGGAATGAAAGGAAGATGAAAGACTTGAGAGAGAAGAAAGAAAGAATGAAAGAAGAAAGAAGAAGAAATAAGGAAAGAAGAAAGAAAAGAATAGAAAGGAAAGAAAGGAAGAAAAGAGAGAAAGAATGAATGAAAGACATGAAAGACGCAAAAGATAGAAAGAAGGAAACAAGGAGAGAAAAATGAAAGTGAAAAGACGAAAGAAAGAAAGAATGAGAAAGAAAACAAGCTTAAAGAAGTCTAAAGGAAAGAAAGGAAGGAAAGAGTCTAAGAAAGATGAAAGGAACAAAGAAAGAAGAGAGTAATATGAAGGAAGGAAGAATGAAAGAAAGAAAGGAAGGCAAAATTATAAAGAAGAAAAAAAAGAAAAAAAAAAGAATGAAAGAAGAAAAAAAGATTGAAAGAAAGAAGGAATGAAAGGAAGATGAAAGACTTGAGAGAGAAGAAAGAAAGAATGAAAGAAGAAAGAAGAAGAAATAAGGAAAGAAGAAAGAAAAGAATAGAAAGGAAAGAAAGGAAGAAAAGAGAGAAAGAAAGAATGAAAGACATGAAAGACGCAAAAAAGAAGATGGAAAGAAAGAAAGAAGGAAACAAGGAGAGAAAAATGAGGGAGAAAAGACGAAAAAAAGAAAGAATGAGAAAGAAAAGAAGCTTAAAGAAGTCTAAAGGAAAGAAAGGAAGGAAAGAGTCTAAGAAAGATGAAAGGAACAAAGAAAGAAGAGACTAATATGAAGGAAGGAAGAATGAAAAAAAGAAAGGAAGGAAAAATTATAAAGAAGAAAAAAAAGAAAAAAAAAAGAATGAAAGAAGAAAAAAAGAATGAAAGAAAGAAGGAATGGAAGGAAGATGAAAGTCTCGAGAGAGAAGAAAGAAAGAAGAAAGAAGGAAAGAGGAAAGAAAAGAAAAGAAAGGAAAGACAAGAAGAAAAGACAGAAAGAAAGAATGAAAGACATGACAGATGCAAAAAAGAAGATAGAAAGAAAGAAGGAAGGAAACAAGGAGAGAAAAATGAGAGCGAAAAGAGGAAAGAAAGTAAGAAAGAATGAGAAGAAAAAAACAGAAAAGTAGAATAAAGGAAAGAAAGGAAGGACAGAGACATAGAAAAATGAAAGTAACAAAGAAAGAAGAGAGTAATATCAAGGAAGGAAGAATGAAAGAAAGACAGGAAGGCAAAAGAAGAAAGAAGTAAAAAAGAAAGAAAAAAATGTATGAAAGAAGAAAACAGTATGAAAGAAAGATGAAATGAAAGGAAGATGAAAGTCTTGAGAAAGAAAAAAGTAAGAAAGAAGAAATAAGGAAGAAGAAAGAAGGAAAAAAGAAAAAAGAAAGGAAAGAAAGAAAGAAAAGAGAGAAAGAATGAATGAAAGACATGAAAGACGCAAAAAAGAAGATAGAAAGAAAAAAGGAAGGAAAGAAGGAGAGAAAAAGGGAAGTGAAAAGACAAAAGAAGGAAAGAAAGAATGAGAAAGAAAAAAAGAGAAAAGAAGACTAAAGGAAAGAAAGGAAGGAAAGACAAAGAAAGATGAAACAAAGAAAGAAGAGAGTAATTTGAAGGAAGGAAGGAAGAAAGAAAGAAAGGAAGGCAAAAGAAGTAGAAAAAAGACAGAAAAAAAGAATGAAAGAAGAAAAAATGAATGAAAGAAAGAAGGAATGAAAGGAAGATGAAAGACGAGAGAGAAGAAAGAAAGAAAGAAGAAAGATTGAAGAAGAAAGAAGGAAAGAAGAACGAAAAGAAAAGAATGGAAAGAAAGGAAGAAAAGAGAGAAAGAATGAAAGAAAGACATGAAAGATGCAAAAGAGTAGATAGAAAGAAAAAAGACAGGAAACAAGGAAAGAAAAATGAAAATAAAAAGACAGAAGAAAGAAAGAATGAGAAAAAAAAAAAGAGAAAAGAAGACCAAAGAAAAAGAAGGAAGAAAAGACACAAAGAATGATGAATGAAAAAAAGAAAGAAGAGAGTAATATGAAGGAAGGAAGAATGAAAGAAAGAAAGGAAGGCAAAAGAAGAAAGAAGAAAAAAGACACAAAAAAGAATGAAAGAAGAAAAGAATGAAAGAAAGAAGGAATGAAAGGAAGAAGAAAGACGTGAGAGAGAAGAAAAAAAGAAAAAAAAAAGCAGGAAAAAAAAAGAAGGAAAGAAGAATGAAAAGAAAAGAAAGGAGGAAAAAAGAGAAAGAATGAAAGGAAGACAAAAAAAATGCAAAAAAGTAGATAGAAAGAAAAAAGGTAGGAAACAAGGAGAGAAAAATGAAAATGAAAAGACGGAAGAAAGAAAGAATGAGAAAGAAAAAAAGAGAAAAGAAGACTAAAGGAAAGAAAGGAGGGAAAGAGACAAAGAATGATGAAAGAAAAAAAGAAAGAAGAGAGAAATATGAAGGAAGGAAGAATGAAAGAAAGAAAGGAAGGCAAAAGAAGAAAGAAGAAAAAAGACACAAAAAAGAATGAAAGAAGAAAAGAATGAAAGAAAGAAGGAATGAAAGGAAGAGGAAAGACTAGAGAGAGAAAAAAAAAAGAAAAAAGAAAGCAGGAAGAAGAAAGAAGAAAAAAAAAATGAAAAAAAAAGAAAGGAAGAAAAGAGAGAAAGAAAGAATGAAAGACAAGAAAGACACAAAAAAGAATGTAGAAAGAAAGAAACAAGGAAGGAGACAAGGAGAGAACAATGAGAGTGAAAAGACGAAAGAAAGAAAGAAAGAATGAGTAAGAAAAGAAGAGAAAAGAAGACTAAAGAAAAGAAGGGAACGAAATAAACAAAAAAAGATTAAAGAAACAAAGAAAGAAGAGAGTAATATGAAGGAAGGAAGAATGAAAGATAGAAAGGAAGGCAAAAGAAGAAAGAAGAAAAAAGGAGAAAAAAAGAATGAAAGAAGAAAAAAAGAATGAAAGAAAGAAGGAATGAAAGGAAGATGAAAGACTTTAGAGAGAAGAAAGAAAGAAAGAAGAGAGAAGGAAGAGGAAAGAAGGAAAGCAGAAAGAAAAGAAAATAAAGGAATAAAAGAGAGAAAGAATGAATGATAGAAATGAAAGATGGAAGAAAGAAGATAGAAAAAAAGAAAGAAGGAAGGAAACAAAGTGAGAAAAATGACAGTGAAAAGGTGAAAGAAAGAAAGAATGAGAAAGAAAAAAGAGAAAAGAAGACGAAAGGAAAGTAAGGAAGGAAAGAGACAAAGAAAGGCGAAGGAAACAAAGAAAGAAGAGAGTAATATGAAGGAAGTAAGAATGAAAGATAGAAAGGAATGCAAAAGAAGAAAGAAGAAAAAAGACAGAAAAAAGGAATGAAGTAAGAAAAAAGAATGAAAGAAAGAAGGAGTGAAAGGAAGATGAAAGTCTTGAGAGAGAAAAAAGAAAGAAAGAAGTAAGAAGGCAGAAGAAAGAAGGAAAGAACGAAAAGAAAAGACAGGAAAGGATGAAAAGAGAGAAAGAATGAATGAAAGACATGAAAGACGCAAAAAAGTAGAAAGAAAGAAAGGATGAAGGAAACAAGGAGAGAAAAATGAGAGTGAAAAGACGAAAGAAAGAAAGAAAGAATGAGAAAGACAAAAGAGAAAAGAAGACAAAGAAAAGAACGGAATGAAACAGACAAAAAGAGGAAAAAAAAAAAGAAAGAAGACAGAAATATGAAGGAAGAATGAAAGAAAGAAAGGAAGGCAAAAGAAGAAAGAAGAAAAAAGAGAGAGAAAAGGAATGAAGGAAGAAAAAAGAATGACAGAAAGAAGCAGTGAAAGGAAGATGAAAGACATGAGAGAGACGAAAGAAAGAAAGAAGAAAGAAGGCAGAAGAAAGAAGGAAAGAAGAAAGAAAAGAAAAGAAAGAAAAGAAAGGAAGAACAGCGAGAAAGAATGAATGAAATACATGACAGACACAAAACAGTAGAAAGAAAGAAAGAAGGGAGGAAACAAGGAAGAAATATGAGAGTGAAAAGACAGAAAGAAAAAATGAGAAAGAAAAAAGAGAAAAGAAGACTAAAGTAAGAAAGGAAGGAAAGAGACAAAGAAAGATGAAAGAAACAAAGAAAGAAGAGAGTAATATGAAGGAAGGAAGAATGAAACAAAGAAAGGAAGGCAAAAGAAAGAAGAAAAAAAGAATAAAAGAAAGAAGGAATGAAAGGAAGATGAAAGCCTTGAGAGAGAATAAAGAAAGGAGAGGGAAGGAAGAAGAAAGAAGGAAAGAAGAAAGAAAAGAAAGAAGAAAAAAGAGAGAGAATGAAAGAAAGAAATGAAAGACGCAAAGAAGAAGATAGAAAGAAAGAAAGAAGGAAGGAAGTGGAGAGAAGAATGAGAGTGCAAAGACGAAAGAAAGAAAGAATGAGATAGAAACCAAGACTAAAGGAAAGAAAGGAAGGAAAGAGACAAAGAAAGATGAAAGAAACAAGGAAAGAAGAGAGGAATATGAAGGAAGGAAGAACGAAAGACAGAAAGGTAGGCAAAAGAAGAAAGAAGAAAAAAAGAATGAAAGAAGAAAAATAGAATGAAATAAAGAAGGAATGAAAGGAAGATGAAAGACTGGAGAGAGAAGAAAGAAAGAAAGAAGAAAGGAGGAAGAAGAAGGAAGGAAAGATGAAAGAAAAGAAAAGAAAGGAAGGAAAAAAAGAGGAAAAAAGATTGAAAGACATGAAAAATGCAAAAAAGAAGATACAACGAAAGAAAGAAGGAAGCAAACAAGGAGAGAAGAATGAGAGTGAAAAGACGAAAGAAAGAAAGAAAGAATGAGAAGGAAAAAAAGAGAAAAGAACACTAAAGGAAAGACAAGAAGCAAAGAGACAAAGAAAGATGAAAGAAACGAAGAAAGAAGAGAGTAATATGAAGGAAGGAAGAGTGAAAGAAAGAAAGGAAGGCAAAAGAAGAAAGAAGAAAAAAAGACAGAAAAAAGAATGAAAGAAGAAAAAAAGATTGAAAGAAAGAAGGAATGAAAGGAAGATGAAAGACTTGAGAGAGAAGAAAGAAAGAATGAAAGAAGAAAGAAGAAGAAATAAGGAAAGAAGAAAGAAAAGAATAGAAAGGAAAGAAAGGAAGAAAAGAGAAAAAAAAAGAATGAAAGACATGAAGGACGTAAAAAAGAAGATGGAAAGAAAGAAAGAAGGAAACAAGGAAAGAAAAATGAGGGTGAAAAGAAGAAAGAAAGAAAGAATGAGAAAGAAAACAAGCTAAAAGAAGTCTAAAGGAAAGAAAGGAAGGAAAGAGTCTAAGAAAGATGAAAGGAACAAAGAAAGAAGAGAGTAATATGAAGGAAGGAAGAAAGAAAGAAAGAAAGGAAGGCAAAATTATAAAGAAGAAAAAAAAGACAGAAAAAAGAATGAAAGAAGAAAAAAAGAATGAAAGAAAGAAGGAATGGAAGGAAGATGAAAGTCTCGAGAGAGAAGAAAGAAAGAAGATAGAAGGAAAGAAGAAAGAAAAGAAAAGAAAGGAAAGACAAGAAGAAAAGACAGAAAGAAAGAATGAAAGACATGACAGATGCAAAAAAGAAGATAGAAAGAAAGAAGGAAGGAAACAAGGAGAGAAAAATGAGAGCGAAAAGACGAAAGAAAGTAAGAAAGAATGAGAAAGAAAAAAACCAGAAAAGTAGAATAAAGGAAAGAAAGGAAGGACAGAGACATAGAAAGATGAAAGTAACAAAGAAAGAAGAGAGTAATATCAAGGAAGGAAGAATGAAAGAAAGACAGGAAGGCAAAAGAAGAAAGAAGAAAAAAAGACAGAAAAAAATGTATGAAAGAAGAAAAAAGTAAGAAAGAAAGATGAAATGAAAGGAAGATGAAAGTCTTGAGAAAGAAAAAAGTAAGAAAGAAGAAATAAGGAAGAAGAAAGAAGGAAAGAAGAAAAAAGAAAGGAAAGAAAGAAAAGAGAGAAAGAATGAATGAAAGACATGAAAGACGCAAAAAAGAAGATAGAAAGAAAAAAGGAAGGAAACAACGAGAGAAAAATGGAAGTGAAATGACGAAAGAAGGAAAGAAAGAATGAGAAAGAATAAAAGAGAAAAGAAGACTAAAGGAAAGAAAGGAAGGAAAGACAAAGAAAGATGAAACAAAGAAAGAAGAGAGTAATTTGAAGGAAGGAAGAAAGAAAGAAAGAAAGAAAGGAAGACAAAAGAAGAAGAAAAAAGACAGAAAAAAAGAATGAAAGAAGAAAAAATGAATGAAGGAAAGAAGGAATGAAAGGAAGAGCAAAGACGAGAGAGAAGAAAGAAAAAAAGAAGAAAGATTGAAGAAGAAAGAAGGAAAGAAGAACGAAAAGAAAAGAATGGAAAGAAAGGAAGAAAAGAGAGAAAGAATGAATGAAAGACATGAAAGACACAAAAAAGAATGTAGAAAGAAAGAAACAAGGAAGGAGACAAGGAGAGAACAATGAGAGTGAAAAGACGAAAGAAAGAAAGAAAGAATGAGAAAGAAAAAAAGAGAAAAAAAGACAAAAGGAAAGAAGGGAAGGAAAAAGAAAAGAAAAGATAAAAAAAACAAAAAAAGAAGAGAGAAATATAAAGGAAAAAAGAAAGAAAGATAGAAAGGAAGGCAAAAGAAGAAAGAAGAAAAAAGGAGAAAAAAAGAATGAAAGAAGAAAAAAAGAATGAAAGAAAGAAGGAATGAAAGGAAGATGAAAGACTTTAGAGAGAAGAAAGAAAGAAAGAAGAGAGAAGGAAGAGGAAAGAAGGAAAGCAGAAAGAAAAGAAAAAAAAGGAAAAAAAGAGAGAAAGAATGAATGAAAGAAATGAAAGATGGAAGAAAGAAGATAGAAAAAAAGAAAGAAGGAAGGAAACAAAGTGAGAAAAATGACAGTGAAAAGGTGAAAGAAAGAATGAGAAAGAAAAAAGAGAAAAGAAGACTAAAGGAAAGTAAGGAAGGAAAGAGACAAAGAAAGGCGAAGGAAACAAAGAAAGAAGAGAGTAATATGAAGGAAGTAAGAATGAAAGATAGAAAGGAATGCAAAAGAAGAAAGAAGAAAAAAGACAGAAAAAAGGAATGAAGTAAGAAAAAAGAATGAAAGAAAGAAGGAGTGAAAGGAAGATGAAAGTCTTGAGAGAGAAAAAAGAAAGAAAGAAGTAAAAGGAAGAAGAAAGAAGGAAAGAAAGAAAAGAAAAGAAAGGAAAGGATGAAAAGAGAGAAAGAATGAATGAAAGACATGAAAGACGCAAAAAAGAAGATAGAAAGAAAAAAGGAAGGAAACCAGGAGAGAAAAATGAGAGTGAAAAGACGAAAGAAAGAAAGAAAGAATGAGAAAGACAAAAGAGAAAAGAAGACAAAGGAAAGAACGGAATGAAAGAGACAAAGAGATGAAAGAAACAAAGAAAGAAGAGAGAAATATGAAGGAAGAATGAAAGAATGAAAGGAAGGCAAAAGAAGAAAGAAGAAAAAAGACAGAGAAAAGGAATGAAGGAAGAAAAAAGAATGACAGAAAGAAGCAGTGAAAGGAAGATGAAAGACTTGAGAGAGACGAAAGAAAGAAAGAAGAAAGAAGGCAGAAGAAAGAAGGAAAGAAGAAAGAAAAGAAAAGAAAGGAAAGAAAGGAAGAACAGGGAGAAAGAATGAATGAAATACATGACAGACACAAAACAGTAGAAAGAAAGAAAGAAGGGAGGAAACAAGGAAGAAATATGAGAGTGAAAAGACAGAAAGAATGAATGAGAAAGAAAAAAAGAACGTAAGACTAAAGAAAAGAAAGGAAGGAAAGCAACAAAGAAAGATGAAAGAAACAAAGAAAGAAGAGAGAAATATGAAGGAAGGAAGAAAGAAACAAAGAAAGGAAGACAAAAGAAAGAAGAAAAAAAGAATAAAAGAAAGAAGGAATGAATGGAAGATGAAAGCCTTGAGAGAGAATAAAGAAAGGAGAGGGAAGGAAGAATAAAGAAGGAAAGAAGAAAGGAAAGAAAGAAGAAAAAAGAGAGAGAATGAATGAAAGAAATGAAAGACGGAAAAAAGAAGATAGAAAGAAAGAAAGAAGGAAGGAAATGGAGAGAAGAATGAGAGTGAAAAGACGAAAGAAAGAAAGTATGAGATAGAAAACAACACTAAAGGAAAGAAAGGAAGGAAAGAGACAAAAAAAAATGAAAGAAACAAAGAAAGAAGAGAGTAATATGAAGGAAGGAAGAACGAAAGACAGAAAGGTAGGCAAAAGAAGAAAGAAGAAAAAAAGAATGAAAGAAGAAAAATAGAAAGAAATAAAGAAGGAAAAAAAGGAAGATGAAAGACTTGAGAGAGAAGAAAAAAAGAAAAAAGAAAGGAGGAAGAAAAAGGAAGGAAAGATAAAAGAAAAAAAAAGAAAGGAAGGAAGAAAAGAGGAAAAAAGATTGAAAGACATGAAAAATGCAAAAAAGAAGATACAACGAAAGAAAGAAGGAAGCAAACAAGGAGAGAAGAATGAGAGTGAAAAGACGAAAGAAAGAAAGAAAGAATGAGAAGGAAAAAAAGAGAAAAGAACACTAAAGGAAAGACAAGAAGCAAAGAGAAAGAAAGATGAAAGAAACGAAGAAAGATGAGAGTAATATGAAGGAAGGAAGAGTGAAAGAAAGAAAGGAAGGCAAAAGAAGAAAGAAGAAAAAAGACACAAAAAAGAATGAAAGAAGAAAAGAATGAAAGAAAGAAGGAATGAAAGGAAGATGAAAGACTTGAGAGAGAAGAAACAAAGAAAGAAGAAAGCAGGAAGAAGAAAGAAGGAAAGAAGAATGAAAAGAAAAGAAAAGAGGAAAAGAGAGAAAGAATGAAAGGAAGACATGAAAGATGCAAAAAAGTAGATAGAAAGAAAAAAGGTAGGAAACAAGGAGAGAAAAATGAAAATGAAAAGACGGAAGAAAGAAAGAATGAGAAAGAAAAAAAGAGAAAAGAAGACTAAAGGAAAGAAAGGAGGGAAAAAGACAAAGAATGATGAAAGAAAAAAAGAAAGAAGAGAGTAATATGAAGGAAGGAAGAATGAAAGAAAGAAAGGAAGGCAAAAGAAGAAAGAAGAAAAAAGACACAAAAAAGAATGAAAGAAGAAAAGAATGAAAGAAAGAAGGAATGACAGGAAGATGAAAGACTTGAGAGAGAAGAAACAAAGAAAGAAGAAAGCAGGAAGAAGAAAGAAGGAAAGAAGAATGAAAAAAAAAGAAAGGAAAAAAAGAGAGAAAGAATGAATGAAAGACATGAAAGACACAAAAAACAATGTAGAAAGAAAGAAACAAGGAAGGAGACAAGGAGAGAACAATGAGAGTGAAAAGACGAAAGAAAGAAAGAAACAATGAGTAAGAGAAGAAGAGAAAAGAAGACTAAAGGAAAGAAGGGAAGGAAAAAGAAAAGGAAAGATTAAAGAAACAAAGAAAGAAGAGAGTAATATGAAGGAAGGAAGAATGAAAGATAGAAAGGAAGGCAAAAGAAGAAAGAAGAAAAAAGGGAAAAAAAAGAATGAAAGAAGAAAAAAAGAATGAAAGAAAGAAGGAATGAAAGGAAGATGAAAGACTTTAGAGAGAAGAAAGAAAAAAAGAAGAGAGAAGGAAGAGGAAAGAAAGAAAGAAGAAAGAAAAAAAAAAAAAGGAATAAAAGAGGGAAAGAATGAATGATAGAAATGAAAGAGGAAAGAAAGAAGATAGAAAAAAAAAAAGAAGGAAGGAAACAAAGTGAGAAAAATGACAGTGAAAAGGTGAAAGAAAGAAAGAATGAGAAAGAAAAAAGAGAAAAAAAGACTAAAGGAAAGTAAGGAAGGAAAGAGACAAAGAAAGGCGAAGGAAACAAAGAAAGAAGAGAGTAATATGAAGGAAGAAAGAATAAAAGAAAGAAAGGAAGGCAAAAGAAGAAGAAGAAAAAAGAAAAAAAAAAGGAATGAAGTAAGAAAAAAGAAAGAAAGAAAGAAGGAGTGAAAGAAAGATGAAAGTGTGGAGAGAGAAAAAAGAAAGAAAGAAGTAAGAAGGCAGAAGAAAGAAGGAAAGAACGAAAAGAAAAGACAGGAAAGGATGAAAAGAGAGAAAGAATGAATGAAAGACATGAAAGACGCAAAAAAGAAGATAGAAAGAAAAAAGGAAGGAAACAAAGAGAGAAAAATGAGAGTGAAAAGACGAAAGAAAGAAAGAAAGAAAGAATGAGAAAGACAAAAGAGAAAAGAAGACAAAGGAAAGAACGGAATGAAAGAGACAAAGAGATGAAAGAAACAAAGAAAGAAGAGAGAAATATGAAGGAAGAATGAAAGAATGAAAGGAAGGCAAAAGAAGAAAGAAGAAAAAAGACAGAGAAAAGGAATGAAGGAAGAAAAAAGAATGAAAGAAAGAAGCAGTGAAAGGAAGATGAAAGACTTGAGAGAGACGAAAGAAAGAAAGAAGAAGGCAGAAGAAAGAAGGAAAGAAGAAAGAAAAGAAACGAAAGGAAAGAAAGGAAGAACAGGGAGAAAGAATGAATGAAATACATGACAGACACAAAACAGTAGAAAGAAAGAAAGAAGGGAGGAAACAAGGAAGAAATATGAGAGTGAAAAGACAGAAAGAAAAAATGAGAAAGAAAAAAGAGAAAGGAAGACTAATGGAAAGAAGGAAGGAAAGAGACAAAGAAAGATGAAAGAAACAAAGAAAGAAGAAAGTAGTATGAAGGAAGGAAGAATGAACGAAAGAAAGGAAGGCAAAAGAAGAAAAGAAAAAAGAAAGACAAAAAGAATGAAAGAGAGAAGAATGAAAGAAAGAAGAAATGAAAGGAAGATGAAAGACCTGAGAGAGAAGAAAGAAAGAAAGAAGAAAGAAGGAAGAAGAACGAAGGGAAGAAGAAGAAAAAGAAAAGAAAGGAAGAAAAGAGAGAAAGAATGAATGAAAGACATGAAAGATGCAAAAAAGATGATAGAAAGAAAGAAAGAGGAAGGAAACAAGGAGAGAAAACTATATGTGAAAAGACGAAAGAAAGAAGGAAAGAATGAGAAAGAAAAAATAGAGAAAAGAAGACTAATGGAAAGAAAGGAAGGAAAGAGACAAAGAAAGATGAAAGAAACAACGAAAGAAGAGAGTAATATGAAGGAAGGAAGAATGAAAGAATGAAAGGAATGCAAAAGAAGAAAAGAAAAGAGAGAAAAAAAGGTGAAAGAAGAACAAAGAATGAAAGAAAGAAGGAATGAAAGGAAGATGAAAGACTTGAGAGAGAAGAAAGAAGGAAGAAGGAAGAAGAAAGAAGGAAAGAAGAATGAAAAGAAATGAAAGAAAGGAAGAAAAGAGAGTAAGAATGAATGAAAGACATGAAAGACACAAAAAAGAAGATAGAAAAATAGAAAGAAGGAAGGAAACGAGGAGAGAAAACGGAACGGAAAAGACGAAAGAAAGAAAGAAAGAATGAGAAAGAAAAATGCAGAAAAGAAGACTAAAGGAATGAAAGGAAGGATAGAGCTAAATAAAGATGAAAGAAACAAAGAAAGAAGAGGGTAAAATGAAGGAAGGAAGAATGAAAGAAAGAAAGGAAGGCAAAAGAAGAGAGAAAAAAAAAAGAGAAAAAAGAATGAAAGAAAAAAATGAATGAAAGGAAGATGAAAGACTTGAGACAGAAGAGAGAAAGAAAGAAGAAAGAAGGAAGAAGAAAGAAGGAAAGAAGAATGAAAAGAAAAGAAAGATAGGAAGAAATGAGGAAGAATGAATGAAAGACATGAAAGATGCTAAAAAGAAGATAGAAAGAAAGAAATAAAGAAGGAAACAAGGAGAGAAAAATGAGAGTGAAAAGACGAAAGAAAGAAAGAATGAGGAAGAAAAAAAAGAGAAAAGAAGACTAAAGAAAAGAAGGAAGGAAAGAGACAAAGAAAGATGAACGAAACAAAGAAAGAAGAGGGTAATATGAAGGAAGGAAGAATGAAAGAAAGGAAGGAAAAAGAAGAAAGAAGAAAAAAAGACAGAAAAAAAGAATGAACGAAGAAAAAAAGAATGAAAGAAAGAAGGAATGAAAGAAAGATGAAAGACTTGAGAGAGAAGAAAGAAAGAAGAAAGACGGAAGAAGGAGAAAGGACGGAAGAATGAAAAGAAAAGAGAGGAAAGAAAGGAAGAAAAGAGAGAAAGAATGAATGGAAGACGAAAGATGCAAAAAAGAAGATAGAAAGAAAGAAAGAAAGAAGGACGGAAATGGAGAGAAGAATGAGAGTGAAATAACGAAAGAAAGAAAGAAAGAATGAGAAAAAAAGAAAGATAAAGAAGACTAAAGGAAAGAACGGAAGGAAAGAGACAAAGAACGCTGAAACAAACAAAGAAAAAAGAGAGTAATGTGAAGGAAGGAAGAATGAAAGAAAGAAAGATAGGCAAAAGAAGAAAGAAGAAAAAAAGGCAGAAAAAAAGAATGAATTAAGAAAAAAGTATGAAAGAATGGAGGTATGAAAGGAAGGCAAAAGACTTGAGAGAGAAGAAAGAAAGAAGGAAGAAGGGAAGAAGAAGGAAAGGAAAGAAAGGAAGAAAAGAGAGAAAGAATGAATGAAAGAAATGAAAGACGCCAAAAAGAAGATAGAAAGAAAGAAGGAAGGAAACAAGGAGAGAAAAATGAGGGTGAAAAGACGAAAGAAAGAAAGAAAGAGTGAGACAGAAAAAAAGAGAAAAGAAGAGAAAAGGAAAGAAAGGAAGGAAAGACACAAAGACAGATGAAAGAAACAAAGAAAGAAGAGAGTAATATGAAGGAAGGAAGAATGAAATAAAGAAATGAAGGCAAAACAAGAAAGAAGGAAAAAAGAGAAAAAAAGAATGAAGGAAGAAATAAAGAATGAAAGAAAGGAGGAAAGAAAGGAAGATGAAAGACTTGAGAGAGAAGAAAGAAAGAAAGAAGGAAGAAGAAAGAAGGAAAGAAGAACGAAAAGAAAAGAAAGAAAGAAAGAAAAGAGAGAAAGAATGAACGGAAGAGATGAGAGACAAAAAAAAGAAGATAGAAAGAAAGAAGGTAGGAAACAAGGAGAGAAAACGAGAGTGAAAAGATGAAAGAAAGAAAGATAGAATGAGAAAGCAAAAATAGAGAAAACAAGACTAATGGAAAGAAAGGAAGGAAGGAGGGAAGGAAAGATGAAAGAAACAAAGAAAGAAGAGAGTAATATGAAGGAAGGTAGAATGAAAGAAAGAAAGCAAGGCGAAAGAAGAAAGAAAAAATGGACAGAAAAAGAATGAAAGAAGAAAAAAGAATGAAAGAAACAAGGAATGTAAGGAAGATGAAAGACTTGAGAGAGAAGAAAGAAAGAAAGAAGAAGAAGAAAGAAGGAAAGAAGAAAGAAAAGAAAGGAAAGGAAAGACAGGAAGAAAAGAGAGAAAGATATGAAAGACGCAAAAAAGAAGATAGAAAGAAAGAAAGAAGGAAGGAAAAAAGGAGAGAAAAGTGTGAGTGAAAAGCGGAAAGAAAGAAAGAAAGAAAGAGAAAGAAAAAAAGGGAAAAGAGGACTAAAGGTAAGAAAGGAAGGAAAGAGACAAAGAAAGATGAAACAAAGAAAGAAGAGGGTAATATGAAGGAAGGAAGAATGAAAGAAAGAAAGGAAGGCAAAAGAAAGAAGAAAAAAAGAATAAAAGAAAGAAGGAATGAAAGGAAGATGAAAGCCTTGAGAGAGAATAAAGAAAGGAGAGGGAAGGAAGAAGAAAGAAGGAAAGAAGAAAGGAAAGAAAGAAGAAAAAAGAGAGAGAATGAATGAAAGAAATGAAAGACGCAAAGAAGAAGATAGAAAGAAAGAAAGTAGGAAGGAAATGGAGAGAAGAATGAGAGTGCAAAGACGAAAGAAAGAAAGTATGAGATAGAAACCAAGACTAAAGGAAAGAAAGGAAGGAAAGAGACAAAGAAAGATGAAAGAAACAAGGAAAGAAGAGAGTAATATGAAGGAAGGAAGAACGAAAGACAAAGGTAGGCAAAAGAAGAAAGAAGAAAAAAAGAATGAAAGAAGAAAAATAGAATGAAATAAAGAAGGAATGAAAGGAAGATGAAAGACTTGAGAGAGAAGAAAGAAAGAAAGAAGAAAGGAGGAAGAAGAAGGACGGAAAGATGAAAGAAAAGAAAAGAAAGGAAGGAAGAAAAGAGGAAAAAAGATTGAAAGACATGAAAAATGCAAAAAAGAAGATACAACGAAAGAAAGAAGGAAGCAAACAAGGAGAGAAGAATGAGAGTGAAAAGTCGAAAGAAAGAAAGAATGAGAAGGAAAAAAAGAGAAAAGAACACTAAAGGAAAGACAAGAAGCAAAGAGACAAAGAAAGATGAAAGAAACGAAGAAAGCAGAGAGTAATATGAAGGAAGGAAGAGTGAAAGAAAGAAAGGAAGGCAAAAGAAGAAAGAAGAAAAAAAGACAGAAAAAAGAATGAAAGAAGAAAAAAAGATTGAAAGAAAGAAGGAATGAAAGGAAGATGAAAGACTTGAGAGAGAAGAAAGAAAGAATGAAAGAAGAAAGAAGAAGAAATAAGGAAAGAAGAAAGAAAAGAATAGAAAGGAAAGAAAGGAAGAAAAGAGAGAAAGAAAGAATGAAAGACATGAAAGACGCAAAAAAGAAGATGGAAAGAAAGAAAGAAGGAAACAAGGAGAGAAAAATGAGGGTGAAAAGACGAAAGAAAGAAAGAATGAGAAAGAAAACAAGCTTAAAGAAGTCTAAAGGAAAGAAAGGAAGAAAAGAGTCTAGGAAAGATGAAAGGAACAAAGAAAGAAGAGAGTAATATGAAGGAAGGAAGAATGAAAGAAAGAAAGGAAGGCAAAAGAAGAAAGAAGAAAAAAGACACAAAAAAGAATGAAAGAAGAAAAGAAAGAAAGAAAGAAGGAAGGAAAGGAAGATGAAAGACTTGAGAGAGAAGAAACAAAGAAAGAAGAAAGCAGGAAGAAGAAAGAAGGAAAGAAGAATGAAAAGAAAAGAAAGGAAGAAAAGAGAGAAAGAATGAAAGAAAGACATGAAAGATGCAAAAAAGTAGATAGAAAGAAAAAAGGTAGGAAACAAGGAGAGAAAAATGAAAATGAAAAGACGGAAGAAAGAAAGAATGAGAAAGAAAAAAAGAGAAAAGAAGACTAAAGGAAAGAAGGGAAGGAAAAAGACAAGGAAAGATAAAAGAAACAAAGAAAGAAGAGAGTAATATGAAGGAAGGAAGAAGGAAAGATAGAAAGGAAGGCAAAAGAAGAAAAAAGAAAAAAGGAGAAAAAAAGAATGAAAGAAGAAAAAAAGAATGAAAGAAAGAAGGAATGAAAGGAAGATGAAAGACTTTAGAGAGAAGAAAGAAAGAAGAGAGAAGGAAGAGGAAAGAAGGAAAGCAGAAAGAAAAGAAAATAAAGGAATAAAAGAGAGAAAGAATGAATGAAAGAAATGAAAGATGGAAGAAAGAAGATAGAAAAAAAGAAAGAAGGAAGGAAACAAAGTGAGAAAAATGACAGTAAAAAGGTGAAAGAAAGAAAGAATGAGAAAGAAAAAAGAAAAAAGAAGACTAAAGGAAAGTAAGGAAGGAAAGAGACAAAGAAAGGCGAAGGAAACAAAGAAAGAAGAGACTAATATGAAGGAAGAAAGAATGAAAGATAGAAAGGAATGCAAAAGAAGAAAGAAGAAAAAAGACAGAAAAAAGGAATGAAGTAAGAAAAAAGAATGAAAGAAAGAAGGAGTGAAAGGAAGATGAAAGTCTTGAGAGAGAAAAAAGAAAGAAAGAAGTAAAAGGCAGAAGAAAGAAGGAAAGAACGAAAAGAAAGAGACAGGAAAGGATGAAAAGAGAGAAAGAATGAATGAAAGACATGAAAGACGCAAAAAAGAAGATAGAAAGAAAAAAGGAAGGAAACAAAGAGAGAAAAATGAGAGTGAAAAGACGAAAGAAAGAAAGAAAGAATGAGAAAGACAAAAGAGAAAAGAAGACAAAGGAAAGAACGGAATGAAAGAGACAAAGAGATGAAAGAAACAAAGAAAGAAGAGAGTAATATGAAGGAAGGAAGAATGAAAGAATGAAAGGAAGGCAAAAGAAGAAAGAAGAAAAAAGACAGAGAAAAGGAATGAAGGAAGAAAAAAGAATGAAAGAAAGAAGCAGTGAAAGGAAGATGAAAGACTTGAGAGAGAGGAAAGAAAGAAAGAAGAAAGAAGGAAGAAGAAAGAAGGAAAGAAGAAAGAAAAGAAAAGAAAGGAAAGAAAGGAAGAACAGGGAGAAAGAATGAATGAAATACATGACAGACACAAAACAGTAGAAAGAAAGAAAGAAGGGAGGAAACAAGGAAGAAATATGAGAGTGAAAAGACAGAAAGAAAAAATGAGAAAGAAAAAAGAGAAAAGAAGACTAAAGTAAGAAAGGAAGGAAAGAGACAAAGAAAGATGAAAGAAACAAAGAAAGAAGAGAGTAATATGAAGGAAGGAAGAATGAAAGAAAGAAAGGAAGGCAAAAGAAGAAAGAAGAAAAAAAGATTGAAAGAAAGAAGGAATGAAAGGAAGATGAAAGACTTGAGAGAGAATAAAGAAAGGAGAGGGAAGGGAAGAAGAAAGAAGGAAAGAAGAAAGGAAACAAGGAGAGAAAAAAGAGAGAGAATGAATGAAAGAAATGAAAGACGCAAAGAAGAAGATAGAAAGAAAGAAAGAAGGAAGGAAATGGAGAGAAGAATGAGAGTGAAAAGACGAAAGAAAGAAAGTATGAGATAGAAACCAAGAGTAAAGGAAAGAAAGGAAGGAAAGAGACAAAGAAAGATGAAAGAAACAAGGAAAGAAGAGAGTAATATGAAGAAAGGAAGAACGAAAGACAGAAAGGTAGGCAAAAGAAGAAAGAAGAAAAAAAGAATGAAAGAAGAAAAATAGAATGAAATAAAAAAGGAATGAAAGGAAAATGAAAAACTTGAGAGAGAAGAAAAAAAGAAAGAAGAAAGGAGGAAGAAGAAGGAAGGAAGAATGAAAGAAAGAAAGGAAAGAAAGAAAGAAAAGAGGAAAAAAGATTGAAAGACATGAAAAATGCAAAAAAGAAGATACAACGAAAGAAAGAAGGAAGCAAACAAGGAGAGTAGAATGAGAGTGAAAATTCGAAAAAAAGAAAGAATGAGAAGGAAAAAAAGAGAAAAGAACACTAAAGAAAAGACAAGAAGCAAAGAGACAAAGAAAGAAGAAAGAAAGGAAGAAAGAAGAGAGTAATATGAAGGAAGGAAGAGTGAAAGAAAGAAAGGAAGGCAAAAGAAGAAAGAAGAAAAAAAAACAGAAAAAAGAATGAAAGAAGAAAAAAAGATTGAAAGAAAGAAGGAATGAAAGGAAGATGAAAGACTTGAGAGAGAAGAAAGAAAGAATGAAAGAAGAAAGAAGAAGAAATAAGGAAAGAAGAAAGAAAAGAATAGAAAGGAAAGAAAGGAAGAAAAGAGAGAAAGAAAGAATGAAAGACATGAAAGACGCAAAAAAGAAGATGGAAAGAAAGAAAGAAGGAAACAAGGAGAGAAAAATGAGGGTGAAAAGACGAAAGAAAGAAAGAATGAGAAAGAAAACAAGCTTAAAGAAGTCTAAAGGAAAGAAAGGAAGGAAAGAGTCTAAGAAAGATGAAAGGAACAAAGAAAGAAGAGAGTAATATGAAGGAAGGAAGAATGAAAGAAAGAAAGGAAGGCAAAATTATAAAGAAGAAAAAAAAGACAGAAAAAAGAATGAAAGAAGAAAAAAAGAATGAAAGAAAGAAGGAATGGAAGGAAGATGAAAGTCTCGAGAGAGAAGAAAGACGAGAAGAAAGTAAGAATGAAGAAAGAAGGAAGAAGAAAGAAGGAAAGAAGAACGAAAAGAAAAGAGAGAAAGGAAAAAAAGAAAGAAAAAATGAACGGAAGACATGAGAGACACAAAAAAGAAGATAGAAAGAAAGAAGGTAGGAAACAAGGAGAGAAAACGAGAGTGAAAAGATGAAAGAAAGAAAGATAGAATGAGAAAGCAAAAATAGAGAAAACAAGACTAATGGAAAGAAAGGAAGGAAGGAGGGAAGGAAAGATGAAAGAAACAAAGAAAGAAGAGAGTAATATGAAGGAAGGAAGAAAGAAAGAAAGAAAGCAAGGGGAAAGAAGAAAGAAAAAATGGACAGAAAAAGAATGAAAGAAGAAAAAAGAATGAAAGAAACAAGGAATGTAAGGAAGATGAAAGACTTGAGAGAGAAGAAAGAAAGAAAGAAGTAGAAGAAAGAAGGAAAGAAGAAAGAAAAGAAAGGAAAGGAAAGACAGGAAGAAAAGAGAGAAAGATATGAAAGACGCAAAAAAGAAGATAGAAAGAAAGAAAGAAGGAAGGAAACAAGGAGAGAAAAATGTGAGTGAAAAGACGAAAGAAAGAAAGAAAGAATGAGAAAAAAAAAAAGGGAAAAGAAGACTAAAGGAAAGAAAGGAAGAAAAAAAAAAAAAAAAGAAGAAACAAAGAAAGAAGAGAGTAATATGAAGGAAGGAAGAATGAAACAAAGAAAGGAAGGCAAAAGAAAGAAGAAAAAAAGAATAAAAGAAAGAAGGAATGAAAGGAAGATGAAAGCCTTGAGAGAGAATAAAGAAAGGAGAGGGAAGGAAGAAGAAAGAATGAAAGAAGAAAGGAAAGAAAGAAGAAAAAAGAGAGAGAAAGAATGAAAGAAATGAAAGACGCAAAGAAGAAGATAAAAAAAAAGAAAGAAGGAACGAAATGGAGAGAAGAATGAGAGTGCAAAGACGAAAGAAAGAAAGTATGAGAAAGAAACCAAGACTAAAGGAAAGAAAGGAAGGAAAGAGACAAAGAAAGATGAAAGAAACAAGGAAAGAAGAGAGTAATAGG
The DNA here is from genome assembly GCF_040802235.1 of Manis javanica. Taxonomy (NCBI): domain Eukaryota; kingdom Metazoa; phylum Chordata; class Mammalia; order Pholidota; family Manidae; genus Manis; species Manis javanica. Next base: position 276,796 of record NW_027332179.1, on the reverse strand, counting down.
AAGGAAAGAAGAACGAAAGAAAGGTAGGCAAAAGAAGAAAGAAAAAAAAAAGAATGAAAGAAGAAAAATAGAATGAAAAAAAGAAGGAATGAAAGGAAGATGAAAGACTTGAGAGAGAAGAAAGAAAGAAAGAAGAAAGGAAGAAAGAAAGACGGAAAGATGAAAGAAAAGAAAAGAAAGGAAGGAAGAAAAGAGGAAAAAAGATTGAAAGACATGAAAAATGCAAAAAAGAAGATACAACGAAAGAAAGAAGGAAGCAAACAAGGAGAGAAGAATGAGAGTGAAAAGTCGAAAGAAAGAAAGAATGAGAAGGAAAAAAAGAGAAAAGAACACTAAAGGAAAGACAAGAAGCAAAGAGAAAAAGAAAGATAAAAGAAACGAAGAAAAGAAAGAGTAATGTGAAAGAAGGAAGAGTGAAAGAAAGAAAGGAAGGCAAAAGAAGAAAGAAGAAAAAAAGACAGAAAAAAGAATGAAAGAAGAAAAAAAGATTGAAAGAAAGAAGGAATGAAAGGAAGATGAAAGACTTGAGAGAGAAGAAAGAAAGAATGAAAGAAGAAAGAAGAAGAAATAAGGAAAGAAGAAAGAAAAGAATAGAAAGGAAAGAAAGGAAGAAAAGAGAAAAAGAAAAAATGAAAGACATGAAAGACGAAAAAAAGAAGATGGAAAGAAAGAAAGAAGGAAACAAGGAGAGAAAAATGAGGGTGAAAAGACGAAAGAAAGAAAGAATGAGAAAGAAAACAAGCTAAAAGAAGTATAAAGGAAAGAAAGGAAGGAAAGAGTCAAGAAAAGATGAAAGAAAAAAAGAAAGAAGAGAGTAATATGAAGGAAGAAAGAAAGAAAGAAAGAAAGGAATCCAAAAGAAGAAACAAGAAAAAAAGACACAAAAAAGAATGAAAGAAGAAAAGAAAGAAAGAAAGAAGGAATGAAAGGAAGAAGAAAGACTTGAGAGAGAAGAAACAAAGAAAGAAGAAAGCAGGAAGAAGAAAGAAGGAAAGAAGAATGAAAAGAAAAGAAAGGAATGAAAGAGAGAAAGAGTGAAAGAAAGACATGAAAGATGCAAAAAAGTAGATAGAAAGAAAAAAGGTAGGAAACAAGGAGAGAAAAATGAAAATGAAAAGACGGAAGAAAGAAAGAATGAGAAAGAAAAAAAGAGAAAAGAAGACAAAAGGAAAGAAGGGAAGGAAAAAGACAAGGAAAGATTAAAGAAACAAAGAAAGAAGAGAGAAAAATGAAGGAAGGAAGAATGAAAGATAGAAAGGAAGGCAAAAGAAGAAAGAAGAAAAAAGGAGAAAAAAAGAATGAAAGAAGAAAAAAAGAATGAAAGAAAGAAGGAATGAAAGGAAGATGAAAGACTTTAGAGAGAAGAAAGAAAGAAGAGAGAAGGAAGAGGAAAGAAGGAAAGCAGAAAGAAAAGAAAATAAAGGAATAAAAGAGAGAAAGAATGAATGAAAGAAATGAAAGATGGAAGAAAGAAGATAGAAAAAAAGAAAGAAGGAAGGAAACAAAGTGAGAAAAATGACAGTGAAAAGGTGAAAGAAAGAAAGAATGAGAAAGAAAAAAGAGAAAAGAAGACTAAAGGAAAGTAAGGAAGGAAAGAGACAAAGAAAGGCGAAGGAAACAAAGAAAGAAGAGACTAATATGAAGGAAGTAAGAATGAAAGATAGAAAGGAATGCAAAAGAAGAAAGAAGAAAAAAGACAGAAAAAAGGAATGAAGAAAAAAAAAAGAATGAAAGAAAGAAGGAGTGAAAGGAAGATGAAAGTCTGGAGAAAGAAAAAAGAAAGAAAGAAGAAAAAGGCAGAAGAAAGAAGGAAAGAACGAAAAGAAGAGAGAGAAAAGGATGAAAAGAGAGAAAGAATGAATGAAAGACATGAAAGACGCAAAAAAGAAGATAGAAAGAAAAAAGGAAGGAAACAAGGAGAGAAAAATGAGAGTGAAAAGACGAAAGAAAGAAAGAAAGAATGAGAAAGACAAAAGAGAAAAGAAGACAAAGGAAAGAACGGAATGAAAGAGACAAAGAGATAAAAGAAACAAAGAAAGAAGAGAGAAATATGAAGGAAGAATGAAAGAATGAAAGGAAGGCAAAAGAAAAAAGAAAAAAAAAGACAGAAAAAAGGAATGAAGGAAAAAAAAAGAAAGAAAGAAAGAAGCAGAGAAAGGAAGAAGAAAGACTGAAGAGAGAGGAAAGAAAGAAAGAAGAAAGAAGGCAGAAGAAAGAAGGAAAGAAGAAACAAAAGAAAAGAAAGGAAAGAAAGGAAGAACAGGGAGAAAGAATGAATGAAATACATGACAGACACAAAACAGTAGAAAGAAAGAAAGAAGGGAGGAAACAAGGAAGAAATATGAGAGTGAAAAGACAGAAAGAAAAAATGAGAAAGAAAAAAGAGAAAAGAAGACTAAAGTAAGAAAGGAAGGAAAGAGACAAAGAAAGATGAAAGAAACAAAGAAAGAAGAGAGTAATATGAAGGAAGGAAGAATGAAACAAAGAAAGGAAGGCAAAAGAAAGAAGAAAAAAAGAATAAAAGAAAGAAGGAATGAAAGGAAGATGAAAGCCTTGAGAGAGAATAAAGAAAGGAGAGGGAAGGAAGAAGAAAGAAGGAAAGAAGAAAGGAAAGAAAGAAGAAAAAAGAGAGAGAATGAATGAAAGAAATGAAAGACGCAAAGAAGAAGATAGAAAGAAAGAAAGAAGGAAGGAAATGGAGAGAAGAATGAGAGTGAAAAGACGAAAGAAAGAAAGTATGAGATAGAAACCAAGACTAAAGGAAAGAAAGGAAGGAAAGAGACAAAGAAAGATGAAAGAAACAAGGAAAGAAGAGAGTAATATGAAGGAAGGAAGAACGAAAGACAGAAAGGTAGGCAAAAGAAGAAAGAAGAAAAAAAGAATGAAAGAAGAAAAATAGAATGAAATAAAGAAGGAATGAAAGGAAGATGAAAGACTTGAGAGAGAAGAAAGAAAGAAAGAAGAAAGGAGGAAGAAGAAGGAAGGAAAGATGAAAGAAAAGAAAAGAAAGGAAGGAAGAAAAGAGGAAAAAAGATTGAAAGACATGAAAAATGCAAAAAAGAAGATACAACGAAAGAAAGAAGGAAGCAAACAAGGAGAGTAGAATGAGAGTGAAAATTCGAAAAAAAGAAAGAATGAGAAGGAAAAAAAGAGAAAAGAACACTAAAGGAAAGACAAGAAGCAAAGAGACAAAGAAAGATGAAAGAAACGAAGAAAGAAGAGAGTAATATGAAGGAAGGAAGAGTGAAAGAAAGAAAGGAAGGCAAAAGAAGAAAGAAGAAAAAAAGACAGAAAAAAGAATGAAAGAAGAAAAAAAGATTGAAAGAAAGAAGGAATGAAAGGAAGATGAAAGACTTGAGAGAGAAGAAAGAAAGAAAGAAAGAAGAAAGAAGAAGAAATAAGGAAAGAAGAAAGAAAAGAAAAGAAAGGAAAGAAAGGAAGAAAAGAGAGAAAGAAAGAATGAAAGACATGAAAGACGCAAAAAAGAAGATGGAAAGAAAGAAAGAAGGAAACAAGGAGAGAAAAATGAGGGTGAAAAGACGAAAGAAAGAAAGAATGAGAAAGAAAACAAGCTTAAAGAAGTCTAAAGGAAAGAAAGGAAGGAAAGAGTCTAGGAAAGATGAAAGGAACAAAGAAAGAAGAGAGTAATATGAAGGAAGGAAGAATGAAAGAAAGAAAGGAAGGCAAAATTATAAAGAAGAAAAAAAAGACAGAAAAAAGAATGAAAGAAGAAAAAAAGAATGAAAGAAAGAAGGAATGGAAGGAAGATGAAAGTCTCGAGAGAGAAGAAAGAAAGAAGAAAGAAGGAAAGAGGAAAGAAAAGAAAAGAAAGGAAAGACAAGAAGAAAAGACAGAAAGAAAGAATGAAAGACATGACAGATGCAAAAAAGAAGATAGAAAGAAAGAAGGAAGGAAACAAGGAGAGAAAAATGAGAGCGAAAAGACGAAAGAAAGTAAGAAAGAAAGAGAAAGAAAAAAAACAGAAAAGTAGAAAAAAGGAAAGAAAGGAAGGACAGAGACATAGAAAGATGAAAGAAACAAAGAAAGAAGAGAGTAATATCAAGGAAGGAAGAAAGAAAGAAAGACAGGAAGGCAAAAGAAGAAAGAAGTAAAAAAGACAGAAAAGAATGTATGAAAGAAGAAAAAAGTATGAAAGAAAGACGAAATGAAAGGAAGAGGAAAGTCTTGAGAAATAAAAAAGTAAGAAAGAAGAAATAAGGAAGAAGAAAGAAGGAAAGAAGAAAAAAGAAAGGAAAGAAAGAAAAGAGAGAAAGAATGAATGAAAGACATGAAAGACGCAAAAAAGGAGATAGAAAGAAAAAAGGAAGGAAACAAGGAGAGAAAAATGGAAGTGAAATGACGAAAGAAGGAAAGAAAGAAAGAGAAAGAAAAAAAGAGAAAAGAAGACTAAAGGAAAGAAAGGAAGGAAAGACAAAGAAAGATGAAACAAAGAAAGAAGAGAGTAATTTGAAGGAAGGAAGAAAGAAAGAAAGAAAGAAAGGAAGGCAAAAGAAGAAGAAAAAAGACAGAAAAAAAGAATAAAAGAAAAAAAAATGAATGAAAGAAAGAAGGAAAGAAAGGAAGATGAAAGACGAGAGAGAAGAAAGAAAGAAAGAAGAAAGATTGAAGAAGAAGGAAAGAAGAACGAAAAGAAAAGAATGGAAAGAAAGGAAGAAAAGAGAGAAAGAATGAAAGAAAGACATGAAAGATGCAAAAAAGTAGATAGAAAGAAAAAAGGTAGGAAACAGGGAGAGAAAAATGAAAATGAAAAGACGGAAGAAAGAAAGAATGAGAAAGAAAAACAGAGAAAAGAAGACTAAAGGAAAGGAAGGAAGGAAAGAGACAAAGAATGATGAAAGAAAAAAAGAAAGAAGAGAGTAATATGAAGGAAGGAAGAATGAAAGAAAGAAAGGAAGGCAAAAGAAGAAAGAAGAAAAAAGACACAAAAAAGAATGAAAGAAGAAAAGAATGAAAGAAAGAAGGAATGAAAGGCAGATGAAAGACTTGAGAGAGAAGAAACAAAGAAAGAAGAAAGCAGGAAGAAGAAAGAAGGAAAGAAGAATGAAAAGAAAAGAAAGGAAGAAAAGAGAGAAAGAATGAAAGAAAGACATGAAAGATGAAAAAAAGTAGATAGAAAGAAAAAAGGTAGGAAACAAGGAGAGAAAAATGAAAATGAAAAGACGGAAGAAAGAAAGAATGAGAAAAAAAAAAAGAGAAAAGAAGACTAAAGGAAAGAAAGGAAGGCAAGAGACAAAGAATGATGAAAGAAAAAAAGAAAGAAGAGAGTAATATGAAGGAAGGAAGAATGAAAGAAAGAAAGGAAGGCAAAAGAAGAAAGAAGAAAAAAGACACAAAAAAGAATGAAAGAAGAAAAGAATGAAAGAAAGAAGGAATGACAGGAAGATGAAAGACTTGAGAGAGAAGAAACAAAGAAAGAAGAAAGCAGGAAGAAGAAAGAAGGAAAGAAGAATGAAAAGAAAAGAAAGGAAGAAAAGAGAGAAAGAATGAATGAAAGACATGAAAGACACAAAAAAGAATGTAGAAAGAAAGAAACAAGGAAGGAGACAAGGAGAGAACAATGAGAGTGAAAAGACGAAAGAAAGAAAGAAAGAATGAGTAAGAGAAGAAGAGAAAAGAAGACTAAAGGAAAGAAGGGAAGGAAAAAGACAAGGAAAGATTAAAGAAACAAAGAAAGAAGAGAGTAATATGAAGGAAGGAAGAATGAAAGATAGAAAGGAAGGCAAAAGAAGAAAGAAGAAAAAAGGAGAAAAAAAGAATGAAAGAAGAAAAAAAGAATGAAAGAAAGAAGGAATGAAAGGAAGATGAAAGACTTTAGAGAGAAGAAAGAAAGAAGAGAGAAGGAAGAGGAAAGAAGGAAAGCAGAAAGAAAAGAAAATAAAGGAATAAAAGAGAGAAAGAATGAATGATAGAAATGAAAGATGGAAGAAAGAAGATAGAAAAAAAGAAAGAAGGAAGGAAACAAAGTGAGAAAAATGACAGTGAAAAGGAGAAAAAAAGAAAGAAAAAGAAAGAAAAAAGAGAAAAAAAGACAAAAGGAAAGTAAGGAAGAAAAGAGACAAAGAAAGGGGAAGAAAAAAAAGAAAGAAGAGAGAAATAAGAAGGAAGAAAGAAAGAAAGATAGAAAGGAAAGAAAAAGAAGAAAGAAGAAAAAAGACAGAAAAAAGGAATGAAGTAAGAAAAAAGAATGAAAGAAAGAAGGAGTGAAAGGAAGATGAAAGTCTTGAGAGAGAAAAAAGAAAGAAAGAAGTAAGAAGGCAGAAGAAAGAAGGAAAGAACGAAAAGAAAAGACAGGAAAGGATGAAAAGAGAGAATGAATGAAAGACATGAAAGACGCAAAAAAGAAGATAGAAAGAAAAAAGGAAGGAAACAAGGAGAGAAAAATGAGTGAAAAGACGAAAGAAAGAAAAAAAGAATGAGAAAGAAAAAAGAGAAAAGAAGAAAAAGGAAAGAAGGGAAAGAAAGAGAAAAAGAGAAGAAAGAAACAAAGAAAGAAGAGAGAAATATGAAGGAAGAATGAAAGAATGAAAGGAAGGGAAAAGAAGAAAGAAGAAAAAAGACAGAGAAAAGGAATGAAGGAAGAAAAAAGAATGAAAGAAAGAAGCAGTGAAAGGAAGATGAAAGACTTGAGAGAGACGAAAGAAAGAAAGAAGAAAGAAGGCAGAAGAAAGAAGGAAAGAAGAAAGAAAAGAAAAGAAAGGAAAGAAAGGAAGAACACGAAGAAAGAATGAATGAAATACATGACAGACACAAAACAGTAGAAAGAAAGAAAGAAGGGAGGAAACAAGGAAGAAATATGAGAGTGAAAAGACAGAAAGAAAAAATGAGAAAGAAAAAAGAGAAAAGAAGACTAAAGTAAGAAAGGAAGGAAAGAGACAAAGAAAGATGAAAGAAACAAAGAAAGAAGAGAGTAATATGAAGGAAGGAAGAATGAACGAAAGAAAGGAAGGCAAAAGAAGAAAAGAAAAAAGAAAGAAAAAAAGAATGAAAGAAGAAAAAAGAATGAAAGAAAGAAGGAATGAAAGGAAGATAAAAGACTTGAGAGAGAAGAAAGAAAGAAAGAAGAAAGAAGGAAGAAGAACGAAGGAAAGAAGAAGAAAAGGAAAAGAAAGGAAGAAAAGAGAGAAAAAAAGAAAGAAAGAAATGAAAGAAGAAAAAAAGAAGAAAGAAAGAAAAAAGGTAGGAAACAAGGAGAGAAAAATGAAAATGAAAAGACAGAAGAAAGAAAAAGAATGAGAACGAAAAAAAGAGAAAAGAAGACTAATGGAAAGAAAGGAAGGAAAGAGACAAAGAAAGATGAAAGAAACAACGAAAGAAGAGAGTAATATGAAGGAAGGAAGAATGAAAGAATGAAAGGAATGCAAAAGAAGAAAAGAAAAGAGAGAAAAAAAGGTGAAAGAAGAACAAAGAATGAAAGAAAGAAGGAATGAAAGGAAGATGAAAGACTTGAGAGAGAAGAAAGAAGGAAGAAGGAAGAAGAAAGAAGGAAAAAAGAATGAAAAGAAATAAAAGAAAGGAAGAAAAGAGAGTAAGAATGAATGAAAGACATGAAAGACACAAAAAAGAAGATAGAAAAATAGAAAGAAGGAAGGAAACGAGGAGAGAAAACGGAACGGAAAAGACGAAAGAAAGAAAGAAAGAATGAGAAAGAAAAATGCAGAAAAGAAGACTAAAGGAATGAAAGGAAGGATAGAGCTAAATAAAGATGAAAGAAACAAAGAAAGAAGAGGGAAATATGAAGGAAGGAAGAAAGAAAGAAAGAAAGGAAGGCAAAAGAAGAGAGAACAAAAAAAGAGAGAAAAAAGAATGAAAGAAAAAAATGAATGAAAGGAAGATGAAAGACTTGAGACAGAAGAGAGAAAGAAAGAAGAAAGAAGGAAGAAGAAAGAAGGAAAGAAGAATGAAAAGAAAAGAAAGATAGGAAGAAATGAGGAAGAATGAATGAAAGACATGAAAGACGGTAAAAAAAAGAGAGAAAGAAAGAAAAAAAGAAGGAAAAAAGGAGAAAAAAATGAGAGAAAAAAGACGAAGAAAAGAAAGAATGAGGAAGAAAAAAGAGAGAAAAGAAGACTAAAGGAAAGAAGGAAGGAAAGAGACAAAGAAAGATGAACGAAACAAAGAAAGAAGAGGGTAATATGAAGGAAGGAAGAATGAAAGAAAGGAAGGCAAAAGAAGAAAGAAGAAAAAAGACAGAAAAAAAGAATGAAAGAAGAAAAAATGAATGAAAGAAAGAAGGAATGAAAGGAAGATGAAAGACGAGAGAGAAGAAAGAAAGAAGAAAGACGGAAGAAGGAGAAAGGACGGAAGAATGAAAAGAAAAGAGAGGAAAGAAAGGAAGAAAAAAGAGAAAGAATGAATGGAAGACACGAAAGATGCAAAAAAGAAGATAGAAAGAAAAAAAGAAGAAAGGAAATGGAGAGAAGAATGAGAGTGAAATAACGAAAGAAAGAAAGAAAGAATGAGAAAAAAAGAAAGATAAAGAAGACTAAAGGAAAGAACGGAAGGAAAGAGACAAAGAACGCTGAAACAAACAAAGAAAGAAGAGAGTAATGTGAAGGAAGGAAGAATGAAAGAAAGAAAGATAGGCAAAAGAAGAAAGAAAAAAAAAAGAAAAAAAAAAAAAATGAATAAAGAAAAAAGTATGAAAGAAGGGAGGAAAGAAAGGAAGGCAAAAGACTAGAGAGAAAAGAAAGAAAGAAGGAAGAAGGGAAGAAGAACAAAAAGAAAGAAAGGAAGAAAAGAGAGAAAGAATGAATGAAAGAAATGAAAGACGCCAAAAAGAAGAAAGAAAGAAAGAAGGAAGGAAACAAGGAGAGAAAAATGAAAGTGAAAATACGAAAGAAAGAAAGAGTGAGACAGAAAAAAAGAGAAAAGAAGAGCAAAGGAAAGAAAGGAAGGAAAGACACAAAGACAAATGAAAGAAACCAAGAAAGAAAAGAGTAATATGAAGGAAGGAAGAATGAAAGAAAGAAATGAAGGCAAAACAAGAAAGAAGGCAAAAAGAGAAAAAAAGAATGAAGGAAGAAATAAAGAATGAAAGAAAGGAGGAATGAAAGGAAGATGAAAGACTTGAGAGAGAAGAAAGAAAGAAAGAAGGAAGAAGAAAGAAGGAAAGAAGAACGAAAAGAAAAGAAAGAAAGGAAGAAAAGAGAGAAAGAATGAACGGAAGACATGAGAGACACAAAAAAGAAGATAGAAAGAAAGAAGGTAGGAAACAAGGAGAGAAAACGAGAGTGAAAAGATGAAAGAAAGAAAGAAAGAATGAGAAAGCAAAAATAGAGAAAACAAGACTAATGGAAAGAAAGGAAGGAAGGAGGGAAGGAAAGATGAAAGAAACAAAGAAAGAAGAGAGTAATATGAAGGAAGGAAGAATGAAAGAAAGAAAGCAAGGCGAAAGAAGAAAGAAGAAAAATGGACAGAAAAAAGAATGAAAGAAGAAAAAAGAATGAAAGACACAAGGAATGTAAGGAAGATGAAACACTTGAGAGAGAAGAAAGAAAGAAAGAAGTAGAAGAAAGAAGGAAAGAAGAAAGAAAAGAAAAGAAAGGAAAGACAGGAAGAAAAGAGAGAAAGATATGAAAGACGCAAAAAAGAAGATAGAAAGAAAGAAAGAAGGAAGGAAACAAGGAGAGAAAAATGTGAGTGAAAAGACGAAAGAAAGAAAGAAAGAATGAGAAAGAAAACAAGGGAAAAGAAGACTAAAGGAAAGAAAGGAAGGAAATAGACAAAGAAAGATGAAACAAAGAAAGAAGAGAGTAATATGAAGGAAGGAAGAATGAAACAAAGAAAGGAAGGCAAAAGAAAGAAGAAAAAAAGAATAAAAGAAAGAAGGAATGAAAGGAAGATGAAAGCCTTGAGAGAGAATAAAGAAAGGAGAGGGAAGGAAGAAGAAAGAAGAAAAGAAGAAAGGAAAGAAAGAAAAAAAAAGAGAGAGAATGAAGGAAAGAAATGAAAGACGCAAAGAAGAAGAAAGAAAGAAAGAAAGAAGGAAGGAAAGGGAGAGAAGAATGAGAGTGAAAAGAAGAAAGAAAGAAAGTATGAGAAAAAAACCAAGACTAAAGAAAAGAAAGGAAGGAAAGAGACAAAGAAAGATGAAAGAAACAAGGAAAGAAGAGAGTAATATGAAGGAAGGAAGAACGAAAGACAGAAAGGTAGGCAAAAGAAGAAAGAAGAAAAAAGAATGAAAGAAGAAAAATAGAATGAAATAAAGAAGGAATGAAAGGAAGATGAAAGACTTGAGAGAGAAGAAAGAAAGAAAGAAGAAAGGAGGAAGAAGAAGGAAGGAAAGATGAAAGAAAAGAAAAGAAAGGAAGGAAAAAAAGAGAGGAAAAAAGATTGAAAGACAAGAAAAATGCAAAAAAGAAGATACAACGAAAGAAAGAAGGAAGCAAACAAGGAGAGAAGAATGAGAGTGAAAAGACGAAAGAAAGAAAGAAAGAATGAGAAGGAAAAAAAAAGAAAAGAATAGTAACGGAAAGACAAGAAGCAAAGAGACAAAGAAAGATGAAAAAATCGAAGAAAGAAGAGAGTAATATGAAGGAAGGAAGAGTGAAAGAAAGAAAGGAAGGCAAAAGAAGAAAGAAGAAAAAAAGACAGAAAAAAGAATGAAAGAAGAAAAAAAGATTGAAAGAAAGAAGGAATGAAAGGAAGATGAAAGAATTGAGAGAGAAGAAAGAAAGAAGGAAGAAAGAAGAAGAAATAAGGAAAGAAGAAAAAAAAGAATAGAAAGGAAAGAAAGGAAGAAAAGAGAGAAAGAAAGAATGAAAGACATGAAAGACGCAAAAAAGAAGATGGAAAGAAAGAAAGAAGGAAACAAGGAGAGAAAAATGAGGGTGAAAAGACGAAAGAAAGAAAGAATGAGAAAGAAAACAAGCTTAAAGAAGTCTAAAGGAAAGAAAGGAAGGAAAGAGTCTAAGAAAGATGAAAGGAACAAAGAAAGAAGAGAGTAATATGAAGGAAGGAAGAATGAAAGAAAGAAAGGAAGGCAAAATTATAAAGAAGAAAAAAAGACAGAAAAAAGAATGAAAGAAGAAAAAAAGAATGAAAGAAAGAAGGAATGGAAGGAAGATGAAAGTCTCGAGAGAGAAGAAAGAAAGAAGAAGAAAGAAGGAAAGAGGAAAGAAAAGAAAAGAAAGGAAAGACAAGAAGAAAAGACAGAAAGAAAGAATGAAAGACATGACAGATGCAAAAAAGAAGATAGAAAGAAAGAAGGAAGGAAACAAGGAGAGAAAAATGAGAGCGAAAAGACGAAAGAAAGTAAGAAAGAATGAGAAAGAAAAAAAACAGAAAAGTAGAATAAAGGAAAGAAAGGAAGGACAGAGACAAAGAAAGAAGAAAGTAACAAAGAAAGAAGAGAGTAATATCAAGGAAGGAAGAATGAAAGAAAGACAGGAAGGCAAAAGAAGAAAGAAGTAAAAAAGACAGAAAAGAATGTATGAAAGAAGAAAAAAGTATGAAAGAAAGACGAAATGAAAGGAAGATGAAAGTCTTGAGAAAGAAAAAAGTAAGAAAGAAGAAATAAGGAAGAAGAAAGAAGGAAAGAAGAAAAAAGAAAGGAAAGAAAGAAAGAAAAGAGAGAAAGAATGAATGAAAGACATGAAAAACGCAAAAAAGAAGATAGACAGAAAAAAGGAAGGAAACAAGGAGAGAAAAATGGAAGTGAAATGACGAAAGAAGGAAAGAAAGAATGAGAAAGAAAAAAAGAGAAAAGAAGACTAAAGGAAAGAAAGGAAGGAAAGACAAAGAAAGATGAAACAAAGAAAGAAGAGAGGAACTTGAAGGAAGGAAGAATGAAAGAAAGAAGGGAAGGCAAAAGAAGAAGAAAAAAGACAGAAAAAAAGAATGAAAGAAGAAAAAATGAATGAAAGAAAGAAGGAATGAAAGGAAGATGAAAGACGAGAGAGAAGAAAGAAAGAAAGAAGAAAGATAGAAGAAGAAAGAAGGAAAGAAGAACGAAAAGAAAAGAAAGGAAAGAAAGGAAGAAAAGAGAGAAAGAATGAAAGAAAGACATGAAAGATGCAAAAAAGTAGATAGAAAGAAAAAAGGTAGGAAACAAGGAGAGAAAAATGAAAATGAAAAGACGGAAGAAAGAAAGAATGAGAAAGAAAAAAAGAGAAAAGAAGACTAAAGGAAAGAAAGGAAGGAAAGAGACAAAGAATGATGAAAGAAAAAAAGAAAGAAGAGAGTAATATGAAGGAAGGAAGAATGAAAGAAAGAAAGGAAGGCAAAAGAAGAAAGAAGAAAAAAGACACAAAAAAGAATGAAAGAAGAAAAGAATGAAAGAAAGAAGGAATGAAAGGAAGAAGAAGGGCAGGAGAGAGAAAAAAAAAAGAAAGAAGAAAGCATGAAAAAAAAAGAAGGAAAGAAGAAAGAAAAGAAAAGAAAGGAAGAAAAGAGAGAAAGAATGAATGAAAGACATGAAGGACACAAAAAAGAATGAAGAAAGAAAGAAACAAGGAAGGAGACAAGGAGAGAACAATGAGAGAGAAAAGACGAAAGAAAGAAAGAAAGAATGAGTAAGAGAAGAAGAGAAAAGAAGACTAAAGGAAAGAAGGGAAGGAAAAAGACAAGGAAAGATTAAAGAAACAAAGAAAGAAGAGAGTAATATGAAGGAAGGAAGAATGAAAGATAGAAAGGAAGGCAAAAGAAGAAAGAAGAAAAAAGGAGAAAAAAAGAATGAAAGAAGAAAAGAAGAATGAAAGAAAGAAGGAACGAAAGGAAGATGAAAGACTTAAGAGAGAAGAAAGAAAGAAAGAAGAGGGAAGGAAGAGGAAAGAAGGAAAGCAGAAAGAAAAGAAAATAAAGGAATAAAAGAGAGAGAGAATGAATGAAAGAAATGAAAGATGGAAGAAAGAAGATAGAAAAAAAGAAAGAAGGAAGGAAACAAAGTGAGAAAAATGACAGTGAAAAGGTGAAAAAAAGAAAGAATGAGAAAAAAAAAAGAGAAAATAAGACAAAAGGAAAGTAAGGAAGGAAAGAGACAAAGAAAGGCGAAGGAAACAAAGAAAGAAGAGAGTAATATGAAGGAAGTAAGAATGAAAGAAAGAAAGGAATGCAAAAGAAGAAAGAAGAAAAAAGACAGAAAAAAGGAATGAAGTAAGAAAAAAGAATGAAAGAAAGAAGGAGTGAAAGGAAGATGAAAGTCTTGAGAGAGAAAAAAGAAAGAAAGAAGTAAGAAGGCAGAAGAAAGAAGGAAAGAACGAAAAGAAAAGACAGGAAAGGATGAAAAGAGAGAAAGAATGAATGAAAGACATGAAAGACGCAAAAAAGAAGATAGAAAGAAAAAAGGAAGGAAACAAAGAGAGAAAAATGAGAGTGAAAAGAAGAAAGAAAGAAAGAAAGAATGAGAAAGACAAAAGAGAAAAGAAGACAAAGGAAAGAAGGGAATAAAAGAGACAAAGAGATGAAAGAAACAAAGAAAGAAGAGAAAAATAGGAAGGAAGAATGAAAGAAAGAAAGGAAGACAAAAGAAGAAAGAAGAAAAAAGACAGAGAAAAGGAATGAAGGAAGAAAAAAGAATGAAAGAAAGAAGCAGTGAAAGGAAGATGAAAGACTTGAGAGAGACGAAAGAAAGAAAAAAGAAAGAAAGCAGAAGAAAGAAGGAATGAAGGAAGAAAAGAAAAGAAAGGAAAGAAAGGAAGAACAGGGAGAAAGAATGAATGAAATACATGACAGACACAAAACAGTAGAAAGAAAGAAAGAAGGGAGGAAACAAGGAAGAAATATGAGAGTGAAAAGACAGAAAGAAAAAATGAGAAAGAAAAAAGAGAAAAGAAGACTAAAGTAAGAAAGGACGGAAAGAGACAAAGAAAGATGAAAGAAACAAAGAAAGAAGAGAGTAATATGAAGGAAGGAAGAATGAACGAAAGAAAGGAAGGCAAAAGAAGAAAAGAAAAAAGAAAGACAAAAAGAATGAAAGAAGAAAAAAAGAATGAAAGAAAGAAGGAATGAAAGGAAGATGAAAGACTTGAGAGAGAAGAAAGAAAGAAAGAAGAAAGAAGGAAGAAGAACGAAGGAAAGAAGAAGAAAAAGAAAAGAAAGGAAGAAAAGAGAGAAAGAATGAAAGACATGAAAGATGCAAAAAAGATGATAGAAAGAAAGAAAGAGGAAGGAAAGAAGGATAGAAAAATGAGAGTGAAAAGACGAAAGAAAGAAGGAAAGAATGAGAAAGAAAAAATAGAGAAAAGAAGACTAATGGAAAGAAAAGAAGGAAAGAGACAAAGAAAAATGAAAGAAACAACGAAAGAAGAAAGGAATATGAAGGAAGGAAGAATGAAAGAATGAAAGGAATGCAAAAGAAGAAAAGAAAAGAGAGAAAAAAAGGGAGAAAGAAGAAAAAAGAAGGAAAGAAAGAAGGAAAGAAAGGAAGAGGAAAGACATGAGAGAGAAAAAAGAGGGAAGAAGGAAGAAGAAAGAAGGAAAGAACAATAAAAAGAAAGGAAAGAAAGGAAGAAAAGAGAGTAAGAATGAATGAAAGACATGAAAGACACAAAAAAGAAGATAGAAAAATAGAAAGAAGGAAGGAAACGAGGAGAGAAAACGGAACGGAAAACACGAAAGAAAAAAAGAAAAAAAAAATAAAAAAAAAAAATGCAGAAAAAAAGATTAAAGGAATGAAAGGAAGGATAGAGCTAAATAAAGATGAAAGAAACAAAGAAAGAAGAGGTTAATATGAAGGAAGGAAGAATGAAAGAAAGAAAGGAAGGCAAAAGAAGAAAGAAGAAAAAGGGAGAAAAAAAGAATGAAAGAAGAAAAAAAGAATGAAAGAAAGAAGGAACGAAAGGAAGATGAAAGACTTTAGAGAGAAGAAAGAAAGAAAGAAGAGGGAAGGAAGAGGAAAGAAGGAAAGCAGAAAGAAAAGAAAATAAAGGAATAAAAGAGAGAAAGAAAGAATGAAAGAAATGAAAGATGGAAGAAAGAAGAAAGAAAAAAAGAAAGAAGGAAGGAAACAAAGTGAGAAAATGACAGTGAAAAGATGAAAGAAAGAAAGAATGAGAAAGAAAAAAGAGAAAAGAAGACTAAAGGAAAGTAAGGAAGGAAAGAGACAAAGAAAGGCGAAGGAAACAAAGAAAGAAGAGAGTAATATGAAGGAAGTAAGAATGAAAGAAAGAAAGGAATGCAAAAGAAGAAAGAAGAAAAAAGACAGAAAAAAGGAATGAAGAAAAAAGAATGAAAGAAAGAAGGAGTGAAAGGAAGATGAAAGTTTTGAGAAAAAAAAAAGAAAGAAAGAAGTAAGAAGGCAAAAGAAAGAAGGAAAGAATAAAAAGAAAAGACAGGAAAGGATGAAAAGAGAGAAAGAATGAAAAAAAGACATGAAAGACACAAAAAAGAAGAAAAAAAAAAAAAAGGAAGGAAAAAAGGAGAGAAAAATGAGAGTGAAAAGACGAAAAAAAGAAAAAAAGAAAGAGAAAAACAAAAGAAAAAAGAAGACAAAGGAAAGAACGGAAGGAAAGAGACAAAAAAGATGAAAGAAACAAAGAAAGAAGAAAGTAATATGAAGGAAGAATGAAAGAATGAAAGGAAGGCAAAAGAAGAAAGAAGAAAAAAGACAGAGAAACGGAATGAAGGAAGAAAAAAGAATGAAAGAAAGAAGCAGTGAAAGGAAGATGAAAGACTTGAGAGAGACGAAAGACAGAAAGAAGAAAGAAGGAAAGAAGAAAGAAAAGAAAAGAAAGGAAAGAAAGGAAGAACAGGGAGAAAGAATGAATGAAAAACATGACAGAAAAAAAACAGTAGAAAGAAAGAAAGAAGGGAGGAAAAAAGGAAGAAATATGAGAGTGAAAAGACAGAAAGAAAAAATGAGAAAGAAAAAAGAGAAAAGAAGACTAAAGTAAGAAAGGAAGGAAAGAGACAAAGAAAGATGAAAGAAACAAAGAAAGAAGAGAGTAATATGAAGGAAGGAAGAATGAACGAAAGAAAGGAAGGCAAAAGAAGAAAAGAAAAAAGAAAGAAAAAAAGAATGAAAGAAGAAAAAAAGAATGAAAGAAAGAAGGAAAGAAAGGAAGATGAAAGACTTGAGAGAGAAGAAAGAAAGAAAAAAAAAAGAAGGAAGAAGAAGGAAGGAAAGAAGAAGAAAAAGAAAAGAAAGGAAGAAAAGAGAGAAAGAATGAATGAAAGACAGGAAAGAGGCAAAAAAGATGATAGAAAGAAAGAAAGAGGAAGGAAAGAAGGAAAGAAAAAGGAGAGTGAAAAGACGAAAGAAAGAAGGAAAGAATGAGAACGAAAAAAAGAGAAAAGAAGACTAATGGAAAGAAAGGAAGGAAAGAGACAAAGAAAGATGAAAGAAACAACGAAAGAAGAGAGTAATATGAAGGAAGGAAGAATGAAAGAATGAAAGGAATGCAAAAGAAGAAAAGAGAAGAGAGAAAAAAAGGTGAAAGAAGAAAAAAGAATGAAAGAAAGAAGGAATGAAAGGAAGATGAAAGACTTGAGAGAGAAGAAAGAAGGAAGAAGGAAGAAGAAAGAAGGAAAGAAGAATGAAAAGAAATGAAAGAAAGGAAGAAAAGAGAGTAAGAATGAATGAAAGACATGAAAGACACAAAAAAGAAGATAGAAAAATAGAAAGAAGGAAGGAAACGAGGAGAGAAAACGGAACGGAAAAGACGAAAGAAAGAAAGAAAGAATGAGAAAGAAAAATGCAGAAAAGAAGACTAAAGGAATGAAAGGAAGGATAGAGCTAAATAAAGATGAAAGAAACAAAGAAAGAAGAGGGTAATATGAAGGAAGGAAGAATGAAAGAAAGAAAGGAAGGCAAAAGAAGAGAGAACAAAAAAAGAGAGAAAAGAATGAAAAAAAAAAAAGAAAGAAAGAAAGAAGAAAAGAAAGGAAGAAGAAAGACGAGAGACAGAAGAGAGAAAAAAAGAAGAAAGAAAGAAGAAAAAAGAAGGAAAGAAGAAAGAAAAGAAAAGAAAGAGAGGAAGAAATGAGGAAGAATGAATGAAAGACATGAAAGGCGCTAAAAAGAAGATAGAAAGAAAGAAAGAAAGAAGGAAACAAGGAGAGAAAAATGAGAGTGAAAAGACGAAAGAAAGAAAGAATGAGGAAGAAAAAAGAAAGAAAAGAAGACTAAAGGAAAGAAGGAAGGAAAGAGAAAAAGAAAGACGAACGAAACAAAGAAAGAAGAGGGTAAAAAGAAGGAAGGAAGAATGAAAGAAAGGAAGGCAAAAGAAGAAAGAAGAAAAAAAGACAAAAAAAAAGAATGAACGAAGAAAAAAAGAACGAAAGAAAGAAGGAATGAAAGAAAGATGAAAGACTTGAGAGAGAAGAAAGAAAGAAGAAAGACGGAAGAAGGAGAAAGGACGGAAGAATGAAAAGAAAAGAGAGGAAAGAAAGGAAGAAAAGAGAGAAAGAATGAATGGAAGACACGAAAGATGCAAAAAAGAAGATAGAAAGAAAGAAAGAAAGAAGGACGGAAATGGAGAGAAGAATGAGAGTGAAATAACGAAAGAAAGAAAGAAAGAATGAGAAAAAAAGAAAGATAAAGAAGACTAAAGGAAAGAACGAAAGGAAAGAGACAAAGAACGCTGAAACAAACAAAGAAAGAAGAGAGTAATGTGAAGGAAGGAAGAATGAAAGAAAGAAAGATAGGCAAAAGAAGAAAGAAGAATAAAAGGCAGAAAAAAAGAATGAATTAAGAAAAAAGTATGAAAGAATGGAGGTATGAAAGGAAGGCAAAAGACTTGAGAGAGAAGAAAGAAAGAAGGAAGAAGGGAAGAAGAACGAAAAGAAAGAAAGGAAGAAAAGAGAGAAAGAATGAATGAAAGAAATGAAAGACGCCAAAAAGAAGATAGAAAGAAAGAAGGAAGGAAACAAGGAGAGAAAAATGAGGGAGAAAAGACGAAAGAAAGAAAGAAAGAGTGAGACAAAAAAAAAGAGAAAAGAAGAGTAAAGGAAAGAAAGGAAGGAAAGACACAAAGACAGATGAAAGAAAAAAAGAAAGAAGAGAGTAATATGAAGGAAAAAAAAATGAAAAAAAGAAAAGAAGGCAAAACAAGACAGAAGACAAAAAGAGAAAAAAAGAATGAAGGAAGAAATAAAGAATGAAAGGAGGAATGAAAGGAAGATGAAAGACTTGAGAGAGAAGAAAGAAAGAAAGAAGGAAGAAGAAAGAAGAAGAAAGAAGAACGAAAAGAAAAGAAAGAAAGGAAGAAAAGAGAGAAAGAATGAACGGAAGACATGAGAGACACAAAAAAGAAGATAGAAAGAAAGAAGGTAGGAAACAAGGAGAGAAAACGAGAGTGAAAAGATGAAAGAAAGAAAGAAAGAATGAGAAAGCAAAAATAGAGAAAACAAGACTAATGGAAAGAAAGGAAGGAAGGAGGGAAGGAAAGATGAAAGAAACAAACAAAGAAGAGAGTAACATGAAGGAAGGAAGAATGAAAGAAAGAAAGCAAGGCGAAAGAAGAAAGAAAAAAAATGGACAGAAAAAAGAATGAAAGAAGAAAAAAGAATGAAAGAAACAAGGAATATAAGGAAGATGAAAGACTTGAGAGAGAAGAAAGAAAGAAAGAAAGAAGTAGAAGAAAGAAGGAAAGAAGAAAGAAAAGAAAGGAAAGAAAAGACAGAAAGAAAAGAGAGAAAGATATGAAAGACACAGAAAAGAAGATAGAAAAAAAGAAAGAAGGAAGGAAACAAGGCGAAAAAAATGTGAGGGAAAAGACGAAACAAAGAAACAAAGAAGGAGAAAGAAAACAAGGGAAAAGAAGACTAAAGGAAAGAGAGGAAGGAAATAGACAAAGAAAGATGAAACAAAGAAAGAAGAGAGTAATATGAAGGAAGGAAGAATGAAACAAAGAAAGGAAGGCAAAAGAAAGAAGAAAAAAAGAATAAAAGAAACAAGGAATGAAAGGAAGATGAAAGCCTTGAGAGAGAATAAAGAAAGGAGAGGGAAGGAAGAAGAAAGAAGGAAAGAAGAAAGGAAAGAAAGAAGAAAAAAGAGAGAGAAAGAATGAAAGAAATGAAAGACGCAAAGAAGAAGAAAGAAAGAAAGAAAGAAGGAAGGAAATGGAGAGAAGAATGAGAGTGCAAAGACGAAAGAAAGAAAGTATGAGATAGAAACCAAGACAAAAGGAAAGAAAGGAAGGAAAGAGACAAAGAAAGACGAAAGAAACAAGGAAAGAAGAGAGTAATATGAAGGAAGGAAGAACGAAATACAGAAAGGTAGGCAAAAGAAGAAAGAAGAAAAAAAGAATGAAAGAAGACAAATAGAATGAAATAAAGAAGGAATGAAAGGAAGATGAAAGACTTGAGAGAGAAGAAATAAAGAAAGAAGAAAGGAGGAAGAAGAAGGAAGGAAAGATGAAAGAAAAGAAAAGAAAGGAAGGAAGAAAAGAGGAAAAAAGATAGAAAGACATGAAAAATGCAAAAAAGAAGATACAACGAAAGAAAGAAGGAAGCAAACAAGGAGAGAAGAATGAGAGTGAAAAGACGAAAGAAAGAAAGAATGAGAAGGAAAAAAAGAGAAAAGAACACTACAGGAAAGACAAGAAGCAAAGAGACAAAGAAAGATGGAAGAAACGAAGAAAGAAGAGAGTAATATGAAGGAAGGAAGAGTGAAAGAAAGAAAGGAAGGCAAAAGAAGAAAGAAGAAAAAAAGACAGAAAAAAGAATGAAAGAAGAAAAAAAGATTGAAAGAAAGAAGGAATGAAAGGAAGATGAAAGACTTGAGAGAGAAGAAAGAAAGAATGAAAGAAGAAAGAAGAAGAAATAAGGAAAGAAGAAAGAAAAGAATAGAAAGGAAAGAAAGGAAGAAAAGAGAGAAAGAAAGAATGAAAGACATGAAAGACGCAAAAAAGAAGATGGAAAGAAAGAAAGAAGGAAACAAGGAGAGAAAAATGAGGGTGAAAAGACGAAAGAAAGAAAGAATGAGAAAGAAAACAAGCTTAAAGAAGTCTAAAGGAAAGAAAGGAAGGAAAGAGTCTAAGAAAGATGAAAGGAACAAAGAAAGAAGAGAATAATATTAAGGAAGGAAGAATGAAAGAAAGAAAGGAAGGCAAAATTATAAAGAAGAAAAAAAGACAGAAAAAAGAATGAAAGAAGAAAAAAGGAATGAAAGAAAGAAGGAATGGAAGGAAGATGAAAGTCTCGAGAGAGAAGAAAGAAAGAAGAAGAAAGAAGGAAAGAGGAAAGAAAAGAAAAGAAAGGAAAGACAAGAAGAAAAGACAGAAAGAAAGAATGAAAGACATGACAGATGCAAAAAAGAAGATAGAAAGAAACAAGGAAGGAAATAAGGAGAGAAAAATGAGAGCGAAAAGACGAAAGAAAGTAAGAAAGAATGAGGAAGAAAAAAAAGAGAAAAAAAGAAAAAAGGAAAGAAAGGAAGGACAGACACATAAAAAGATGAAAGTAACAAAGAAAGAAGAGAGTATAATCAAGAAAGGAAGAAAGAAAGAAAAACAGGAAGGCAAAAGAAGAAAGAAGTAAAAAAGACAGAAAAGAATGTATGAAAGAAGAAAAAAGTATGAAAGAAAGACGAAATGAATGAAAGATGAAAGTATTGAGAGAGAAAAAAGTAAGAAAGAAGAAATAAGGAAGAAAGAAGGAAAGAAGAAAAAAGAAAGGAAAGAAAGAAAGAAAAGAGAGAAAGAATGAATGAAAGACATGAAAGACGCAAAAAAGAAGATAGACAGAAAAAAGGAAGGAAACAAGGAGAGAAAAATGGAAGTGAAATGACGAAAGAAGGAAAGAAAGAATGAGAAAGAAAAAAAGAGAAAAGAAGACTAAAGGAAAGAAAGTAAGGAAAAACAAAGAAAGATGAAACAAAGAAAGAAGAGAGTAATTTGAAGGAAGGAAGAATGAAAGAAAGAAAGGAAGGCAAAAGAAGAAGAAAAAAGACAGAAAAAAAGAATGAAAGAAGAAAAAATGAATGAAAGAAAGAAGTAATGAAAGGAAAATGAAAGACGAGAGAGAAGAAAGAAAGAAACAAGAAAGATAGAAGAAAAAAGAAGCAAAGAAGAACAAAAAAAAAAGAATGGAAAGAAAGGAAGAAAAGAGAGAAAGAATGAAAGAAAGACATGAAAGATGCAAAAAAGTAGATAGAAAGAAAAAAGGTAGGAAACAAGGAGAGAAAAATGAGAGTGAAAAGACGAAAGAAAGAAAGAATGAGAAAGAAAAAAGAGAAAAAAAGACTAAAGGAAAGTAAGGAAGGAAAGAGACAAAGAAAGGCGAAGGAAACAAAGAAAGAAGAGAGTAATATGAAGGAAGTAAGAATGAAAGAAAGAAAGGAATGCAAAAGAAGAAAGAAGAAAAAAGACAGAAAAAAGGAATGAATTAAGAAAAAAGAATGAAAGAAAGAAGGAGTGAAAGGAAGATGAAAGTCTTGAGAGAGAAAAAAGAAAGAAAGAAGTAAGAAGGCAGAAGAAAGAAGGAAAGAACGAAAAGAAAAGACAGGAAAGGATGAAAAGAGAGAAAGAATGAATGAAAGACATAAAAGACACAAAAAAAAAGATAAAAAAAAAAAAGGAAGGAAAAAAGGAGAGAAAAATGAGAGTGAAAAGACAAAAGAAAGAAAAAAAGAATGAGAAAGACAAAAGAGAAAAGAAGACAAAGGAAAGAACGGAATGAAAGAGACAAAGAGATGAAAGAAACAAAGAAAGAAGAGAGAAATATGAAGGAAGAATGAAAGAATGAAAGGAAGGCAAAAGAAGAAAGAAGAAAAAAGACAGAGAAAAGGAATGAAGGAAGAAAAAAGAATGAAAGAAAGAAGCAGTGAAAGGAAGATGAAAGACTTGAGAGAGACGAAAGAAAGAAAGAAGAAAGAAGGCAGAAGAAAGAAGGAAAGAAGAAAGAAAAGAAAAGAAAGGAAAGAAAGGAAGAACAGGGAGAAAGAATGAATGAAATACATGACAGACACAAAACAGTAGAAAGAAAGAAAGAAGGGAGGAAACAAGGAAGAAATATGAGAGTGAAAAGACAGAAAGAAAAAATGAGAAAGAAAAAAGAGAAAAGAAGACTAAAGTAAGAAAGGAAGGAAAGAGACAAAGAAAGATGAAAGAAACAAAGAAAGAAGAGAGTAATATGAAGGAAGGAAGAATGAACGAAAGAAAGGAAGGCAAAAGAAGAAAAGAAAAAAGAAAGAAAAAAGAATGAAAGAAGAAAAAAAGAATGAAAGAAAGAAGGAATGAAAGGAAGATGAAAGACTTGAGAGAGAAGAAAGAAAGAAAGAAGAAAGAAGGAAGAAGAACGAAGGGAAGAAGAAGAAAAAGAAAAGAAAGGAAGAAAAGAGAGAAAGAATGAATGAAAGACATGAAAGATGAAAAAAAGATGAAAGAAAGAAAGAAAGAGGAAGGAAAGAAGGATAGAAAAATGAGAGTGAAAAGACGAAAGAAAGAAGGAAAGAATGAGAAAGAAAAAATAGAGAAAAGAAGACTAATGGAAAGAAAGGAAGGAAAGAGACAAAGAAAGATGAAAGAAACAACGAAAGAAGAGAGTAATATGAAGGAAGGAAGAATGAAAGAATGAAAGGAATGCAAAAGAAGAAAAGAAAAGAGAGAAAAAAAGGTGAAAGAAGAAAAAAGAATGAAAGAAAGAAGGAATGAAAGGAAGATGAAAGACTTGAGAGAGAAGAAAGAAGGAAGAAGGAAGAAGAAAGAAGGAAAGAAGAATGAAAAGAAATGAAAGAAAGGAAGAAAAGAGAGTAAGAATGAATGAAAGACATGAAAGACACAAAAAAGAAGATAGAAAAATAGAAAGAAGGAAGGAAACGAGGAGAGAAAAGGGAACGGAAAAGACGAAAGAAAGAAAGAAAGAAAGAATGAGAAAGAAAAATGCAGAAAAGAAGACTAAAGGAATGAAAGGAAGGATAGAGCTAAATAAAGATAAAAGAAACAAAGAAAGAAGAGGGTAATAAGAAGGAAGGAAGAATGAAAGAAAGAAAGGAAGGCAAAAGAAGAGAGAACAAAAAAAGAGAAAAAAGAATGAAAGAAAAAAATGAATGAAAGAAAGAATGAATGAAAGGAAGATGAAAGACTTGAGATAGAAGAGATAAAGAAAGAAGAAAAAAGGAAGAAGAAAGAAGGTAAGAAGAATGAAAATAAAAGATAGATAGGAAGAAATGAGGAAGAATGAATGAAAGACATGAAAGACGCTAAAAAGAAGATAGAAAGAAAGAAAGAAAGAAGGAAACAAGGAGAGAAAAATGAGAGTGAAAAGACGAAAGAAAGAAAGAATGAGGAAGAAAAAAGAGAGAAAAGAAGACTAAAGGAAAGAAGGAAGGAAAGAGACAAAGAAAGATGAACGTAACAAAGAAAGAAGAGGGTAATATGAAGGAAGGAAGAATAAAAGAAAGGAAGGCAAAAGAAGAAAGAAGAAAAAAAGACAGAAAAAAAGAATGAACGAAGAAAAAAAGAATGAAAGAAAGAAGGAATGAAAGAAAGATGAAAGACTTGAGAGAGAAGAAAGAAAGAAGAAAGACGGAAGAAGGAGAAAGAACGGAAGAATGAAAAGAAAAGAGAGGAAAGAAAGGAAGAAAAGAGAAAAAGAATGAATGGAAGACAAGAAAGATGAAAAAAAGAAGAAAGAAAGAAAGAAAGAAGGACGGAAATGGAGAGAAGAATGAGAGTGAAATAACGAAAGAATGAAAGAAAGAATGAGAAAAAAAGAAAGAAAAAAAAGACAAAAGGAAAGAACGGAAGGAAAGAGACAAAGAACGCTGAAACAAACAAAGAAAGAAGAGAGTAATGTGAAGGAAGGAAGAATGAAAGAAAGAAAGATAGGCAAAAGAAGAAAGAAAAATAAAAGGCAGAAAAAAAAAATGAATTAAGAAAAAAGTATGAAAGTATGGAGGTATGAAAGGAAGTCAAAAGACTTAAGAGAGAAGAAAGAAAGAAGGAAGAAGGGAAGAAGAACGAAAAGAAAGAACGGAACAAAAGAAGGAAAGAATGAACGGAAGACATGAGAGACACAAAAAAGAAGATAGAAAGAAAGAAGGTAGGAAACAAGGAGAGAAAAGGAGAGTGAAAAGATGAAAGAAAGAAAGAAAGAATGAGAAAGCAAAAATAGAGAAAACAAGACTAATGGAAAGAAAGGAAGGAAGGAGGGAAGGAAAGATGAAAGAAACAAAGAAAGAAGAGAGTAATATGAAGGAAGGAAGAATGAAAGAAAGAAAGCAAGGTGAAAGAAGAAAGAAGAAAAATGGACAGAAAAAAGAATGAAAGAAGAAAAAAGAAAAAAAAAAACAAGGAATGTAAGGAAGAAGAAAGACTTGAGAGAGAAGAAAGAAAGAAAGAAGAAGAAGAAAGAAGGAAAGAAAAAAGAAAAGAAAAGAAAGGAAAGACAGGAAGAAAAGAGAGAAAGATATGAAAGACAAAAAAAAGAAGATAGAAAGAAAGAAAGAAGGAAGAAAACAAGGAAAAAAAAATGTGAGTGAAAAGACGAAAGAAAGAAAGAAAGAATGAGAAAGAAAACAAGGGAAACGAAGACTAAAGGAAAGAAAGGAAGGAAATAGACAAAGAAAGATGAAACAAAGAAAGAAGAGAGTAATATGAAGGAAGGAAGAATGAAACAAAGAAAGGAAGGCAAAAGAAAGAAGAAAAAAAGAATAAAAGAAAGAAGGAATGAAAGGAAGATGAAAGCCTTGAGAGAGAATAAAGAAAAGAGAGGGAAGGAAGAAGAAAGAAGGAAAAAAGAAAGGAAAGAAAGAAGAAAAAAGAAAGAGAATGAATGAAAGACATGAAAGACGCAAAGAAGAAGATAGAAAGAAAGAAAGAAGGAAGGAAATGGAGAGAAGAATGAGAGTGAAAAGACGAAAGAAAGAAAGTATGAGATAGAAACCAAGACTAAAGGAAAGAAAGGAAGGAAAGAGACAAAGAAACATGAAAGAAACAAGGAAAGAAGAGAGTAATATGAAGGAAGGAAGAACGAAAGAAGGAAAGGTAGGCAAAAGAAGAAAGAAGAAAAAAAGAATGAAAGAAGAAAAATAGAATGAAATAAAGAAGGAATGAAAGGAAGATGAAAGACTTGAGAGAGAAGAAAGAAAGAAAGAAGAAAAGAGGAAGAAGAAGGAAGGAAAGATGAAAGAAAAGAAAAGAAAGGAAGGAAGAAAAGAGAGGAAAAAAGATTGAAAGACATGAAAAATGCAAAAAAGAAGATACAACGAAAGAAAGAAGGAAGCAAACAAGGAGAGAAGAATGAGAGTGAAAAGACGAAAGAAAGAAAGAAAGAATGAGAAGGAAAAAAGAGAAAAGAACACTAAAGGAAAGACAAGAAGCAAAGAGACAAAGAAAGATGGAAGAAACGAAGAAAGAAGAGAGTAATATGAAGGAAGAAAGAGAGAAAGAAAGAAAAAAAGAAAAAAGAAGAAAAAAAAAAAAAACACAAAAAAAAGAAAAAAAAAAAAAAAAAAGATAAAAAAAAAGAAGGAAAGAAAGGAAGAAGAAAGAGTTGAGAGAGAAGAAAGAAAGAATGAAAGAAGAAAGAAGAAGAAATAAGGAAAGAAGAAAGAAAAGAATAGAAAGGAAAGAAAGGAAGAAAAGAGAGAAAGAAAGAATGAAAGACATGAAAGACGCAAAAAAGAAGAGGGAAAGAAAGAAAGAAGGAAACAAGGAGAGAAAAATGAGGGAGAAAAGAGGAAAGAAAGAAAGAATGAGAAAGAAAACAAGCTAAAAGAAGTCTAAAGGAAAGAAAGGAAGGAAAGAGTCTAAGAAAGATGAAAGGAACAAAGAAAGAAGAGAGTAATATGAAGGAAGGAAGAATGAAAGAAAGAAAGGAAGGCAAAATTATAAAGAAGAAAAAAAGACAGAAAAAAGAATGAAAGAAGAAAAAAAGAATGAAAGAAAGAAGGAATGGAAGGAAGACGAAAGTCTCGAGAGAGAAGAAAGAAAGAAGAAGAAAGAAGGAAAGAGAAAAAAAAAGAAAAGAAAGGAAAAACAAGAAGAAAAGAAAGAAGGAAAGAATGAAAGACATGACAGAAGAAAAAAAGAAGATAGAAAGAAAGAAGGAAGGAAACAAGGAGAGAAAAATGAGAGCGAAAAGACGAAAGAAAGTAAGAAAGAATGAGAAAGAAAAAAAACAGAAAAGTAGAATAAAGGAAAGAAAGGAAGGACAGAGACATAGAAAGATGAAAGTAACAAAGAAAGAAGAGAGTAATATCAAGGAAGGAAGAATGAAAGAAAGACAGGAAGGCAAAAGAAGAAAGAAGTAAAAAAGACAGAAAAGAATGTATGAAAGAAGAAAAAAGTATGAAAGAAAGACGAAATGAAAGGAAGATGAAAGTCTTAAGAAAGAAAAAAGTAAGAAAGAAGAAATAAGGAAGAAGAAAGAAGGAAAGAAGAAAAAAGAAAGGAAAGAAAGAAAGAAAAGAGAGAAAGAATGAATGAAAGACATGAAAGACGCAAAAAAGAAGATAGACAGAAAAAAGGAAGGAAACAAGGAGAGAAAAATGGAAGTGAAATGACGAAAGAAGGAAAGAAAGAATGAGAAAGAAAAAAAGAGAAAAGAAGACTAAAGGAAAGAAAGGAAGGAAAGACAAAGAAAGATGAAACAAAGAAAGAAGAGAGTAATTTGAAGGAAGGAAGAATGAAAGAAAGAAAGGAAGGCAAAAGAAGAAGAAAAAAGACAGAAAAAAAGAATGAAAGAAGAAAAAATGAATGAAAGAAAGAAGGAATGAAAGGAAGATGAAAGAGGAGAGAGAAGAAAGAAAGAAAGAAGAAAGATTGAAGAAGAAAGAAGGAAAGAAGAACGAAAAGAAAAGAATGGAAAGAAAGGAAGAAAAGGGAGAAAGAATGAAAGAAAGACATGAAAGATGCAAAAAAGTAGATAGAAAGAAAAAATGTAGGAAACAAGGAGAGAAAAATGAAAATGAAAAGACGAAAGAAAGAAAGAATGAGAAAGAAAAAAAGAGAAAAGAAGACTAAAGGAAAGAAAGGAAGGAAAGAGACAAAGAATGATGAAAGAAAAAAAGAAAGAAGAGAGTAATATGAAGGAAGGAAGAATGAAAGAAAGAAAGGAAGGCAAAAGAAGAAAGAAGAAAAAAGACACAAAAAAGAATGAAAGAAGAAAAGAATGAAAGAAAGAAGGAATGAAAGGAAGATGAAAGGCTTGAGAGAGAAGAAACAAAGAAAGAAGAAAGCAGGAAGAAGAAAGAAGGAAAGAAGAATGAAAAGAAAAGAAAGGAAGAAAAGAGAGAAAGAATGAATGAAAGACATGAAAGACACAAAAAAGAATGTAGAAAGAAAGAAACAAGGAAGGAAACAAGCAGAGAACAATGAGAGAGAAAAGACGAAAGAAAGAAAGAAAGAATGAGTAAGAGAAGAAGAGAAAAGAAGACTAAACGAAAGAAGGGAAGGAAAAAGACAAGGAAAGATTAAAGAAACAAAGAAAGAAGAGAGTAATATGAAGGAAGGAAGAATGAAAGATACAAATGAAGCCAAAAAAAGAAAGAAGAAAAAAGGAGAAAAAAAGAATGAAAGAAAGAAGGAATGAAAGGAAGATGAAAGGATTGAGAGAGAAGAAAGAAAGAAGAAAGACGGAAGAAGGAGAAAGGACGGAAGAATGAAAAGAAAAGAGAGGAAAGAAAGGAAGAAAAGAGAGAAAGAATGAATGGAAGACACGAAAGACGCAAAAAAGAATATAGAAAGAAAGAAACAAGGACGGAAATGGAGAGAAGAATGAGAGAGAAATAAAGAAAGAATGAAAGAAAGAATGAGAAAAAAAGAAAGAAAAAGAAGACTAAAGGAAAGAACGGAAGGAAAGAGACAAAGAACGCTGAAACAAACAAAGAAAGAAGAGAGTAATGTGAAGGAAGGAAGAATGAAAGAAAGAAAGATAGGCAAAAGAAGAAAGAAGAATAAAAGGCAGAAAAAAAAAATGAATTAAGAAAAAAGTATGAAAGAATGGAGGTATGAAAGGAAGGCAAAAGACTTGAGAGAGAAGAAAGAAAGAAGGAAGAAGGGAAGAAGAACGAAAAGAAAGAAAGGAAGAAAAGAAGGAAAGAATGAACGGAAGACATGAGAGACACAAAAAAGAAGATAGAAAGAAAGAAGGTAGGAAACAAGGAGAGAAAAGGAGAGAGAAAAGATGAAAGAAAAAAAGAAAAAAGGAGAAAGCAAAAAAAGAGAAAACAAGACTAATGAAAAGAAAGGAAGGAAGGAGGGAAGGAAAGATGAAAGAAACAAAGAAAGAAGAGAGTAATATGAAGGAAGGAAGAATGAAAGAAAGAAAGCAAGGTGAAAGAAGAAAGAAGAAAAATGGACAGAAAAAAGAATGAAAGAAGAAAAAAGAATGAAAGAAACAAGGAATGTAAGGAAGATGAAAGACTTGAGAGAGAAGAAAGAAAGTAAGAAGTAGAAGAAAGAAGGAAAGAAAAAAGAAAAGAAAAGAAAGGAAAGACAGGAAGAAAAGAGAGAAAGATATGAAAGACGCAAAAAAGAAGATAGAAAGAAAGAAAGAAGGAAGGAAACAAGGAGAGAAAAATGTGAGTGAAAAGACGAAAGAAAGAAAGAAAGAATGAGAAAGAAAACAAGGGAAAAGAAGACTAAAGCAAAGAAAGGAAGCAAAAAGACAAACAAAGATGAAACAAAGAAAGAAGAGAGGAATATGAAAGAAAGAAGAAAGAAACAAAGAAAGGACGGCAAAAGAAAGAAGAAAAAAAGAATAAATAAAAGAACGAATGAAAGCAAAATGAAAGACTTAAGAGAGAATAAAGAAAGGAGAGCTAAGGAAGAAGAAAGAAGGAAAGAAGAAAGGAAAGAAAGAAGAAAAAAGAGAGAGAATGAATGAAAGACATGAAAGACGCAAAGAAGAAGATAGAAAGAAAGAAAGAAGGAAGGAAATGGAGAGAAGAATGAGAGTGAAAAGACGAAAGAAAGAAAGTATGAGATAGAAACCAAGACTAAAGGAAAGAAAGGAAGGAAAGAGACAAAGAAAGATGAAAGAAACAAGGAAAGAAGAGAGTAATATGAAGGAAGGAAGAACGAAAGAAAGAAAGGTAGGCAAAAGAAGAAAGAAGAAAAAAAGAATGAAAGAAGAAAAATAGAATGAAATAAAGAAGGAATGAAAGGAAGATGAAAGACTTGAGAGAGAAGAAAGAAAGAAAGAAGAAAGGAGGAAGAAGAAGGAAGGAAAGATGAAAGAAAAGAAAAGAAAGGAAGGAAGAAAAGAGAGGAAAAAAGATTGAAAGAAATGAAAAATGCAAAAAAAAAGATACAACGAAAGAAAGAAGGAAGAAAACAAGGAGAGAAGAATGAGAGTAAAAAGACAAAAAAAAGAAAGAAAGAATGAGAAGGAAAAAAAGAGAAAAGAACAAAAAGGGAAAGACAAGAAGCAAGGAGACAAAGAAAGATGGAAGAAACAAAGAAAGAAGAGATTAATATGAAGGAAGGAAGAGTGAAAGAAAGAAAGGAAGGCAAAAGAAGAAAGAAGAAAAAAAGACAGAAAAAAGAATGAAAGAAGAAAAAAAGATTGAAAGAAAGAAGGAATGAAAGGAAGATGAAAGACTTGAGAGAGAAGAAAGAAAGAATGAAAGAAGAAAGAAGAAGAAATAAGGAAAGAAGAAAGAAAAGAACAAAAAAGAAAGAAAGGAAGAAAAGAGAGAAAGAAAGAATGAAAGACATGAAAGACGCAAAAAAGAAGATGGAAAGAAAGAAAGAAGGAAACAAGGAGAGAAAAATGAGGGTGAAAAGACGAAAGAAAGAAAGAATGAGAAAGAAAACAAGCTTAAAGAAGTCTAAAGGAAAGAAAGGAAGCAAAGAGTCTAAGAAAGATGAAAGGAACAAAGAAAGAAGAGAGTAATATGAAGGAAGGAAGAATGAAAGAAAGAAAGGAAGGCAAAATTATAAAGAAGAAAAAAAGACAGAAAAAAGAATGAAAGAAGAAAAAAAGAATGAAAGAAAGAAGGAATGGAAGGAAGACGAAAGTCTCGAGAGAGAAAAAAAAAAGAAAAAGAAAGAAGGAAAGAGGAAAGAAAAGAAAAGAAAGAAAAAAAAAGAAGAAAAGAAAGAAAGAAAGAAAGAAAGACAAGACAGAAGAAAAAAAGAAGAAAAAAAGAAAGAAGGAAGGAAAGAAGGAGAGAAAAATGAGAGCGAAAAGACGAAAGAAAGTAAGAAAGAATGAGAAAGAAAAAAAACAGAAAAGTAGAATAAAGGAAAGAAAGGAAGGACAGAGACATAGAAAGATGAAAGTAACAAAGAAAGAAGAGAGTAATATAAAGAAAGGAAAAATGAAAGAAACAGAGGAAGGAAAAAGAAGAAAGAAGAAAAAAAGACAGAAAAAAATGTATGAAAGAAGAAAAAAGTATGAAAGAAAGACGAAATGAAAGGAAGATGTAAGTCTTGAGAAAAAAAAAAGTAAGAAAAAAGAAATAAGAAAGAAGAAAGAAGGAAAGAAGAAAAAAGAAAGGAAAGAAAGAAAGAAAAGAGAGAAAGAATGAATGAAAGACATGAAAGACGCAAAAAAGAAGATAGACAGAAAAAAGGAAGGAAACAAGGAGAGAAAAATGGAAGTGAAATGACGAAAGAAGGAAAGAAAGAATGAGAAAGAAAAAAAGAGAAAAGAAGAGTAAAGGAAAAAAAGGAAGGAAAGACAAAGAAAGAAGAAACAAAGAAAGAAGAGAGTAATTTAAAGGAAGGAAGAATGAAAGAAAGAAAGGAAGGCAAAAGAAGAAGAAAAAAGACAGAAAAAAAGAATGAAAGAAGAAAAAATGAATGAAAGAAAGAAGGAATGAAAGGAAGATGAAATACGAGAGAGAAGAAAGAAAGAAAGAAGAAAGATTGAAGAAGAAAGAAGGAAAGAAGAACGAAAAGAAAAGAATGGAAAGAAAGGAAGAAAAGAGAGAAAGAATGAAAGAAAGACATGAAAGATGCAAAAAAGTAGATAGAAAGAAAAAAGGTAGGAAACAAGGAGAGAAAAATGAAAATGAAAAGACGGAAGAAAGAAAGAATGAGAAAGAAAAAAAGAGAAAAGAAGACAAAAGGAAAGAAAGGAAGGAAAGAGACAAAGAATGATGAAAGAAAAAAAGAAAGAAGAGAGTAATATGAAGGAAGGAAGAATGAAAGAAAGAAAGGAAGGCAAAAGAAGAAAGAAGAAAAAAGACACAAAAAAGAATGAAAGAAGAAAAGAATGAAAGAAAGAAGGAATGAAAGGAAGATGAAAGGCTTGAGAGAGAAGAAACAAAGAAAGAAAAAAGAAGAAAGAAGAAAGAAGGAAAGAAAAATGAAAAAAAAAGAAAGGAAGAAAAGAGAGAAAGAATGAATGAAAGACAAGAAAGACACAAAAAAGAATGTAGAAAGAAAGAAACAAGGAAGGAGACAAGGAGAGAACAATGAGAGAGAAAATACGAAAGAAAGAAAGAAAGAATGAGTAAGAGAAGAAGAGAAAAGAAGACTAAAGGAAAGAAGGGAAGGAAAAAGACAAGGAAAGATTAAAGAAACAAAGAAAAAAAAGAGTAATATGAAGGAAGGAAGAATGAAAGATAGAAAGGAAGGCAAAAGAAGAAAGAAGAAAAAAGGAGAAAAAAAGAATGAAAGAAGAAAAGAAGAATGAAAGAAAGAAGGAACGAAAGGAAGATGAAAGACTTTAGAGAGAAGAAAGAAAGAAAGAAGAGGGAAGGAAGAGGAAAGAAGGAAAGCAGAAAGAAAAGAAAATAAAGGAATAAAAGAGAGAGAAAATGAATGAAAGAAATGAAAGATGGAAGAAAGAAAATAGAAAAAAAGAAAGAAGGAAGGAAACAAAGTGAGAAAAATGACAGTGAAAAGGTGAAAGAAAGAATAAGAAAGAAAAAAGACAAAAGAAGACTAAAGGAAAGTAAGGAAGGAAAGAGACAAAGAAAGGCGAAGGAAACAAAGAAAGAAGAGAGTAATATGAAGGAAGTAAGAATGAAAGAAAGAAAGGAATGCAAAAGAAGAAAGAAGAAAAAAGACAGAAAAAAGGAATGAAGTAAGAAAAAAGAATGAAAGAAAGAAGGAGTGAAAGGAAGATGAAAGTCTTGAGAGAGAAAAAAGAAAGAAAGAAGTAAGAAGGCAGAAGAAAGAAGGAAAGAACGAAAAGAAAAGACAGGAAAGGATGAAAAGAGAGAAAGAATGAATGAAAGACATGAAAGACGCAAAAAAGAAGAAAGAAAGAAAAAAGGAAGGAAACAAAGAGAGAAAAATGAGAGTGAAAAGACGAAAGAAAGAAAGAAAGAATGAGAAAGACAAAAGAGAAAAGAAGACAAAGGAAAGAACGGAATGAAAGAGACAAAGAGATGAAAGAAACAAAGAAAGAAGAGAGAAATATGAAGGAAGAATGAAAGAATGAAAGGAAGGCAAAAGAAGAAAGAAGAAAAAAGACAGAGAAAAGGAATGAAGGAAAAAAAAAGAATGAAAGAAAGAAGCAGTGAAAGGAAGATGAAAGACTTGAGAGAGACGAAAGAAAGAAAGAAGAAAGAAGGAAGAAGAAAGAAGGAAAGAAGGAAGAAAAGAAAAGAAAAGAAAGAAAGGTAGAACAGGGAGAAAGAATGAATGAAATACATGACAGACACAAAACAGTAGAAAAAAAGAAAGAAGGGAGGAAACAAGGAAGAAATATGAGAGTGAAAAGACAGAAAGAAAAAATGAGAAAGAAAAAAGAGAAAAGAAGACTAAAGTAAGAAAGGACGGAAAGAGACAAAGAAAGATGAAAGAAACAAAGAAAGAAGAAAGTTACATGAAGTAAAGAAGAATGAAAGAAAGGAAGGAAGGCAAAAGAAGAAAAGAAAAAAGAAAGACAAAAAGAATGAAAGAAGAAAAAAAGAATGAAAGAAAGAAGGAATGAAAGGAAGATGAAAGACTTGAGAGAGAAGAAAGAAAGAAAGAAGAAAGAAGGAAGAAGAACGAAGGAAAGAAGAAGAAAAAGAAAAGAAAGGAAGAAAAGAGAGAAAGAATGAAAGACATGAAAGATGCAAAAAAGATGATAGAAAGAAAGAAAGAGGAAGGAAAGAAGGATAGAAAAATGAGAGTGAAAAGACGAAAGAAAGAAGGAAAGAATGAGAAAGAAAAAATAGAGAAAAGAAGACTAATGGAAAGAAAGGAAGGAAAGAGACAAAGAAAGATGAAAGAAACAACGAAAGAAGAGAGTAATATGAAGGAAGGAAGAATGAAAGAATGAAAGGAATGCAAAAGAAGAAAAGAAAAGAGAGAAAAAAAAATGAAAGAAGAAAAAAGAATGAAAGAAAGAAGGAATGAAAGGAAGAAGAAAGACTTGAGAGAGAAGAAAGAAGGAAGAAGGAAGAAGAAAGAAGGAAAGAAGAATGAAAAGAAATGAAAGAAAGGAAGAAAAGAGAGTAAGAATGAATGAAAGACATGAAAGACACAAAAAAGAAGATAGAAAAATAGAAAGAAGGAAGGAAACGAGGAGAGAAAACGGAACGGAAAAGACGAAAGAAAGAAAGAAAGAAAGAATGAGAAAGAAAAATGCAGAAAAGAAGACTAAAGGAATGAGAGGAAGGATAGAGATAAAAAAAGAAGAAAAAAAAAAAAAAAGAAGAGGGTAATAAGAAGGAAGGAAGAAAGAAAGAAAAAAAGGAAGGCAAAAGAAGAAAGAAAAAAAAGGGAAAAAAAAAGAAAGAAAGAAGAAAAAAAGAAAGAAAGAAAGAAGGAAAGAAAGGAAGATGAAAGACTTTAGAGAAAAGAAAGAAAGAAAGAAGAGGGAAGGAAGAGGAAAGAAGGAAAGCAGAAAGAAAAGAAAATAAAGGAATAAAAGAGAGAAAGAATGAATGAAAGAAATGAAAGATGGAAGAAAGAAGATAGAAAAAAAGAAAGAAGGAAGGAAACAAAGTGAGAAAATAACAGTGAAAAGATGAAAGAAAGAAAGAATAAGAAAGAAAAAAGAGAAAAAAAGAATAAAGGAAAGTAAGGAAGGAAAGAGACAAAGAAAGGCGAAGGAAACAAAGAAAGAAGAGAGTAATATGAAGGAAGTAAGAATGAAAGAAAGAAAGGAATGCAAAAGAAGAAAGAAGAAAAAAGACAGAAAAAAGGAATGAAGTAAGAAAAAAGAATGAAAGAAAGAAGGAGTGAAAGGAAGATGAAAGTCTTGAGAGAGAAAAAAGAAAGAAAGAAGTAAGAAGGCAGAAGAAAGAAGGAAAGAACGAAAAGAAAAGACAGGAAAGGAAGAAAAGAGAGAAAGAATGAATGAAAGACATGAAAGACACAAAAAAGAAGATAGAAAGAAAGAAGGAAGGAAACAAGGAGAGAAAAATGAGAGTGAAAAGACGAAAGAAAGAAAGAAAGAATGAGAAAGACAAAAGAGAAAAGAAGACAAAGGAAAGAACGGAATGAAAGAGACAAAGAGATGAAAGAAACAAAGAAAGAAGAGAGAAATATGAAGGAAGAATGAAAGAATGAAAGGAAGGCAAAAGAAGAAAGAAAAAAAAAAAAAGAGAAAAGGAAAGAAGAAAGAAAAAAGAAAAAAAGAAATAAGCAGTGAAAGGAAGAAGAAAGACTTGAGACAGACGAAAGAAAGAAAGAAGAAAGAAGGAAGAAAAAAGAAGGAAAGAAGAAAGAAAAGAAAAGAAAGGAAAGAAAGGAAGAACAGGGAAAAAGAATGAATGAAATACATGACAGACACAAAACAGTAGAAAGAAAGAAAGAAGGGAGGAAACAAGGAAGAAATATGAGAGTGAAAAGACAGAAAGAAAAAATGAGAAAGAAAAAAGAGAAAAGAAGACTAAAGTAAGAAAGGAAGGAAAGAGACAAAGAAAGATGAAAGAAACAAAGAAAGAAGAGAGTAATATGAAGGAAGAAAGAATGAACGAAAGAAAGGAAGGCATAAGAAGAAAAGAAAAAAGAAAGACAAAAAGAATGAAAGAAGAAAAAAAGAATGAAAGAAAGAAGGAATGAAAGGAAGATGAAAGACTTGAGAGAGAAGAAAGAAAGAAAGAAGAAAGAAGGAAGAAGAACGAAGGAAAGAAGAAGAAAAAGAAAAGAAAGGAAGAAAAGAGAGAAAGAATGAATGAAAGACATGAAAGATGCAAAAAAGATGATAGAAAGAAAGAAAGAGGAAGGAAAGAAGGATAGAAAAATGAGAGTGAAAAGACGAAAGAAAGAAGGAAAGAAAGAGAAAGAAAAAATAGAGAAAAGAAGACTAATGGAAAGAAAGGAAGGAAAGAGACAAAGAAAGATGAAAGAAACAACGAAAGAAGAGAGTAATATGAAGGAAGGAAGAATGAAAGAATGAAAGGAATGCAAAAGAAGAAAAGAAAAGAGAGAAAAAAAGGTGAAAGAAGAAAAAAGAATGAAAGAAAGAAGGAATGAAAGGAAGATGAAAGACTTGAGAGAGAAGAAAGAAGGAAGAAGGAAGAAGAAAGAAGGAAAGAAGAATGAAAAGAAATGAAAGAAAGGAAGAAAAGAGAGTAAGAATGAATGAAAGACATGAAAGACACAAAAAAGAAGAAAAAAAAATAGAAAGAAGGAAGGAAAGGAGGAGAGAAAACGGAAGGGAAAAGACGAAAGAAAGAAAGAAAGAAAGAAAGAGAAAAAAAAATGCAGAAAAGAAGACTAAAGGAATGAAAGGAAGGATAGAGCTAAATAAAGATGAAAGAAACCAAGAAAGAAGAAAGTAACATGAAGGAAAGAAGAATGAAAGAAAGAAAGGAAGGCAAAAGAAGAGAGAACAAAAAAAGAGAGAAAAGAATGAAAGAAAAAAATGAATGAAAGAAAGAAGGAATGAAAGGAAGATGAAAGACTTGAGACAGAAGAGAGAAAGAAAGAAGAAAGAAGGAAGAAGAAAGAAGGAAAGAAGAATGAAAAGAAAAGAAAGATAGGAAGAAATGAGGAAGAATGAATGAAAGACATGAAAGACGCTAAAAAGAAGATAGAAAGAAAGAAAGAAAGAAGGAAACAAGGAGAGAAAAATGAGAGTGAAAAGACGAAAGAAAGAAAGAATGAGGAAGAAAAAAGAGAGAAAAGAAGACAAAAGGAAAGAAGGAAGGAAAGAGACAAAGAAAGATGAACGAAACAAAGAAAGAAGAGGGTAATATGAAGGAAGGAAGAATGAAAGAAAGGAAGGCAAAAGAAGAAAGAAGAAAAAAAGACAGAAAAAAAGAATGAACGAAGAAAAAAAGAATGAAAGAAAGAAGGAATGAAAGAAAGATGAAAGACTTGAGAGAGAAGAAAGAAAGAAGAAAGACGCAAGAAGGAGAAAGGACGGAAGAATGAAAAGAAAAGAGAGGAAAGAAACGAAGAAAAGAGAGAAAGAATGAATGGAAGAGACGAAAGATGCAAAAAAGAAGATAGAAAGAAAGAAAGAAGGACGGAAATGGAGAGAAGAATGAGAGTGAAATAACGAAAGAAAGAAAGAAAGAATGAGAAAAAAAGAAAGATAAAGAAGACTAAAGGAAAGAACGGAAGGAAAGAGACAAAGAACGCTGAAACAAACAAAGAAAGAAGAGAGTAATGTGAAGGAAGGAAGAATGAAAGAAAGAAAGATAGGCAAAAGAAGAAAGAAGAATAAAAGGCAGAAAAAAAGAATGAATTAAGAAAAAAGTATGAAAGAATGGAGGTATGAAAGGAAGGGAAAAGACTTGAGAGAGAAGAAAGAAAGAAGGAAGAAGGGAAGAAGAAAGAAAAGAAAGAAAGGAAGAAAAGAGAGAAAGAATGAATGAAAGAAATGAAAGACGCCAAAAAGAAGATAGAAAGAAAGAAGGAAGGAAACAAGGAGAGAAAAATGAGGGTGAAAGGACGAAAGAAAGAAAGAAAGAGAGAGACAGAAAAAAAGAGAAAAAAAGAGAAAAGGAAAGAAAGGAAAGAAAGACACAAAGACAGATGAAAAAAACAAAGAAAGAAGAGAGTAATAGGAAGGAAGGAAAAAAGAAAGAAAAAAATGAAGAAAAAACAAGAAAGAAGGCAAAAAGAGAAAAAAAGAAGGAAGGAAGAAATAAAGAATGAAAGGAGGAATGAAAGGAAGATGAAAGACTTGAGAGAGAAGAAAGAAAGAAAGAAGGAAGAAGAAAGAAGGAAAGAAGAACGAAAAGAAAAGAAAGAAAGGAAGAAAAGAAAGAAAGAATGAACGGAAGACATGAGAGACACAAAAAAGAAGATAGAAAGAAAGAAGGGAGGAAACAAGGAAGAAATATGAGAGTGAAAAGATGAAAGAAAGAAAGAAAGAATGAGAAAGCAAAAATAGAGAAAACAAGACTAATGGAAAGAAAGGAAGGAAGGAGGGAAGGAAAGATGAAAGAAACAAAGAAAGAAGAGAGTAATATGAAGGAAGGAAGAATGAAAGAAAGAAAGCAAGGCGAAAGAAGAAAGAAGAAAAATGGACAGAAAAAAGAATGAAAGAAGAAAAAAGAATGAAAGAAACAAGGAATGTAAGGAAGATGAAAGACTTGAGAGAGAAGAAAGAAAGAAAGAAGTAGAAGAAAGAAGGAAAGAAGAAAGAAAAGAAAGGAAAGGAAAGACAGGAAGAAAAGAGAGAAAGATATGAAAGACGCAAAAAAGAAGATAGAAAGAAAGAAAGAAGGAAGGAAACAAGGAGAGAAAAATGTGAGTGAAAAGACGAAAGAAAGAAAGAAAGAATGAGAAAGAAAACAAGGGAAAAGAAGACTAAAGGAAAGAAAGGAAGGAAATAGACAAAGAAAGATGAAACAAAGAAAGAAGAGAGTAATATGAAGGAAGGAAGAATGAAACAAAGAAAGGAAGGCAAAAGAAAGAAGAAAAAAAAAATAAAAGAAAGAAGGAATGAAAGGAAGATGAAAGCCTTGAGAGAGAATAAAGAAAGGAGAGGAAAGGAAGAAAAAAGAAGGAAAAAAGAAAGGAAAGAAAGAAGAAAAAAGAGAGAGAATGAATGAAAGAAATGAAAGACGCAAAGAAGAAGATAGAAAGAAAGAAAGAAGGAAGGAAATGGAGAGAAGAATGAGAGTGAAAAGACGAAAGAAAGAAAGTATGAGATAGAAACCAAGACTAAAGGAAAGAAAGGAAGGAAAGAGACAAAGAAAGATGAAAGAAACAAGGAAAGAAGAGAGTAATATGAAGGAAGGAAGAATGAAAGAAAGAAAGGAAGGCAAAAGAAGAAAGAAGAAAAAAAAGAAAGAGAGAAGAATGAAATAAAGAAGGAATGAAAGGAAGATGAAAGACTTGAGAGAGAAGAAAGAAAGAAAGAAGAAAGAAGGAAGAAGAAGGAAGGAAAGATGAAAGAAAAGAAAAGAAAGGAAGGAAGAAAAGAGGAAAAAAGATTGAAAGACATGAAAAATGCAAAAAAGAAGATACAACGAAAGAAAGAAGAAAACAAACAAGGAGAGAAGAATGAGAGTGAAAAGACGAAAGAAAGAAAGAATGAGAAGGAAAAAAAGAGAAAAGAACACTAAAGGAAAGACAAGAAGCAAAGAGACAAAGAAAGATGGAAGAAACGAAGAAAGAAGAGAGTAATATGAAGGAAGGAAGAGTGAAAGAAAGAAAGGAAGGCAAAAGAAGAAAGAAGAAAAAAAGACAGAAAAAAGAATGAAAGAAGAAAAAAAGATTGAAAGAAAGAAGGAATGAAAGGAAGGTGAAAGACTTGAGAGAGAAGAAAGAAGGAATGAAAAAAGAAAGAAGAAGAAATAAGGAAAGAAGAAAGAAAAGAATAGAAAGGAAAGAAAGGAAGAAAAGAGAGAAAGAAAGAATGAAAGACATGAAAGACGCAAAAAAGAAGATGGAAAGAAAGAAAGAAGGAAACAAGGAGAGAAAAATGAGGGTGAAAAGACGAAAGAAAGAAAGAATGAGAAAGAAAACAAGCTTAAAAAAGTATAAAGGAAAGAAAGGAAGGAAAGAGTAAAAGAAAGAAGAAAGAAAAAAAGAAAAAAGAGAGAAATATGAAGGAAGAAAGAATGAAAGAAAGAAAGGAAGGCAAAATTAAAAAAAAGAAAAAAAGACAGAAAAAAGAATGAAAGAAGAAAAAAAGAATAAAAGAAAGAAGGAAGGAAAGGAAGATGAAAGTCTGGAGAGAGAAGAAAGAAAGAAGAAGAAAGAAGGAAAGAGAAAAGAAAAAAAAAGAAGGGAAAGAAAAGAAGAAAAGACAGAAAGAAAGAATGAAAGACATGACAGATGCAAAAAAGAAGATAGAAAGAAAGAAGGAAGGAACCAAGGAGAGAAAAATGAGAGCGAAAAGACGAAAGAAAGTAAGAAAGAATGAGAAAGAAAAAAAACAGAAAAGTAGAATAAAGGAAAGAAAGGAAGGACAGAGACATAGAAAGATGAAAGTAACAAAGAAAGAAGAGAGTAATATCAAGGAAGGAAGAAAGAAAGAAAGACAGGAAGGAAAAAGAAAAAAGAAAAAAAAAAGACAGAAAAGAATGTATGAAAGAAAAAAAAAGTAAGAAAAAAAAACGAAATGAAAGGAAGATGAAAGTCTTAAGAAAGAAAAAAGTAAGAAAGAAGAAATAAGGAAGAAGAAAGAAGGAAAGAAGAAAAAAGAAAGGAAAGAAAGAAAGAAAAGAGAGAAAGAATGAATGAAAGACATGAAAGACGCAAAAAAGAAGATAGAAAGAAAAAAGGAAGGAAACAAGGAGAGAAAAATGGAAGTGAAATGAAGAAAGAAGGAAAGAAAGAAAGAGAAAGAAAAAAAGAGAAAAGAAGACTAAAGGAAAGAAAGGAAGGAAAGACAAAGAAAGATGAAACAAAGAAAGAAGAGAGTAATTGGAAGGAAGGAATAATGAAAGAAAGAAAGGAAGGCAAAAGAAGAAGAAAAAAGACAGAAAAAAAGAATGAAAGAAGAAAAAATGAATGAAAGAAAGAAGGAATGAAAGGAAGATGAAAGAGGAGAGAGAAGAAAGAAAGAAAGAAGAAAGATTGAAGAAGAAAGAAGGAAAGAAGAACGAAAAGAAAAGAATGGAAAGAAAGGAAGAAAAGAGAGAAAGAATGAAAGAAAGACATGAAAGATGCAAAAAAGTAGATAGAAAGAAAAAAGGTAGGAAACAAGGACAGAAAAATGAGAGTGAAAAGACGAAAGAAAGAAAGAATGAGAAAGAAAAAAAGAGAAAAGAAGACTAAAGGAAAGTAAGGAAGGAAAGAGACAAAGAAAGGCGAAGGAAACAAAGAAAGAAGAGAGTAATATGAAGGAAGTAAGAATGAAAGAAAGAAAGGAATGCAAAAGAAGAAAGAAGAAAAAAGACAGAAAAAAGGAATGAATTAAGAAAAAAGAATGAAAGAAAGAAGGAGTGAAAGGAAGATGAAAGTCTTGAGAGAGAAAAAAGAAAGAAAGAAGTAAGAAGGCAGAAGAAAGAAGGAAAGAACGAAAAGAAAAGACAGGAAAGGATGAAAAGAGAGAAAGAATGAATGAAAGACATGAAAGACGCAAAAAAGAAGATAGAAAGAAAAAAGGAAGGAAACCAGGAGAGAAAAATGAGAGTGAAAAGACGAAAGAAAGAAAGAAAGAATGAGAAAGAAAAAAGAGAAAAGAAGACAAAGGAAAGAACGGAATGAAAGAGAAAAAGAGATGAAAGAAACAAAGAAAGAAGAGAGAAATATGAAGGAAAAATGAAAGAAAGAAAGGAAGGCAAAAGAAGAAAGAAGAAAAAAGACAGAGAAAAGGAAAGAAGAAAAAAAAAAGAAGGAAAGAAAGAAGAAGAAAAAGGAAAATGAAAGACTTGAGAGAGACGAAAGAAAGAAAGAAGAAAGAAGGCAGAAGAAAGAAGGAAAGAAGAAAGAAAAGAAAAGAAAGGAAAGAAAGGAAGAACAGGGAGAAAGAATGAATGAAATACATGACAGACACAAAACAGTAGAAAGAAAGAAAGAAGGGAGGAAACAAGGAAGAAATATGAGAGTGAAAAGAAGGAAAGAAAGAATGAGAAAGAAAAAAGAGAAAAGAAGACTAAAGTAAGAAAGGAAGGAAAGAGACAAAGAAAGATGAAAGAAACAAAGAAAGAAGAGAGTAATATGAAGGAAGGAAGAATGAACGAAAGAAAGGAAGGCAAAAGAAGAAAAGAAAAAAGAATGAAAGAAGAAAAAAAGAATGAAAGAAAGAAGGAATGAAAGGAAGATGAAAGATTTGAGAGAGAAGAAAGAAAGAAAGAAGTAAGAAGGAAGAAGAACGAAGGAAAGAAGAAGAAAAAGAAAAGAAAGGAAGAAAAGAGAGAAAGAATGAATGAAAGACATGAAAGATGCAAAAAAGATGATAGAAAGAAAGAAAGAGGAAGGAAAGAAGGATAGAAAAATGAGAGTGAAAAGACGAAAGAAAGAAGGAAAGAATGAGAAAGAAAAAATAGAGACAAGAAGACTAATGGAAAGAAAGCAAGGAAAGAGACAAAGAAAGATGAAAGAAACAACGAAAGAAGAGAGTAATATGAAGGAAGGAAGAATGAAAGAATGAAAGGAATGCAAAAGAAGAAAAGAAAAGAGAAAAAAGGTGAAAGAAGAAAAAAGAATGAAAGAAAGAAGGAATGAAAGGAAGATGAAAGACTTGAGAGAGAAGAAAGAAGGAAGAAGGAAGAAGAAAGAAGGAAAGAAGAATGAAAAGAAATGAAAGAAAGGAAGAAAAGAGAGAAAGAATGAATGAAAGACATGAAAGACACAAAAAAGAAGATAGAAAAATAGAAAGAAGGAAGGAAACGAGGAGAGAAAACGGAACGGAAAAGACGAAAGAAAGAAAGAAAGAAAGAATGAGAAAGAAAAATGCAGAAAAGAAGACTAAAGGAATGAAAGGAAGGATAGAGCTAAATAAAGATGAAAGAAAGAAAGAAAGAAGAGGGTAATATGAAGGAAGGAAGAATGAAAGAAAGAAAGGAAGGCAAAAGAAGAGAGAACAAAAAAAGAGAGAAAAGAATGAAAGAAAAAAATGAATGAAAGAAAGAAGGAATGAAAGGAAGATGAAAGACTTGAGACAGAAGAGAGAAAGAAAGAAGAAAGAAGGAAGAAGAAAGAAGGAAAGAAGAATGAAAAGAAAAGAAAGATAGGAAGAAATGAGGAAGAATGAATGAAAGACATGAAAGACGCTAAAAAGAAGATAGAAAGAAAGAAAGAAAGAAGGAAACAAGGAGAGAAAAATGAGAGTGAAAAGACGAAAGAAAGAAAGAATGAGGAAAAAAAAAGAGAGAAAAGAAGAAAAAAGGAAAGAAGGAAGGAAAGAGACAAAGAAAGAAGAACGAAACAAAGAAAGAAGAGGGTAATATGAAGGAAGGAAAAAAGAAAGAAAGGAAGGAAAAAGAAGAAAGAAGAAAAAAAGACAGAAAAAAAGAATGAACAAAGAAAAAAAGAATGAAAGAAAGAAGGAATGAAAGAAAGATGAAACACTTGAGAGAGAAGAAAGAAGAAAGACGGAAGAAGGAGGAAGGACCGAAGAATGAAAAGAAAAGAGAGGAAAGAAAGGAAGAAAAGAGGGAAAGAATGAATGGAAGACACGAAAGATGCAAAAAAGAAGATAGAAAGAAAGAAAGAAGGAGGGAAATGGAGAGAAGAATGAGAGTGAAATAACGAAAGAAAGAAAGAAAGAATGAGAAAAAAAGAAAGATAAAGAAGACTAAAGGAAAGAACGGAAGGAAAGAGACAAAGAACGCTGAAACAAACAAAGAAAGAAGAGAGTAATGTGAAGGAAGGAAGAATGAAAGAAAGAAAGATAGGCAAAAGAAGAAGAATAAAAGGCAGAAAAAAAGAATGAATTAAGAAAAAAGTATGAAAGAATGGAGGTATGAAAGGAAGGCAAAAGACTTGAGAGAGAAGAAAGAAAGAAGGAAGAAGGGAAGAAGAAGGAAAAGAAAGAAAGGAAGAAAAGAGAGAAAGAATGAATGAAAGAAATGAAAGACGCCAAAAAGAAGATAGAAAGAAAGAAGGAAGGAAACAAGGAGAGAAAAATGAGGGTGAAAAGACGAAAGAAAGAAAGAAAGAGTGAGACAGAAAAAAAGAGAAAAGAAAAGTAAAGGAAAGAAAGGAAGGAAAGACACAAAGACAGATGAAAGAAACAAAGAAAGAAGAGAGTAATATGAAGGAAGGAAGAATGAAAGAAAGAAATGAAGGCAAAACAAGAAAGAAGGCAAAGAGAAAAAAAGAATGAAGGAAGAAATAAAGAATGAAAGAAAGGAGGAATAAAAGGAAGATGAAAGACTTGAGAGAGAAGAAAGAAAGAAAGAAGGACGAAGAAAGAAGGAAAGAAGAACGAAAAGAAAAGAAAGAAAGGAAGAAAAGAGAGAAAGAATGAAAGGAAGACATGAGAGACACAAAAAAGAAGAAAGAAAGAAAGAAGGTAGGAAACAAGGAGAAAAAAAGAGAGTGAAAAAAAGAAAGAAAGAAAGAAAGAATGAGAAAGCAAAAATAGAGAAAACAAGACTAAGGAAAAGAAAGGAAGGAGGGAGGGAAGGAAAGATGAAAGAAAAAAAGAAAGAAGAGAGTAATATGAAGGAAGGAAGAATGAAAGAAAGAAATCAAGGCGAAAGAAGAAAGAAGAAAAATGGACAGAAAAAAGAATGAAAGAAGAAAAAAGAATGAAAGAAAGAAGGAATGTAAGGAAGATGAAAGACTTGAGAGAGAAGAAAGAAAGAAAGAAGTAGGAAGAAGAAGAAGGAAAGAAGAAAGAAAAGAAAAGAAAGGAAAGACAGGAAGTAAAGAAGAGAAAGATATGAAAGACACAAAAAAGAAGATAGAACGAAAGAAAGAAGGAAGGAAACAAGGAGAGAAAAATGTGAGTGAAAAGACGAAAGAAAGAAAGAAAGAGCAAGAAAAAAGAGATAAGAAGACAGAAGGAAAGAAAGGAAGGAAAGAGACAAAGAAAGATGAAACAAAGAAAGAAGAGGGTAATAAGAAGGAAGGAAAAATAAAAGAAAGAAAGGAAGGCAAAAGAAGAAAGAAGAAAAAAAGAATGAAAAGAAAAAAAGAAAAGGAAGGAATGAAAGGAAGATGAAAGACTTGAGAGAGAAGAAAGAAAGAAGAGGGAAGGAAGAAGAAAGAAGGAAAGAAGAAAGGAAAGAAAGAAGAAAAAAGAGAGAAAGAATGAATGAAAGAAATGAAAGACGCAAAGAAGATAGAAAGAAAGAAAGAAGGAAGGAAATGGAGAGAAGAATGAGAGTGAAAAGACGAAAGAAAGAAAGTATGAGATAGAAACCAAGACTAAAGGAAAGAAAGGAAGGAAAGAGACAAAGAAAGATGAAAGAAACAAGGAAAGAAGAGAGTAATATGAAGGAAGGAAGAACGAAAGAAAGAAAGGTAGGCAAAAGAAGAAAGAAGAAAAAAAGAATGAAAGAAGAAAAATAGAATGAAATAAAGAAGGAATGAAAGGAAGATGAAAGACTTGAGAGAGAAGAAAGAAAGAAAGAAGAAAGGAGAAAGAAGAAGGAAGGAAAGATGAAAGAAAAGAAAAGAAAGGAAGGAAGAAAAGAGAGGAAAAAAGATTGAAAGACATGAAAAATGCAAAAAAGAAGATACAACGAAAGAAAGAAGGAAGCAAACAAGGAGAGAAAAATGAGAGTGAAAAGACGAAAGAAAG
This sequence comes from Manis javanica, assembly GCF_040802235.1. Classification (NCBI taxonomy): domain Eukaryota; kingdom Metazoa; phylum Chordata; class Mammalia; order Pholidota; family Manidae; genus Manis; species Manis javanica. The sequence goes on along the minus strand of NW_027332179.1, from coordinate 232,450 downwards.
AAAGAAAGAATGAGAAGGAAAAAAAGAGAAAAGAACACTAAAGGAAAGAAAAGAAGCACAGAGACAAAGAAAGATGAAAGAAACGAAGAAAAAAGAGAGTAATATGAAGGAAGGAAGAGTGAAAGAAAGAAAGGAAGGCAAAAGAAGAAAGAAAAAAAAAAGACAGAAAAAAGAATGAAAGAAAGAAAAAAGATTAAAAGAAAGAAGGAATGAAAGGAAGATGAAAGACTTGAGAGAGAAGAAAGAAAGAATGAAAGAAGAAGGAAGAAGAAATAAGGAAAGAAGAAAGAAAAGAATAGAAAGGAAAGAAAGGAAGAAAAGAGAGAAAGAAAGAATGAAAGACATGAAAGACGCAAAAAAGAAGATGGAAAGAAAGAAAGAAGGAAACAAGGAGAGAAAAATGAGGGTGAAAAGACGAAAGAAAGAAAGAATGAGAAAGAAAACAAGCTTAAAGAAGTCTAAAGGAAAGAAAGGAAGGAAAGAGTCTAAGAAAGATGAAAGGAACAAAGAAAGAAGAGAGTAATATGAAGGAAGTAAGAATGAAAGAAAGAAAGGAATGCAAAAGAAGAAAGAAGAAAAAAGACAGAAAAAAGGAATGAAGTAAGAAAAAAGAATGAAAGAAAGAAGGAGTGAAAGGAAGATGAAAGTCTTGAGAGAGAAAAAAGAAAGAAAGAAGAAAGAAGGAAGAAGAAAGAAGGAAAGAAAGAAAAGAAAAGACAGGAAAGGATGAAAAGAGAGAAAGAATGAATGAAAGACATGAAAGACGCAAAAAAGAAGATAGAAAGAAAAAAGGAAGGAAACCAGGAGAGAAAAATGAGAGTGAAAAGACGAAAGAAAGAAAGAAAGAATGAGAAAGACAAAAGAGAAAAGAAGACAAAGGAAAGAACGGAATGAAAGAGACAAAGAGAAAAAAGAAACAAAGAAAGAAGAGAGAAATATGAAGGAAGAAGGAAAGAAAGAAAGGAAGGAAAAAGAAGACAGAAGAAAAAAGACAGAGAAAAGGAAAGAAGGAAAAAAAAAGAATGAAAAAAAGAAGCAGTGAAAGGAAGATGAAAGACTTGAGAGAGAAGAAAGAAAGAAAGAAGAAAGAAGGCAGAAGAAAGAAGGAAAGAAGAAAGAAAAGAAAAGAAAGGAAAGAAAGGAAGAACAGGGAGAAAGAATGAATGAAATACATGACAGACACAAAACAGTAGAAAGAAAGAGAGAAGGAAGGAAACAAGGAACAAATATGAGAGTGAAAAGACAGAAAGAAAAAATGAGAAAGAAAAAAGAGAAAAGAAGACTAAAGTAAGAAAGGAAGGAAAGAGACAAAGAAAGATGAAAGAAACAAAGAAAGAAGAGAGTAATATGAAGGAAGGAAGAATGAACGAAAGAAAGGAAGGCAAAAGAAGAAAAGAAAAAAGAATGAAAGAAGAAAAAAAGAATGAAAGAAAGAAGGAATGAAAGGAAGATGAAAGATTTGAGAGAGAAGAAAGAAAGAAAGAAGTAAGAAGGAAGAAGAACGAAGGAAAGAAGAAGAAAAAGAAAAGAAAGGAAGAAAAGAGAGAAAGAATGAATGAAAGACATGAAAGATGCAAAAAAGATGATAGAAAGAAAGAAAGAGGAAGGAAAGAAGGATAGAAAAATGAGAGTGAAAAGACGAAAGAAAGAAGGAAAGAATGAGAAAGAAAAAATAGAGACAAGAAGACTAATGGAAAGAAAGCAAGGAAAGAGACAAAGAAAGATGAAAGAAACAACGAAAGAAGAGAGTAATATGAAGGAAGAATGAAAGAAAGAAAGGAAGGCAAAAGAAGAAAAGAAAAGAGAAAAAAGGTGAAAGAAGAAAAAAGAATGAAAGAAAGAAGGAATGAAAGGAAGATGAAAGACTTGAGAGAGAAGAAAGAAGAAAGAAGGAAGAAGAAAGAAGGAAAGAAGAATGAAAAGAAATGAAAGAAAGGAAGAAAAGAGAGTAAGAATGAATGAAAGACATGAAAGACACAAAAAAGAAGATAGAAAAATAGAAAGAAGGAAGGAAACGAGGAGAGAAAACGGAACGGAAAAGACGAAAGAAAGAAAGAAAGAAAGAATGAGAAAGAAAAATGAAGAAAAAAAGACAAAAGGAATGAAAGGAAGGAAAGAGCAAAAAAAAGATGAAAGAAACAAAGAAAGAAGAGGGTAATATGAAGGAAGGAAGAATGAAAGAAAGAAAGGAAGGCAAAAGAAGAGAGAACAAAAAAAGAGAGAAAAGAATGAAAGAAAAAAATGAATGAAAGAAAGAAGGAATGAAAGGAAGATGAAAGACTTGAGACAGAAGAGAGAAAGAAAGAAGAAAGAAGGAAGAAGAAAGAAGGAAAGAAGAATGAAAAGAAAAGAAAGATAGGAAGAAATGAGGAAGAATGAATGAAAGACATGAAAGACGCTAAAAAGAAGATAGAAAGAAAGAAAGAAAGGAAGGAAACAAGGAGAGAAAAATGAGAGTGAAAAGACGAAAGAAAGAAAGAATGAGGAAGAAAAAAGAGAGAAAAGAAGACTAAAGGAAAGAAGGAAGGAAAGAGACAAAGAAAGATGAAAGAAACCAAGAAAGAAGAAAGTAACATGAAGGAAGGAAGAATGAAAGAAAGGAAGGCAAAAGAAGAAAGAAGAAAAAAAGACAGAAAAAAAGAATGAACGAAGAAAAAAAGAATGAAAGAAAGAAGGAATGAAAGAAAGATGAAAGACTTGAGAGAGAAGAAAGAAGAAAGACGGAAGAAGGAGAAAGGACGGAAGAATGAAAAGAAAAGAGAGGAAAGAAAGGAAGAAAAGAGGGAAAGAATGAATGGAAGACACGAAAGATGCAAAAAAGAAGATAGAAAGAAAGAAAGAAGGACGGAAATGGAGAGAAGAATGAGAGTGAAATAACGAAAGAAAGAAAGAAAGAATGAGAAAAAAAGAAAGATAAAGAAGACTAAAGGAAAGAACGGGAGGAAAGAGACAAAGAACGGTGAAACAAACAAAGAAAGAAGAGAGAAATGTGAAGGAAGGAAAAAAGAAAGAAAAAAAGAAAGAAAAAAGAAGAAAAAAAAAAGGAAAAAAAAAAGAAAGAAAAAAGAAAAAAGTAAGAAAGAAGGGAGGAAAGAAAGGAAGGAAAAAGACTTGAGAGAGAAGAAAGAAAGAAGGAAGAAGGGAAGAAGAAGGAAAAGAAAGAAAGGAAGAAAAGAGAGAAAGAATGAATGAAAGAAATGAAAGACGCCAAAAAGAAGATAGAAAGAAAGAAGGAAGGAAACAAGGAGAGAAAAATGAGGGTGAAAAGACGAAAGAAAGAAAGAAAGAGTGAGACAGAAAAAAAGAGAAAAGAAAAGTAAAGGAAAGAAAGGAAGGAAAGACACAAAGACAGATGAAAGAAACAAAGAAAGAAGAGAGTAATATGAAGGAAGGAAGAATGAAAGAAAGAAATGAAGGCAAAACAAGAAAGAAGGCAAAGAGAAAAAAAGAAGGAAGAAAGAAAAAAAAAATAAAAGAAAGGAGGAAAAAAAGGAAGAGGAAAGAGTGGAGAGAGAAGAAAAAAAGAAAGAAGAAGGAAAAAAGAGGAAAAGAAGAAAGAAAAAAAAAAAAAGAAAGGAAGAAAAGAGAGAAAGAATGAACGAAAGACATGAAAGAAACAAAAAAGAAGAAAGAAAGAAAGAAGGTAGGAAACAAGGAGAGAAAACGAGAGAGAAAAGATGAAAGAAAGAAAGAAAGAATGAGAAAGAAAAAATAGAGAAAACAAGACTAATGGAAAGAAAGGAAGGAAGGAGGGAAGGAAAGATGAAAGAAACAAAGAAAGAAGAGAGTAATATGAAGGAAGGAAGAATGAAAGAAAGAAATCAAGGCGAAAGAAGAAAGAAGAAAAATGGACAGAAAAAAGAATGAAAGAAGAAAAAAGAATGAAAGAAAGAAGGAATGTAAGGAAGATGAAAGACTTGAGAGAGAAGAAAGAAAGAAAGAAGTAGAAGAAAGAAGGAAAGAAGAAAGAAAAGAAAAGAAAGGAAAGACAGGAAGAAAAGAGAGAAAGATATGAAAGACACAAAAAAGAAGATAGAAAGAAAGAAAGAAGGAAGGAAACAAGGAGAGAAAAATGTGAGTGAAAAGACGAAAGAAAGAAAGAATGAGAAAGAAAACAAGGGAAAAGAAGACTAAAGGAAAGAAAGGAAGGAAATAGACAAAGAAAGATGAAACAAAGAAAGAAGAGAGTAATATGAAGGAAGGAAGAATGAAACAAAGAAAGGAAGGCAAAAGAAAGAAGAAAAAAGAATAAAAGAAAGAAGGAATGAAAGGAAGATGAAAGCCTTGACAGAGAATAAAGATAGGAGAGGGAAGGAAGAAGAAAGAAGGAAAGAAGAAAGGAAAGAAAGAAGAAAAAAGAGAGAGAATGAATGAAAGAAATGAAAGACGCAAAGAAGATAGAAAGAAAGAAGGTAGGAAACAAGGAGAGAAAACGAGAGTGAAAAGATGAAAGAAAGAAAGTATGAGATAGAAACCAAGACTAAAGGAAAGAAAGGAATGAAAGAGACAAAGAAAGATGAAAGAAACAAGGAAAGAAGAGAGTAATATGAAGGAAGGAAGAACGAAAGAAAGAAAGGTAGGCAAAAGAAGAAAGAAGAAAAAAAGAATGAAAGAAGAAAAATAGAATGAAATAAAGAAGGAATGAAAGGAAGATGAAAGACTTGAGAGAGAAGAAAGAAAGAAAGAAGAAAGGAGGAAGAAGAAGGAAGGAAAGATGAAAGAAAAGAAAAGAAAGAAAGAAAGAAAAGAGAGGAAAAAAGATGGAAATATATGAAAAGTGCAAAAAAGGCAATACAAAGAAAAAAAGAAGGAAGCAAACAAGGAGAAAAAAATGAGGGAGAAAAGATGAAAGAAAGAAAAAAAGAATGAGAAGGAAAAAAAGAGAAAAGAACACTAAACGAAAAAAAAGAAGCAAAGAGAAAAAGAAAGATGAAAGAAACGAAGAAAGAAGAGAGTAATATGAAGGAAGGAAGAGTGAAAGAAAGAAAGGAAGGCAAAAGAAGAAAGAAGAAAAAAAGACAGAAAAAAGAATGAAAGAAGGAAAAAAGATTGAAAGAAAGAAGGAATGAAAGGAAGATGAAAGACTTGAGAGAGAAGAAAGAAAGAATGAAAGAAGAAGGAAGAAGAAATAAGGAAAGAAGAAAGAAAAGAATAGAAAGGAAAGAAAGGAAGAAAAGAGAGAAAGAAAGAATGAAAGACATGAAAGACGCAAAAAAGAAGATGGAAAGAAAGAAAGAAGGAAACAAGGAGAGAAAAATGAGGGTGAAAAGACGAAAGAAAGAAAGAATGAGAAAGAAAACAAGCTTAAAGAAGTCTAAAGGAAAGAAAGGAAGGAAAGAGTCTAAGAAAGATGAAAGGAACAAAGAAAGAAGAGAGTAATATGAAGGAAGTAAGAATGAAAGAAAGAAAGGAATGCAAAAGAAAAAAGAAGAAAAAAGACAAAAAAAAGGAATGAAGAAAGAAAAAAGAATGAAAGAAAGAAGGAGTGAAAGGAAGATGAAAGTCTTGAGAGAGAAAAAAGAAAGAAAGAAGTAAGAAGGCAGAAGAAAGAAGGAAAGAACGAAAAGAAAAGACAGGAAAGGATGAAAAGAGAGAAAGAATGAATGAAAGACATGAAAGACGCAAAAAAGAAGATAGAAAGAAAAAAGGAAGGAAACCAGGAGAGAAAAATGAGAGTGAAAAGACGAAAGAAAGAAAGAAAGAATGAGAAAGACAAAAGAGAAAAGAAGACAAAGGAAAGAACGGAATGAAAGAGACAAAGAGATGAAAGAAACAAAGAAAGAAGAGAGAAATATGAAGGAAGAATGAAAGAATGAAAGGAAGGCAAAAGAAGACAGAAGAAAAAAGACAGAGAAAAGAAATGAAGGAACAAAAAAGAATGAAAGAAACAAGCAGTGAAAGGAAGATGAAAAACTTGAGACACACGAAAGAAACAAAGAAGAAAGAAGGCAGAAGAAAGAAGGAAAGAAGAAAGAAAAGAAAAGAAAGGAAAGAAAGGAAGAACAGGGAGAAAGAATGAATGAAATACATGACAGACACAAAACAGTAGAAAGAAAGAAAGAAGGGAGGAAACAAGGAAGAAATATGAGAGTGAAAAGACAGAAAGAAAAAATGAGAAAGAAAAAAGAGAAAAGAAGACTAAAGTAAGAAAGGAAGGAAAGAGACAAAGAAAGATGAAAGAAACAAAGAAAGAAGAGAGTAATATGAAGGAAGGAAGAATGAACGAAAGAAAGGAAGGCAAAAGAAGAAAAGAAAAAAGAATGAAAGAAGAAAAAAAGAATGAAAGAAAGAAGGAATGAAAGGAAGATGAAAGATTTGAGAGAGAAGAAAGAAAGAAAGAAGTAAGAAGGAAGAAGAACGAAGGAAAGAAGAAGAAAAAGAAAAGAAAGGAAGAAAAGAGAGAAAGAATGAATGAAAGACATGAAAGATGCAAAAAAGATGATAGAAAGAAAGAAAGAGGAAGGAAAGAAGGATAGAAAAATGAGAGTGAAAAGACGAAAGAAAGAAGGAAAGAATGAGAAAGAAAAAATAGAGACAAGAAGACTAATGGAAAGAAAGCAAAGAAAGAGACAAAGAAAGATGAAAGAAACAAGGAAAGAAGAGAGTAATATGAAGGAAGGAAGAAAGAAAGAAAGAAAGGAATGCAAAAGAAGAAAAGAAAAGAGAAAAAAGGTGAAAGAAGAAAAAAGAATGAAAGAAAGAAGGAATGAAAGGAAGATGAAAGACTTGAGAGAGAAGAAAGAAGGAAGAAGGAAGAAGAAAGAAGGAAAGAAGAATGAAAAGAAATGAAAGAAAGGAAGAAAAGAGAGTAAGAATGAATGAAAGACATGAAAGACACAAAAAAAGATAGAAAGAAAGAAAGAAGGAAGGAAACGAGGAGAGAAAAGGGAACGGAAAAGACGAAAGAAAGAAAAAAAAAAAGAATGAGAAAGAAAAATGCAAAAAAGAAGAATAAAGGAATGAAAGGAAGGATAGAGCTAAAAAAAGATGAAAGAAACAAAGAAAGAAGAGGGTAATATGAAGGAAGGAAGAATGAAAGAAAGAAAGGAAGGCAAAAGAAGAGAGAACAAAAAAAGAGAGAAAAGAATGAAAGAAAAAAATGAATGAAAGAAAGAAGGAATGAAAGGAAGATGAAAGACTTGAGACAGAAGAGAGAAAGAAAGAAGAAAGAAGGAAGAAGAAAGAAGGAAAGAAGAATGAAAAGAAAAGAAAGATAGGAAGAAATGAGGAAGAATGAATGAAAGACATGAAAGACGCTAAAAAGAAGATAGAAAGAAACAAACAAAGAAGGAAACAAGGAGAGAAAAATGAGAGGGAAAAGAGGAAAGAAAGAAAGAATGAGGAAGAAAAAACAGAGAAAAGAAGACTAAAGGAAAGAAGGAAGGAAAGAGACAAAGAAAGATGAACGAAAAAAAGAAAGAAGAGGGTAATATGAAGGAAGGAAGAATGAAAGAAAGGAAGGAAAAAGAAGAAAGAAGAAAAAAAGACAGAAAAAAAGAATGAACGAAGAAAAAAAGAATGAAAGAAAGAAGGAATGAAAGAAAGATGAAAGACTTGAGAGAGAAGAAAGAAGAAAGACGGAAGAAGGAGAAAGGACGGAAGAATGAAAAGAAAAGAGAGGAAAGAAAGGAAGAAAAGAGGGAAAGAATGAATGGAAGACACGAAAGATGCAAAAAAGAAGATAGAAAGAAAGAAAGAAGGACGGAAATGGAGAGAAGAATGAGAGTGAAATAACGAAAGAAAGAAAGAAAGAATGAGAAAAAAAGAAAGATAAAGAAGACTAAAGGAAAGAACGGAAGGAAAGAGACAAAGAACGCTGAAACAAACAAAGAAAGAAGAGAGTAATGTGAAGGAAGGAAGAAAGAAAGAAAGAAAGATAGGCAAAAGAAGAAGAATAAAAGGCAGAAAAAAAGAATGAATTAAGAAAAAAGTATGAAAGAATGGAGGTATGAAAGGAAGGCAAAAGACTTGAGAGAGAAGAAAGAAAGAAGGAAGAAGGGAAGAAGAAGGAAAAGAAAGAAAGGAAGAAAAGAGAGAAAGAATGAATGAAAGAAATGAAAGACGCCAAAAAGAAGATAGAAAGAAAGAAGGAAGGAAACAAGGAGAGAAAAATGAGGGTGAAAAGACGAAAGAAAGAAAGAAAGAGTGAGACAGAAAAAAAGAGAAAAGAAAAGTAAAGGAAAGAAAGGAAGGAAAGACACAAAGACAGATGAAAGAAACAAAGAAAGAAGAGAGTAATATGAAGGAAGGAAGAATGAAAGAAAGAAATGAAGGCAAAACAAGAAAGAAGGCAAAGAGAAAAAAAGAATGAAGGAAGAAATAAAGAATGAAAGAAAGGAGGAATAAAAGGAAGATGAAAGACTTGAGAGAGAAGAAAGAAAGAAAGAAGGACGAAGAAAGAAGGAAAGAAGAACGAAAAGAAAAGAAAGAAAGGAAGAAAAGAGAGAAAGAATGAACGGAAGACATGAGAGACACAAAAAAGAAGATAGAAAGAAAGAAGGTAGGAAACAAGGAGAGAAAACGAGAGTGAAAAGATGAAAGAAAGAAAGAAAGAATGAGAAAGCAAAAATAGAGAAAACAAGACTAATGGAAAGAAAGGAAGGAAGGAGGGAAGGAAAGATGAAAGAAACAAAGAAAGAAGAGAGTAATATGAAGGAAGGAAGAATGAAAGAAAGAAATCAAGGCGAAAGAAGAAAGAAGAAAAATGGACAGAAAAAAGAATGAAAGAAGAAAAAAGAATGAAAGAAAGAAGGAATGTAAGGAAGATGAAAGACTTGAGAGAGAAGAAAGAAAGAAAGAAGTAGAAGAAAGAAGGAAAGAAGAAAGAAAAGAAAAGAAAGGAAAGAAAGGAAGAACAGGGAGAAAGATATGAAAGACACAAAAAAGAAGATAGAAAGAAAGAAAGAAGGAAGGAAACAAGGAGAGAAAAATGTGAGTGAAAAGACGAAAGAAAGAAAGAATGAGAAAGAAAACAAGGGAAAAGAAGACTAAAGGAAAGAAAGGAAGGAAATAGACAAAGAAAGATGAAACAAAGAAAGAAGAGAGTAATATGAAGGAAGGAAGAATGAAACAAAGAAAGGAAGGCAAAAGAAAGAAGAAAAAAAGAATAAAAGAAAGAAGGAATGAAAGGAAGATGAAAGCCTTGACAGAGAATAAAGATAGGAGAGGGAAGGAAGAAGAAAGAAGGAAAGAAGAAAGGAAAGAAAGAAGAAAAAAGAGAGAGAATGAATGAAAGAAATGAAAGACGCAAAGAAGATAGAAAGAAAGAAAGAAGGAAGGAAATGGAGAGAAGAATGAGAGTGAAAAGACGAAAGAAAGAAAGTATGAGATAGAAACCAAGACTAAAGGAAAGAAAGGAAGGAAAGAGACAAAGAAAGATGAAAGAAACAAGGAAAGAAGAGAGTAATATGAAGGAAGGAAGAACGAAAGAAAGAAAGGTAGGCAAAAGAAGAAAGAAGAAAAAAAGAATGAAAGAAGAAAAATAGAATGAAATAAAGAAGGAATGAAAGGAAGATGAAAGACTTGAGAGAGAAGAAAGAAAGAAAGAAGAAAGGAGGAAGAAGAAGGAAGGAAAGATGAAAGAAAAGAAAAGAAAGGAAGGAAGAAAAGAGAGGAAAAAAGATTGAAAGACATGAAAAATGCAAAAAAGAAGATACAACGAAAGAAAGAAGGAAGCAAACAAGGAGAGAAGAATGAGAGTGAAAAGACGAAAGAAAGAAAGAAAGAATGAGAAGGAAAAAAAGAGAAAAGAAAAAAAAAGGAAAGAAAAGAAAAAAAGAGAAAAAGAAAGATGAAAGAAACGAAGAAAGAAGAGAGAAATATGAAGGAAGGAAGAGGGAAAGAAAGAAAGGAAGGCAAAAGAAGAAAGAAAAAAAAAAGACAGAAAAAAGAATGAAAGAAGGAAAAAAGATTGAAAGAAAGAAGGAATGAAAGGAAGATGAAAGACTTGAGAGAGAAGAAAGAAAGAATGAAAGAAGAAGGAAGAAGAAATAAGGAAAGAAGAAAGAAAAGAATAGAAAGGAAAGAAAGGAAGAAAAGAGAGAAAGAAAGAATGAAAGACATGAAAGACGCAAAAAAGAAGATGGAAAGAAAGAAAGAAGGAAACAAGGAGAGAAAAATGAGGGTGAAAAGACGAAAGAAAGAAAGAATGAGAAAAAAAACAAGCTAAAAGAAGTCAAAAGGAAAGAAAGGAAGGAAAGAGACAAAGAAAGATGAAAGGAACAAAGAAAGAAGAGAGTAATATGAAGGAAGGAAGAATGAAAGAAAGAAAGGAAGGCAAAATTATAAAGAAGAAAAAAAGACAGAAAAAAGAATGAAAGAAGAAAAAAAGAATGAAAGAAAGAAGGAATGGAAGGAAGATGAAAGTCTCGAGAGAGAAGAAAGAAAGAAGAAGAAAGAAGGAAAGAGGAAAGAAAAGAAAAGAAAGGAAAGACAAGAAGAAAAGACAGAAAGAAAGAATGAAAGACATGACAGATGCAAAAAAGTAGAACGAAAGAAGGAAGGAAACAAGGAGAGAAAAATGAGAGCGAAAAGACGAAAGAAAGAAAGAAAGAAGGAGAAAGAAAAAAAACAGAAAAGTAGAATAAAGGAAAGAAAGGAAGGACAGAGACATAGAAAGAAGAAAGTAACAAAGAAACAAGAGAGTAATATCAAGGAAGGAAGAATGAAAGTAAGACAGAAAGGCAAAAGAAGAAAAAAGTAAAAAAGACAGAAAAACATATATGAAAGTAGAAAAAAGTATGAAAGAAAGATGAAATGAAAGGAAGATGAAAGTCTTGAGAAAGAAAAAAGTAAGAAAGAAGAAATAAGGAAGAAGAAAGAAGGAAAGAAGAAAAAAGAAAGGAAAGAAAGAAAGAGAGAAAGAATGAATGAAAGACATGAAAGACGCAAAAAAGAAGATAGACAGAAAAAAGGAAGGAAACAAGGAGAGAAAAATGGAAGTGAAATGACGAAAGAAGGAAAGAAAGAATGAGAAAGAAAAAAAGAGAAAAGAAGACTAAAGGAAAGAAAGGAAGGAAAGACAAAGAAAGATGAAACAAAGAAAGAAGAGAGTAATTTGAAGGAAGGAAGAATGAAAGAAAGAAAGGAAGGCAAAAGAAGAAAGAAGAAAAAAGAAAGACAAAAAGAATGAAAGAAGAAAAAAAGAATGAAAGAAAGAAGGAATGAAAGGAAGATGAAAGACTTCAGAGAGAAGAAAGAAAAAAAGAAGAAAGAAGAAAGAAGAACGAAGCAAAGAAGAAAAAAAATAAACGAAAGGAAAGAAAGGAAGAGAGAAAGAATGAAAGACATGAAAGATGACAAAAAAGAAGAAAGAAAGAAAGAAAGAGGAAGGAAAGAAGGATAGAAAAATGAGAGCGAAAAGACGAAAGAAAGAAGGAAAGAATGAGAAAGAAAAAATAGAGAAAAGAAGACTAATGGAAAGAAAGGAAGGAAAGAGACAAAGAAAGATGAAAGAAACAACGAAAGAAGAGAGTAATATGAAGGAAGGAAGAATGAAAGAATGAAAGGAATGCAAAAGAAGAAAAGAAAAGAGAGAAAAAAAGGTGAAAGAAGAAAAAAGAATGAAAGAAAGAAGGAATGAAAGGAAGATGAAAGACTTGAGAGAGAAGAAAGAAAGAAAGAAGAAAGAAGGAAGAAGAACGAAGGAAAGAAGAAGAAAAAGAAAAGAAAGGAAGAAAAGAGAGAAAGAATGAATGAAAGACATGAAAGATGCAAAAAAGATGAAAGAAAGAAAGAAAGAGGAAGGAAAGAAGGAAAGAAAAATGAGAGTGAAAAGACGAAAGAAAGAAGGAAAGAATGAGAAAGAAAAAATAGAGACAAGAAGACTAATGGAAAGAAAGGAAGGAAAGAGACAAAGAAAGATGAAAGAAACAACGAAAGAAGAGAGTAATATGAAGGAAGGAAGAATAAAAGAATGAAAGGAAAGCAAAAGAAGAAAAGAAAAGAGAAAAAAGGTGAAAGAAGAAAAAAGAATGAAAGAAAGAAGGAATGAAAGGAAGATGAAAGACTTGAGAGAGAAGAAAGAAGGAAGAAGGAAGAAGAAAGAAGGAAAGAAGAATGAAAAGAAATGAAAGAAAGGAAGAAAAGAGAGAAAGAATGAATGAAAGACATGAAAGACACAAAAAAGAAGAAAGAAAAATAGAAAGAAGGAAGGAAAGGAGGAGAGAAAACGGAACGGAAAAGACGAAAGAAAGAAAGAAAGAAAGAATGAGCAAGAAAAATGCAGAAAAGAAGACTAAAGGAATGAAAGGAAGGATAGAGCTAAATAAAGATGAAAGAAACAAAGAAAGAAGAGGGTAATATGAAGGAAGGAAGAATGAAAGAAAGAAAGGAAGGCAAAGGAAGAGAGAACAAAAAAAGAGAGAAAAGAATGAAAGAAAAAAATGAATGAAAGAAAGAAGGAATGAAAGGAAGATGAAAGACTTGAGACAGAAGAGAGAAAGAAAGAAGAAAGAAGGAAGAAGAAAGAAGGAAAGAAGAATGAAAAGAAAAGAAAGATAGGAAGAAATGAGGAAGAATGAATGAAAGACATGAAAGACGCTAAAAAGAAGATAGAAAGAAAGAAAGAAAGAAAGAAGGAAACAAGGAGAGAAAAATGAGAGTGAAAAGACGAAAGAAAGAAAGAATGAGGAAGAAAAAAGAGAGAAAAGAAGACTAAAGGAAAGAAGGAAGGAAAGAGACAAAGAAAGATGAACGAAACAAAGAAAGAAGAGGGTAATATGAAGGAAGGAAGAATGAAAGAAAGGAAGGCAAAAGAAGAAAGAAGAAAAAAAGACAGAAAAAAAGAATGAACGAAGAAAAAAAGAATGAAAGAAAGAAGGAATGAAAGAAAGATGAAAGACTTGAGAGAGAAGAAAGAAGAAAGACGGAAGAAGGAGAAAGGACGAAAGAATGAAAAGAAAAGAGAGGAAAGAAAGGAAGAAAAGAGGGAAAGAATGAATGAAAGACACGAAAGATGCAAAAAAGAAGATAGAAAGAAAGAAAGAAGGACGGAAATGGAGAGAAGAATGAGAGTGAAATAACGAAAGAAAGAAAGAAAGAATGAGAAAAAAAGAAAGATAAAGAAGACTAAAGGAAAGAACGGAAGGAAAGAGACAAAGAATGCTGAAACAAACAAAGAAAGAAGAGAGTAATGTGAAGGAAAGAAGAATGAAAGAAAGAAAGATAGGCAAAAGAAGAAAGAAGAATAAAAGGCAGAAAAAAAGAATGAATTAAGAAAAAAGTATGAAAGAATGGAGGTATGAAAGGAAGGCAAAAGACTTGAGAGAGAAGAAAGAAAGAAGGAAGAAGGGAAGAAGAACGAAAAGAAAGAAAGGAAGAAAAGAGAGAAAGAATGAATGAAAGAAATGAAAGACGCCAAAAAGAAGATAGAAAGAAAGAAGGAAGGAAACAAGGAGAGAAAAATGAGGGTGAAAAGACGAAAGAAAGAAAGAGTGAGACAGAAAAAAAGAGAAAAGAAGAGTAAAGGAAAGAAAGGAAGGAAAGACACAAAGACAGATGAAAGAAACAAAGAAAGAAGAGAGTAATATGAAGGAAGGAAGAATGAAAGAAAGAAATGAAGGCAAAACAAAAAAGAAGGCAAAAAGAGAAAAAAAGAAAGAAGGAAGAAATAAAGAATGAAAGAAAGGAGGAAAAAAAGGAAGATGAAAGACTTGAGAGAGAAGAAAGAAAGAAAGAAGGAAGAAGAAAGAAGGAAAGAAGAACGAAAAGAAAAGAAAGAAAGGAAGAAAAGAGAGAAAGAATGAACGGAAGACATGAGAGACACAAAAAAGAAGATAGAAAGAAAGAAGGTAGGAAACAAGGAGAGAAAACGAGAGTGAAAAGATGAAAGAAAGAAAAAAAGAAAGAGAAAGAAAAAATAGAGAAAAAAAGACTAATGGAAAGAAAGGAAGGAAGGAGGCAACGAAAGATGAAAGAAACAAAGAAAGAAGAGAGTAATATGAAGGAAGGAAGAAAGAAAGAAAGAAATCAAGGCGAAAGAAGAAAGAAGAAAAATGCAAAGAAAAAAGAATGAAAGAAGAAAAAAGAATGAAAGAAAGAAGGAATGTAAGGAAGATGAAAGACTTGAGAGAGAAGAAAGAAAGAAAGAAGTAGAAGAAAGAAGTAAAGAAGAAAGAAAACAAAAGAAAGGAAAGACAGGAAGTAAAGAGAGAAAGATATGAAAGACACAAAAAAGAAGATAGAAAGAAAGAAAGAAGGAAGGAAACAAGGAGAGAAAAATGTGAGTGAAAAGACGAAAGAAAGAAAGAATGAGAAAGAAAACAAGGGAAAAGAAGACTAAAGGAAAGAAAGGAAGGAAATAGACAAAGAAAGATGAAACAAAGAAAGAAGAGAGTAATATGAAGGAAGGAAGAATGAAACAAAGAAAGGAAGGCAAAAGAAAGAAGAAAAAAAGAATAAAAGAAAGAAGGAATGAAAGGAAGATGAAAGCCTTGACAGAGAATAAAGATAGGAGAGGGAAGGAAGAAGAAAGAAGGAAAGAAAAAAGGAAAGAAAGAAGAAAAAAGAAAGAGAATGAATGAAAGAAATGAAAGACGCAAAGAAGATAGAAAGAAAGAAAGAAGGAAGGAAATGGAGAGAAGAATGAGAGTGAAAAGACGAAAGAAAGAAAGTATGAGATAGAAACCAAGACTAAAGGAAAGCAAGGAAGGAGAGAGACAAAGAAAGATGAAAGAAACAAGGAAAGAAGAGAGTAATATGAAGGAAGGAAGAACGAAAGAAAGAAAGGTAGGCAAAAGAAGAAAGAAGAAAAAAAGAATGAAAGAAGAAAAATAGAATGAAATAAAAAAGGAATGAAAGGAAGATGAAAGACTTGAGAGAGAAGAAAGAAAGAAAGAAGAAAGGAGGAAGAAGAAGGAAGGAAAGATGAAAGAAAAGAAAAGAAAGGAAGGAACAAAAGAGAGGAAAAAAGATTGAAAGACATGAAAAATGCAAAAAAGAAGATACAAAGAAAGAAGGAAGCAAACAAGGAGAGAGCAATGAGAGTGAAAAGACAGAAGAAAGAAAGAAAGAATGAGAAGGAGAAAAAGAGAAAAGAACACTAAAGGAAAGAAAAGAAGCAAAGAGACAAAGAAAGATGAAAGAAACGAAGAAAGAAGAGAGTAATATGAAGGAAGGAAGAGTGAAAGAAAGAAAGGAAGGCAAAAGAAGAAAGAAGAAAAAAAGACAGAAAAAAGAATGAAAGAAGGAAAAAAGATTGAAAGAAAGAAGGAATGAAAGGAAGATGAAAGACTTGAGAGAGAAGAAAGAAAGAATGAAAGAAGAAGGAAGAAGAAATAAGGAAAGAAGAAAGAAAAGAATAGAAAGGAAAGAAAGGAAGAAAAGAGAGAAAGAAAGAATGAAAGACATGAAAGACGCAAAAAAGAAGATGGAAAGAAAGAAAGAAGGAAACAAGGAGAGAAAAATGAGGGTGAAAAGACGAAAGAAAGAAAGAATGAGAAAGAAAACAAGCTTAAAGAAGTCTAAAGGAAAGAAAGGAAGGAAAGAGTCAAAGAAAGATGAAAGGAACAAAGAAAGAAGAGAGAAATAAGAAGGAAGAAAGAATGAAAGAAAGAAAGGAAAGCAAAAGAAGAAAGAAGAAAAAAGACAGAAAAAAGGAATGAAGTTAGAAAAAAGAATGAAAGAAAGAAGGAGTGAAAGGAAGATGAAAGTCTTGAGAGAGAAAAAAGAAAGAAAGAAGTAAGAAGGCAGAAGAAAGAAGGAAAGAACGAAAAGAAAAGACAGGAAAGGATGAAAAGAGAGAAAGAATGAATGAAAGACATGAAAGACGCAAAAAAGAAGATAGAAAGAAAAAAGGAAGGAAACCAGGAGAGAAAAATGAGAGTGAAAAGACGAAAGAAAGAAAGAAAGAATGAGAAAGACAAAAGAGAAAAGAAGACAAAGGAAAGAACGGAATGAAAGAGACAAAGAGATGAAAGAAACAAAGAAAGAAGAGAGAAATATGAAGGAAGAATGAAAGAATGAAAGGAAGGCAAAAGAAGACAGAAGAAAAAAGACAGAGAAAAGGAATGAAGGAAGAAAAAAGAATGAAAGAAAGAAGCAGTGAAAGGAAGATGAAAGACTTGAGAGAGACGAAAGAAAGAAAGAAGAAAGAAGGCAGAAGAAAGAAGGAAAGAAGAAAGAAAAGAAAAGAAAGGAAAGAAAGGAAGAACAGGGAGAAAGAATGAATGAAATACATGACAGACACAAAACAGTAGAAAGAAAGAAAGAAGGGAGGAAACAAGGAAGAAATATGAGAGTGAAAAGACAGAAAGAAAAAATGAGAAAGAAAAAAGAGAAAAGAAGACTAAAGTAAGAAAGGAAGGAAAGAGACAAAGAAAGATGAAAGAAACAAAGAAAGAAGAGAGTAATATGAAGGAAGGAAGAATGAACGAAAGAAAGGAAGGCAAAAGAAGAAAAGAAAAAAGAATGAAAGAAGAAAAAAAGAATGAAAGAAAGAAGGAATGAAAGGAAGATGAAAGATTTGAGAGAGAAGAAAGAAAGAAAGAAGTAAGAAGGAAGAAGAACGAAGGAAAGAAGAAGAAAAAGAAAAGAAAGGAAGAAAAGAGAGAAAGAATGAATGAAAGACATGAAAGATGCAAAAAAGATGATAGAAAGAAAGAAAGAGGAAGGAAAGAAGGATAGAAAAATGAGAGTGAAAAGACGAAAGAAAGAAGGAAAGAATGAGAAAGAAAAAATAGAGACAAGAAGACTAATGGAAAGAAAGCAAGGAAAGAGACAAAGAAAGATGAAAAAAACAACGAAAGAAGAGAGTAATAAGAGGGAAGGAAGAAGGAAAGAAAGAGGGGAAGGCAAAAGAAAAAAAGAAAAGACAAAAAAGGTAAAAGAAGAAAAAAGAAGGAAAGAAAGAAGGAAAGAAAGAAAGATGAAAGACTTGAGAGAGAAGAAAGAAGGAAGAAGGAAAAAGAAAGAAGGAAAGAAGAATGAAAAGAAATGAAAGAAAGGAAGAAAAGAGAGTAAGAATGAATGAAAGACATGAAAGACACAAAAAAGAAGATAGAAAAATAGAAAGAAGGAAGGAAACGAGGAGAGAAAACGGAACGGAAAAGACGAAAGAAAGAAAGAAAGAAAGAATGAGAAAGAAAAAAAGAGAAAATAAGACTAAAGGAATGAAAGGAAGGATAGAGATAAATAAAGATGAAAGAAACAAAGAAAGAAGAGGGTAATATGAAGAAAGGAAGAATGAAAGAAAGAAAGGAAGAAAAAAGAAGAAAAAAAAAAAAAAGAGAAAAAAGAAAAAAAAAAAAAAATGAAAGAAAGAAAGAAGGAAAGAAAGGAAGATGAAAGAGTTGAGACAGAAGAGAGAAAGAAAGAAGAAAGAAGGAAGAAGAAAGAAGGAAAGAAGAATGAAAAGAAAAGAAAGATAGGAAGAAATGAGGAAGAATGAATGAAAGACATGAAAGACGCTAAAAAGAAGATAGAAAGAAAGAAAGAAAGAAGGAAACAAGGAGAGAAAAATGAGAGTGAAAAGACGAAAGAAAGAAAGAATGAGGAAGAAAAAAGAGAGAAAAGAAGACTAAAGGAAAGAAGGAAGGAAAGAGACAAAGAAAGATGAACGAAACAAAGAAAGAAGAGGGTAATATGAAGGAAGGAAGAATGAAAGAAAGGAAGGCAAAAGAAGAAAGAAGAAAAAAGACAGAAAAAAAGAATGAACGAAGAAAAAAAGAATGAAAGAAAGAAGGAATGAAAGAAAGATGAAAGACTTGAGAGAGAAGAAAGAAAGAAGAAAGACGGAAGAAGGAGAAAGGACGGAAGAATGAAAAGAAAAGAGAGGAAAGAAAGGAAGAAAAGAGAGAAAGAATGAATGAAAGACATGAAAGATGCAAAAAAGAAGATAGAAAGAAAGAAAGAAGGACGGAAATGGAGAGAAGAATGAGAGTGAAATAACGAAAGAAAGAAAGAAAGAATGAGAAAAAAGAAAGATAAAGAAGACTAAAGGAAAGAACGGAAGGAAAGAGACAAAGAACGCTGAAACAAACAAAGAAAGAAGAGAGTAATGTGAAGGAAGGAAGAATGAAAGAAAGAAAGATAGGCAAAAGAAGAAAGAAGAATAAAAGGCAGAAAAAAAGAATGAATTAAGAAAATAGTATGAAAGAATGGAGGTATGAAAGGAAGGCAAAAGACTTGAGAGAGAAGAAAGAAAGAAGGAAGAAGGGAAGAAGAACGAAAAGAAAGAAAGGAAGAAAAGAGAGAAAGAATGAATGAAAGAAATGAAAGACGCCAAAAAGAAGATAGAAAGAAAGAAGGAAGGAAACAAGGAGAGAAAAATGAGGGTGAAAAGACGAAAGAAAGAAAGAGTGAGACAGAAAAAAAGAGAAAAGAAGAGTAAAGGAAAGAAAGGAAGGAAAGACACAAAGACAGATGAAAGAAACAAAAAAAGAAGAGAGTAATATGAAGGAAGGAAGAAAGAAAGAAAGAAAAGAAGGCAAAACAAGAAAGAAGAAAAAAAGAGAAAAAAAGAATGAAGGAAGAAAAAAAGAAAGAAAGAAAGGAGGAAGAAAAGGAAGAAGAAAGACGTGAGAGAGAAGAAAAAAAGAAAGAAGGAAGAAGAAAGAAGGAAAGAAGAACGAAAAGAAAAAAAAGAAGGGAAGAAAAGAGAAAAAGAATGAACGGAAGACATGAGAGACACAAAAAAGAAGATAGAAAGAAAGAAGGTAGGAAACAAGGAGAGAAAACGAGAGTGAAAAGATGAAAGAAAGAAAGAATGAGAAAGCAAAAATAGAGAAAACAAGACTAATGGAAAGAAAGGAAGGAAGGAGGGAAGGAAAGATGAAAGAAACAAAGAAAGAAGAGAGTAATATGAAGGAAGGAAGAATGAAAGAAAGAAAGCAAGGCGAAAGAAGAAAGAAGAAAAATGGACAGAAAAAAGAATGAAAGAAGAAAAAAGAAAAAAAGAAAAAAGGAATGAAAGGAAGAAGAAAGACGGGAGAGAGAAAAAAGAAAGAAAGAAGTAGAAGAAAGAAGGAAAGAAGAAAGAAAAGAAAGGAAAGGAAAGACAGGAAGAAAAGAGAGAAAGATATGAAAGACGCAAAAAAGAAGATAGAAAGAAAGAAAGAAGGAAGGAAACAAGGAGAGAAAAATGTGAGTGAAAAGACGAAAGAAAGAAAGAAAGAATGAGAAAGAAAACAAGGGAAAAGAAGACTAAAGGAAAGAAAGAAAGGAAAGAGACAAAAAAAGATGAAAGAAACAAAGAAAAAAGAGAGTAATATGAAAGAAGGAAGAATAAAACAAAGAAAGGAAGGGAAAAGAAAGAAAAAAAAAAGAATAAAAGAAAGAAGGAATGAAAGGAAGATGAAAGCCTTGAGAGAGAATAAAGAAAGGAGAGGGAAGGAAGAAGAAAGAAGGAAAGAAGAAAGGAAAGAAAGAAGAAAAAAGAGAGAGAATGAATGAAAGAAAAGAAAGACGAAAAGAAGAAGAAAGAAAGAAAAAAGGAAAGGGAGAGAAGAATGAGAGTGAAAAGAGAAAAGAAAGAAAGTATGAGAAAGAAACCAAGACTAAAGAAAAGAAAGGAAGGAAAGAGACAAAGAAAGATGAAAGAAACAAGGAAAGAAGAGAGAAATAAGAAGGAAGGAAGAACGAAAGACAGAAAGGTAGGCAAAAGAAGAAAAAAAGACAAAAAAAAAGAATGAACGAAGAAAAAAAGAATGAAAGAAAGAAGTAATGCAAGGAAGAAGAAAGACTAGAGAGAGAAGAAAGAAAGAAAGTAGAAGAAAGGAAAGATGAAAGAAAAGAAAAGAAAGGAAGGAAGAAAAGAGGAAAAAAGATTGAAAGACATGAAAAATGCAAAAAAAAAGATACAACGAAAGAAAGAAGAAACAAAACAAGGAGAGAAGAATGAGAGTGAAAAGTCGAAAGAAAGAAAGAATGAGAAGGAAAAAAAGAGAAAAGAACACTAAAGGAAAGACAAGAAGCAAAGAGACAAAGAAAGATGAAAGAAACGAAGAAAGAAGAGAGTAATATGAAGGAAGGAAGAGTGAAAGAAAGAAAGGAAGGCAAAAGAAGAAAGAAGAAAAAAAGACAGAAAAAAGAATGAAAGAAGAAAAAAAGATTGAAAGAAAGAAGGAATGAAAGGAAGATGAAAGACTTGAGAGAGAAGAAAGAAAGAATGAAAGAAGAAAGAAGAAGAAAAAAGGAAAGAAGAAAGAAAAGAATAGAAAGGAAAGAAAGGAAGAAAAGAGAGAAAGAAAGAATGAAAGACATGAAAGACGCAAAAAAGAAGATGGAAAGAAAGAAAGAAGGAAACAAGGAGAGAAAAATGAGGGTGAAAAGACGAAAGAAAGAAAGAATGAGAAAGAAAACAAGCTTAAAGAAGTCTAAAGGAAAGAAAGGAAGGAAAGAGTCTAGGAAAGATGAAAGGAACAAAGAAAGAAGAGAGTAATATGAAGGAAGGAAGAATGAAAGAAAGAAAGGAAGGCAAAATTATAAAGAGGAAAAAAAAGACAGAAAAAAGAATGAAAGAAGAAAAAAAGAATGAAAGAAAGAAGGAATGGAAGGAAGATGAAAGTCTCGAGAGAGAAGAAAGAAAGAAGAAAGAAGGAAAGAGGAAAGAAAAGAAAAGAAAGGAAAGAAAAGAAGAAAAGACAGAAAGAAAGAATGAAAGACATGACAGATGCAAAAAAGAAGATAGAAAGAAAGAAGGAAGGAAACAAGGAGAGAAAAATGAGAGCGAAAAGACGAAAGAAAGTAAGAAAGAATGAGAAAGAAAAAAAACAGAAAAGTAGAATAAAGGAAAGAAAGGAAGGACAGAGACATAGAAAGATGAAAGTAACAAAGAAAGAAGAGAGTAATATCAAGGAAGGAAGAATGAAAGAAAGACAGGAAGGCAAAAGAAGAAAGAAGTAAAAAAGACAGAAAAGAATGTATGAAAGAAGAAAAAAGTATGAAAGAAAAACGAAATGAAAGGAAGAGGAAAGTCTAGAGAAAAAAAAAAGTAAGAAAGAAGAAATAAGGAAGAAGAAAGAAGGAAAGAAGAAAAAAGAAAGGAAAGAAAGAAAAGAGAGAAAGAATGAATGAAAGACATGAAAGACGCAAAAAAGGAGATAGAAAGAAAAAAGGAAGGAAACAAGGAGAGAAAACTGGAAGTGAAATGACGAAAGAAGGAAAGAAAGAATGAGAAAGAAAAAAAGAGAAAAGAAGACTAAAGGAAAGAAAGGAAGGAAAGACAAAGAAAGATGAAACAAAGAAAGAAGAGAGTAATTTGAAGGAAGGAAGAAAGAAAGAAAGAAAGGAAGGCAAAAGAAGAAGAAAAAAGACAGAAAAAAAGAATGAAAGAAGAAAAAATGAATGAAAGAAAGAAGGAATGAAAGGAAGATGAAAGACGAGAGAGAAGAAAGAAAGAAGAAAGATTGAAGAAGAAAGAAGGAAAGAAGAACGAAAAGAAAAGAATGGAAAGAAAGGAAGAAAAGAGAGAAAGAATGAAAGAAAGACATGAAAGATGCAAAAAAGTAGATAGAAAGAAAAAAGGTAGGAAACAAGGAGAGAAAAATGAAAATGAAAAGACGGAAGAAAGAAAGAATGAGAAAGAAAAACAGAGAAAAGAAGACTAAAGGAAAGGAAGGAAGGAAAGAGACAAAGAATGATGAAAGAAAAAAAGAAAGAAGAGAGTCATATGAAGGAAGGAAGAATGAAAGAAAGAAAGGAAGGCAAAAGAAGAAAGAAGAAAAAAGACAAAAAAAAGAATGAAAGAAGAAAAGAATGAAAGAAAGAAGGAATGAAAGGCAGATGAAAGACTTGAGAGAGAAGAAACAAAGAAAGAAGAAAGCAGGAAGAAGAAAGAAGGAAAGAACAATGAAAAGAAAACAAAGGAAGAAAAGAGAGAAAGAATGAAACAAAGACATGAAAGATGCAAAAAAGTAGATAGAAAGAAAAAAGGTAGAAAACAAGGAGAGAAAAATGAAAATGAAAAGACGGAAGAAAGAAAGAATGAGAAAGAAAAAAAGAGAAAAGAAGACTAAAGGAAAGAAAGGAAGGCAAGAGACAAAGAATCATGAAAGAAAAAAAGAAAGAAGAGAGTAATATGAAGGAAGGAAGAAAGAAAGAAAGAAAGGAAGGCAAAAGAAGAAAGAAGAAAAAAGACACAAAAAAGAATGAAAGAAGAAAAGAATGAAAGAAAGAAGGAATGACAGGAAGATGAAAGACTTGAGAGAGAAGAAACAAAGAAAGAAGAAAGCAGGAAGAAGAAAGAAGGAAAGAAGAATGAAAAGAAAAGAAAGGAAGAAAAGAGAGAAAGAATGAATGAAAGACATGAAAGACACAAAAAAGAATGTAGAAAGAAAGAAACAAGGAAGGAGACAAGGAGAGAACAATGAGAGTGAAAAGACGAAAGAAAGAAAGAAAGAATGAGTAAGAGAAGAAGAGAAAAGAAGACTAAAGGAAAGAAGGGAAGGAAAAAGACAAGGAAAGATTAAAGAAACAAAGAAAGAAGAGAGTAATATGAAGGAAGGAAGAATGAAAGATAGAAAGGAAGGCCAAAGAAGAAAGAAGAAAAAAGGAGAAAAAAAGAATGAAAGAAGAAAAAAAGAATGAAAGAAAGAAGGAATGAAAGGAAGATGAAAGACTTGAGAGAGGATAAAGAAAGAAAGAAAAAAGAAAGGAAGAGGAAAGAAGGAAAGCAGAAAGAAAAGAAAATAAAGGAATAAAAGAGAGAAAGAATGAATGATAGAAATGAAAGATGGAAGAAAGAAGATAGAAAAAAAGAAAGAAGGAAGGAAACAAAGTGAGAAAAATGACAGTGAAAAGGTGAAAGAAAGAAAGAATGAGAAAGAAAAAAGAGAAAAGAAGACTAAAGGAAAGTAAGGAAGGAAAGAGACAAAGAAAGGCGAAGGAAACAAAGAAAGAAGAGACTAATATGAAGGAAGTAAGAATGAAAGATAGAAAGGAATGCAAAAGAAGAAAGAAGAAAAAAGACAGAAAAAAGGAATGAAGTAAGAAAAAAGAATGAAAGAAAGAAGGAGTGAAAGGAAGATGAAAGTCTTGAGAGAGAAAAAAGAAAGAAAGAAGTAAGAAGGCAGAAGAAAGAAGGAAAGAACGAAAAGAAAAGACAGGAAAGGATGAAAAGAGAGAATGAATGAAAGACATGAAAGACGCAAAAAAGAAGATAGAAAGAAAAAAGGAAGGAAACAAGGAGAGAAAAATGAGAGTGAAAAGACGAAAGAAAGAAAGAAAGAATGAGAAAGACAAAAGAGAAAAGAAGACAAAGGAAAGAACGGAATGAAAGAGACAAAGAGATGAAAGAAACAAAGAAAGAAGAGAGAAATATGAAGGAAGAATGAAAGAATGAAAGGAAGGCAAAAGAAGAAAGAAGAAAAAAGACAGAGAAAAGGAATGAAGGAAGAAAAAAGAATGAAAGAAAGAAGCAGTGAAAGGAAGATGAAAGACTTGAGAGAGACGAAAGAAAGAAAGAAGAAAGAAGGCAGAAGAAAGAATGAAAGAAGAAAGAAAAGAAAAGAAAGGAAAGAAAGGAAGAACAGGGAGAAAGAATGAATGAAATACATGACAGACACAAAACAGTAGAAAGAAAGAAAGAAGGGAGGAAACAAGGAAGAAATATGAGAGTGAAAAGACAGAAAGAAAAAATGAGAAAGAAAAAAGAGAAAAGAAGACTAAAGTAAGAAAGGAAGGAAAGAGACAAAGAAAGATGAAAGAAACAAACAAACAAGAGAGTAATATGAAGGAAGGAAGAATGAACGAAAGAAAGGAAGGCAAAAGAAGAAAAGAAAAAAGAAAGAAAAAAAGAATGAAAGAAGAAAAAAAGAATGAAAGAAAGAAGGAATGAAAGGAATATGAAAGACTTGAGAGAGAAGAAAGAAAGAAAGAAGAAAGAAGGAAGAAGAACGAAGGAAAGAAGAAGAAAAGGAAAAGAAAGGAAGAAAAGAGAGAAAGAATGAAAGAAAGACAAGAAAGATGCAAAAAAGTAGAAAGAAAGAAAAAAGGTAGGAAACAAGGAGAGAAAAATGAAAATGAAAAGACGGAAGAAAGAAAGAATGAGAAAGAAAAAAAGAGAAAAGAAGACTAAAGGAAAGAAAGGAAGGAAAGAGACAAAGAAAGATGAAAGAAACAACGAAAGAAGAGAGTAATATGAAGGAAGGAAGAATGAAAGAATGAAAGGAATGCAAAAGAAGAAAAGAAAAGAGAGAAAAAAAGGTGAAAGAAGAACAAAGAATGAAAGAAAGAAGGAATGAAAGGAAGATGAAAGACTTGAGAGAGAAGAAAGAAGGAAGAAGGAAGAAGAAAGAAGGAAAGAAGAATGAAAAGAAATGAAAGAAAGGAAGAAAAGAGAGTAAGAATGAATGAAAGACATGAAAGACACAAAAAAGAAGATAGAAAAATAGAAAGAAGGAAGGAAACGAGGAGAGAAAACGGAACGGAAAAGACGAAAGAAAGAAAGAAAGAATGAGAAAGAAAAATGCAGAAAAGAAGACTAAAGGAATGAAAGGAAGGATAGAGCTAAATAAAGATGAAAGAAACAAAGAAAGAAGAGGGTAATATGAAGGAAGGAAGAATGAAAGAAAGAAAGGAAGGCAAAAGAAGAGAGAACAAAAAAAGAGAAAAAAGAATGAAAGAAAAAAATGAATGAAAGGAAGATGAAAGACTTGAGACAGAAGAGAGAAAGAAAGAAGAAAGAAGGAAGAAGAAAGAAGGAAAGAAGAATGAAAAGAAAAGAAAGATAGGAAGAAATGAGGAAGAATGAATGAAAGACATGAAAGACGCTAAAAAGAAGATAGAAAGAAAGAAATAAAGAAGGAAACAAGGAGAGAAAAATGAGAGTGAAAAGACGAAAGAAAGAAAGAATGAGGAAGAAAAAAGAGAGAAAAGAAGACTAAAGGAAAGAAGGAAGGAAAGAGACAAAGAAAGATGAACGAAACAAAGAAAGAAGAGGGTAATATGAAGGAAGGAAGAATGAAAGAAAGGAAGGCAAAAGAAGAAAGAAGAAAAAAGACAGAAAAAAAGAATGAACGACGAAAAAAAGAATGAAAGAAAGAAGGAATGAAAGAAAGATGAAAGACTTGAGAGAGAAGAAAGAAAGAAGAAAGACGGAAGAAGGAGAAAGGACGGAAGAATGAAAAGAAAAGAGAGGAAAGAAAGGAAGAAAAGAGAGAAAGAATGAATGGAAGACACGAAAGATGCAAAAAAGAAGATAGAAAGAAAGAAAGAAGGACGGAAATGGAGAGAAGAATGAGAGTGAAATAACGAAAGAAAGAAAGAAAGAATGAGAAAAAAGAAAGATAAAGAAGACTAAAGGAAAGAACAGAAGGAAAGAGACAAAGAACGCTGAAACAAACAAAGAAAGAAGAGAGTAATGTGAAGGAAGGAAGAATGAAAGAAAGAAAGATAGGCAAAAGAAGAAAGAAGAATAAAAGGCAGAAAAAAAGAATGAATTAAGAAAATAGTATGAAAGAATGGAGGTATGAAAGGAAGGCAAAAGACTTGAGAGAGAAGAAAGAAAGAAGGAAGAAGGGAAGAAGAACGAAAAGAAAGAAAGGAAGAAAAGAGAGAAAGAATGAATGAAAGAAATGAAAGACGCCAAAAAGAAGATAGAAAGAAAGAAGGAAGGAAACAAGGAGAGAAAAATGAGGGTGAAAAGACGAAAGAAAGAAAGAGTGAGACAGAAAAAAAGAGAAAAGAAGAGTAAAGGAAAGAAAGGAAGGAAAGACACAAAGACAGATGAAAGAAACAAAGAAAGAAGAGAGTAATATGAAGGAAGGAAGAATGAAAGAAAGAAATGAAGGCAAAACAAGAAAGAAGGAAAAAAGAGAAAAAAAGAATGAAGGAAGAAATAAAGAATGAGAGAAAGGAGGAATGAAAGGAAGATGAAAGACTTGAGAGAGAAGAAAGAAAGAAAGAAGGAAGAAGAAAGAAGGAAAGAAGAACGAAAAGAAAAAAAAGAAAGGAAGAAAAGAGAGAAAGAATGAACGGAAGACATGAGAGACACAAAAAAGAAGATAGAAAGAAAGAAGGAAGGAAACAAGGAGAGAAAACGAGAGTGAAAAGACGAAAGAAAGAAATAATGAGAAAGCAAAAATAGAGAAAACAAGACTAATGGAAAGAAAGGAAGGAAGGAGGGAAGGAAAGACGAAAGAAACAAAGAAAGAAGAGAGTAATATGAAGGAAGGAAGAATGAAAGAAAGAAAGCAAGGCGAAAGAAGAAAGAAGAAAAATGGACAGAAAAAAGAATGAAAGAAGAAAAAAGAATGAAAGAAACAAGGAATGTAAGGAAGATGAAAGACTTGAGAGAGAAGAAAGAAAAAAAGAAGTAGAAGAAAGAAGGAAAGAAGAAAGAAAAGAAAGGAAAGGAAAGACAGGAAGAAAAGAGAGAAAGATATGAAAGACGCAAAAAAGAAGATAGAAAGAAAGAAAGAAGGAAGGAAACAAGGAGAGAAAAATGTGAGTGAAAAGACGAAAGAAAGAAAGAAAGAATGAGAAAGAAAACAAGGAAAAAGAAGAAAAAAGGAAAGAAAGAAAAAAAAAAAAAAAAGAAAGAAGAAAAAAAAAAAGAAGAGAGTAATAAGAAGGAAGGAAGAAAGAAAAAAAGAAAGGAAGACAAAAGAAAGAAGAAAAAAAGAAAAAAAGAAAGAAGGAATGAAAGGAAGATGAAAGCGTGGAGAGAGAATAAAGAAAGGAGAGGGAAGGAAGAAGAAAGAAGGAAAGAAGAAAGGAAAGAAAGAAGAAAAAAGAGAGAGAATGAATGAAAGAAATGAAAGACGCAAAGAAGAAGATAGAAAGAAAGAAAGAAGGAAGGAAATGGAGAGAAGAATGAGAGTGAAAAGACGAAAGAAAGAAAGTATGAGATAGAAACCAAGACTAAAGGAAAGAAAGGAAGGAAAGAGACAAAGAAAGATGAAAGAAACAAGGAAAGAAGAGAGTAATATGAAGGAAGGAAGAACGAAAGACAGAAAGGTAGGCAAAAGAAGAAAGAAGAAAAAAAGAATGAAAGAAGAAAAATAGAATGAAATAAAGAAGGAATGAAAGGAAGATGAAAGACTTGAGAGAGAAGAAAGAAAGAAAGAAGAAAGGAGGAAGAAGAAGGAAGGAAAGATGAAAGAAAAGAAAAGAAAGGAAGGAAGAAAAGAGGAAAAAAGATTGAAAGACATGAAAAATGCAAAAAAGAAGATACAACGAAAGAAAGAAGGAAGCAAACAAGGAGAGAAGAATGAGAGTGAAAAGACGAAAGAAAGAAAGAAAGAATGAGAAGGAAAAAAAGAAAAAAAAACAAAAAAGGAAAGACAAGAAGAAAAGAGAAAAAGAAAGATGAAAGAAAAAAAGAAAGAAGAGAGTAATATGAAGGAAGGAAGAGTGAAAGAAAGAAAGGAAGGCAAAAGAAGAAAGAAGAAAAAAAGACAGAAAAAAGAATGAAAGAAGAAAAAAAGATTGAAAGAAAGAAGGAATGAAAGGAAGATGAAAGACTTGAGAGAGAAGAAAGAAAGAATGAAAGAAGAAAGAAGAAGAAATAAGGAAAGAAGAAAGAAAAGAATAGAAAGGAAAGAAAGGAAGAAAAGAGAGAAAGAAAGAATGAAAGACATGAAAGACGCAAAAAAGAAGATGGAAAGAAAGAAAGAAGGAAACAAGGAGAGAAAAATGAGGGTGAAAAGACGAAAGAAAGAAAGAATGAGAAAGAAAACAAGCTTAAAGAAGTCTAAAGGAAAGAAAGGAAGGAAAGAGTCTAGGAAAGATGAAAGGAACAAAGAAAGAAGAGAGTAATATGAAGGAAGGAAGAATGAAAGAAAGAAAGGAAGGCAAAATTATAAAGAGGAAAAAAAAGACAGAAAAAAGAATGAAAGAAGAAAAAAAGAATGAAAGAAAGAAGGAATGGAAGGAAGATGAAAGTCTCGAGAGAGAAGAAAGAAAGAAGAAGAAAGAAGGAAAGAGGAAAGAAAAGAAAAGAAAGGAAAGACAAGAAGAAAAGACAGAAAGAAAGAATGAAAGACATGACAGACGCAAAAAAGAAGATAGAAAGAAAGAAGGAAGGAAACAAGGAGAGAAAAATGAGAGCGAAAAGACGAAAGAAAGTAAGAAAGAATGAGAAAGAAAAAAAACAGAAAAGTAGAATAAAGGAAAGAAAGGAAGGACAGAGACATAGAAAGATGAAAGTAACAAAGAAAGAAGAGAGAAATAAGAAGGAAGGAAAAAGAAAAGAAAGACAGGAAGGAAAAAAAAAAAAAAAGAAAAAAAGAAAAAAAAAAATGTAAGAAAAAAAAAAAAAGTATGAAAAAAAGATGAAATGAAAGGAAGATGAAAGTCTTGAGAAAGAAAAAAGTAAGAAAGAAGAAATAAGGAAGAAGAAAGAAGGAAAGAAGAAAAAAGAAAGGAAAGAAAGAAAAGAGAGAAAGAATGAATGAAAGACATGAAAGACGCAAAAAAGAAGATAGAAAGAAAAAAGGAAGGAAACAAGGAGAGAAAAATGGAAGTGAAATGACGAAAGAAGGAAAGAAAGAATGAGAAAGAAAAAAAGAGAAAAGAAGACTAAAGGAAAGAAAGGAAGGAAAGACAAAGAAAGATGAAACAAAGAAAGAAGAGAGTAATTTGAAGGAAGGAAGAAAGAAAGAAAGAAAGGAAGGCAAAAGAAGAAGAAAAAAGACAGAAAAAAAGAATGAAAGAAGAAAAAATGAATGAAAGAAAGAAGGAATGAAAGGAAGATGAAAGACGAGAGAGAAGAAAGAAAGAAAGAAAAAAGATTGAAGAAGAAAAAAAGAAAGAAGAAGGAAAAGAAAAAAAGGGAAAGAAAGAAAAAAAAGAGAGAAAGAAAGAAAGAAAGAAATGAAAGATGCAAAAAAGTAGAAAGAAAGAAAAAAGGTAGGAAACAAGGAGAGAAAAATGAAAATGAAAAGACGGAAGAAAGAAAGAATGAGAAAGAAAAAAAGAGAAAAGAAGACAAAGGGAAAGAAAGGAAGAAAAGAGACAAAGAATGATGAAAGAAAAAAAGAAAGAAGAGAATAAAATGAAGGAAGGAAAAATGAAAGAAAGAAAGGAAGGCAAAAGAAGAAAGAAGAAAAAAGACACAAAAAAGAATGAAAGACGAAAAGAATGAAAGAAAGAAGGAACGAAAGGAAGATGAAAGACTTGAGAGAGAAGAAACAAAGAAAGAAGAAAGAAGGAAGAAGAAAGAAGGAAAGAAGAATGAAAAGAAAAGAAAGGAAGAAAAGAGAGAAAGAATGAAAGAAAGACATGAAAGATGCAAAAAAGTAGATAGAAAAAAAAAAGGTAGAAAACAAGGAGAGAAAAATGAAAATGAAAAAAAGGAAGAAAGAAAGAATGAGAAAGAAAAAAAGAGAAAAGAAGACTAAAGGAAAGAAAGGAAGGCAAGAGACAAAGAATGATGAAAGAAAAAAAGAAAGAAGAGAGTAATATGAAGGAAGGAACAATGAAAGAAAGAAAGGAAGGCAAAAGAAGAAAGAAGAAAAAAGACACAAAAAAGAATGAAAGAAGAAAAGAATGAAAGAAAGAAGAAATGACAGGAAGATGAAAGACTTGAGAGAGAAGAAACAAAGAAAGAAGCAAATAAAAAAAAGAAAAAAGGAAAGAAGAATGAAAAGAAAAGAAAGGAAGAAAAGAGAGAAAGAATGAATGAAAGACATGAAAGACACAAAAAAGAATGTAGAAAGAAAGAAACAAGAAAGGAGACAAGAAGAGAACAATGAGAGTGAAAAGACGAAAGAAAGAAAGAAAGAATGAGTAAAAGAAGAAGACAAAAGAAGAGTAAAGGAAAGAAGGGAAGGAAAAAGACAAGAAAAGATTAAAGAAACAAAGAAAAAAGAGAGTAATATGAAGGAAGGAAGAAAGAAAGAAAGAAAGGAAGACAAAAAAAAAAAAAAGAAAAAAGGAAAAAAAAAGAAAGAAAGAAAAAAAAAAGAATGAAAGAAAGAAGGAATGAAAGGAAGATGAAAGACTTTAGAGAGAAGAAAGAAAGAAAGAAGAGAGAAGGAAGAGGAAAGAAGGAAAGCAGAAAGAAAAGAAAATAAAGGAATAAAAGAGAGAGAGAATGAATGAAAGAAATGAAAGATGGAAGAAAGAAGATAGAAGAAAAGAAAGAAGGAAGGAAACAAACTGAGAAAAATGACAGTGAAAAGGTGAAAGAAAGAAAGAATGAGAAAGAAAAATGAGAAAAGAAGACTAAAGGAAAGTAAGGAAGGAAAGAGACAAAGAAAGGGAATGAAACAAAGAAAGAAGAGAGTAATATGAAGGAAGTAAGAATGAAAGAAAGAAAGGAATGCAAAAGAAGAAAGAAGAAAAAAGACAGAAAAAAGGAATGAAGTAAGAAAAAAGAATGAAAGAAAGAAGGAGTGAAAGGAAGATGAAAGTCTTGAGAGAGAAAAAAGAAAGAAAGAAGTAAGAAGGAAGAAGAAAGAAGGAAAGAACGAAAAGAAAAGTCAGGAAAGGAAGAAAAGAGAGAAAGAATGAATGAAAGACATGAAAGACGCAAAAAAGAAGATAGAAAGAAAAAAGGAAGGAAACAAGGAGAGAAAAATGAGAGTGAAAAGACGAAAGAAAGAAAGAAAGAATGAGAAAGACAAAAGAGAAAAGAAGACAAAGGAAAGAACGGAATGAAAGAGACAAAGAGATGAAAGAAACAAAGAAAGAAGAGAGAAATATGAAGGAAGAATGAAAGAATGAAAGGAAGGCAAAAGAAGAAAGAAGAAAAAAGACAGAGAAAAGGAATGAAGGAAGAAAAAAGAAAGAAAGAAAGAAGCAGTGAAAGGAAGATGAAAGACTTGAGAGAGACGAAAGAAAGAAAGAAGAAAGAAGGCAGAAGAAAGAAGGAAAGAAGAAAGAAAAGAAAAGAAAGGAAAGAAAGGAAGAACAGGGAGAAAGAATGAATGAAATACATGACAGACACAAAACAGTAGAAAGAAAGAAAGAAGGGAGGAAAGAAGGAAGAAATATGAGAGTGAAAAGACAGAAAGAAAAAATGAGAAAGAAAAAAGAGAAAAGAAGACTAAAGTAAGAAACGAAGGAAAGAGACAAAGAAAGATGAAAGAAACAAAGAAAGAAGAGAGTAATATGAAGGAAGGAAGAATGAACGAAAGAAAGGAAGGCAAAAGAAGAAAAGAAAAAAGAAAGAAAAAAAGAATGAAAGAAGAAAAAAGAATGAAAGAAAGAAGGAATGAAAGGAAGATGAAAGACTTGAGAGAGAAGAAAGAAAGAAAGAAGAAAGAAGGAAGAAGAACGAAGGAAAGAAGAAGAAAAGGAAAAGAAAGGAAGAAAAGAGAGAAAGAATGAAAGAAAGACATGAAAGATGCAAAAAAGTAGATAGAAAGAAAAAAGGTAGGAAACAAGGAGAGAAAAATGAAAATGAAAAGACGGAAGAAAGAAAGAATGAGAAAGAAAAAAAGAGAAAAGAAGACTAAAGGAAAGAAAGGAAGGAAAGAGACAAAGAAAGATGAAAGAAACAACGAAAGAAGAGAGTAATATGAAGGAAGGAAGAATGAAAGAATGAAAGGAATGCAAAAGAAGAAAAGAAAAGAGAGAAAAAAAGGTGAAAGAAGAACAAAGAATGAAAGAAAGAAGGAATGAAAGGAAGATGAAAGACTTGAGAGAGAAGAAAGAAGGAAGAAGGAAGAAGAAAGAAGGAAAGAAGAATGAAAAGAAATGAAAGAAAGGAAGAAAAGAGAGTAAGAATGAATGAAAGACATGAAAGACACAAAAAAGAAGATAGAAAAATAGAAAGAAGGAAGGAAACGAGGAGAGAAAACGGAACGGAAAAGACGAAAGAAAGAAAGAAAGAATGAGAAAGAAAAATGCAGAAAAGAAGACTAAAGGAATGAAAGGAAGGATAGAGCTAAATAAAGATGAAAGAAACAAAGAAAGAAGAGGGTAATATGAAGGAAGGAAGAATGAAAGAAAGAAAGGAAGGCAAAAGAAGAGAGAAAAAAAAAAGAGAAAAAAGAAAGAAAAAAAAAAATGAAAGAAAGGAAGAAGAAAGACTTGAGACAGAAGAGAGAAAGAAAGAAGAAAGAAGGAAGAAGAAAGAAGGAAAGAAGAATGAAAAGAAAAGAAAGATAGGAAGAAATGAGGAAGAATGAATGAAAGAAATGAAAGACGCAAAAAAGAAGATAGAAAGAAAGAAATAAAGAAGGAAACAAGGAGAGAAAAATGAGAGTGAAAAGACGAAAGAAAGAAAGAATGAGGAAGAAAAAAGAGAGAAAAGAAGACTAAAGGAAAGAAGGAAGGAAAGAGACAAAGAAAGATGAACGAAACAAAGAAAGAAGAGGGTAATATGAAGGAAGGAAGAATGAAAGAAAGGAAGGCAAAAGAAGAAAGAAGAAAAAAGACAGAAAAAAAGAATGAACGACGAAAAAAAGAATGAAAGAAAGAAGGAATGAAAGAAAGATGAAAGACTTGAGAGAGAAGAAAGAAAGAAGAAAGACGGAAGAAGGAGAAAGGACGGAAGAATGAAAAGAAAAGAGAGGAAAGAAAGGAAGAAAAGAGAGAAAGAATGAATGGAAGACACGAAAGATGCAAAAAAGAAGATAGAAAGAAAGAAAGAAGGACGGAAATGGAGAGAAGAATGAGAGTGAAATAACGAAAGAAAGAAAGAAAGAATGAGAAAAAAGAAAGATAAAGAAGACTAAAGGAAAGAACGGAAGGAAAGAGACAAAGAACGCTGAAACAAACAAAGAAAGAAGAGAGTAATGTGAAGGAAGGAAGAATGAAAGAAAGAAAGATAGGCAAAAGAAGAAAGAAGAATAAAAGGCAGAAAAAAAGAATGAATTAAGAAAATAGTATGAAAGAATGGAGGTATGAAAGGAAGGCAAAAGACTTGAGAGAGAAGAAAGAAAGAAGGAAGAAGGGAAGAAGAACGAAAAGAAAGAAAGGAAGAAAAGAGAGAAAGAATGAAAGAAAGAAATGAAAGACGCCAAAAAGAAGAAAGAAAGAAAGAAGGAAGGAAACAAGGAGAGAAAAATGAGGGTGAAAAGAAGAAAGAAAAAAAGAGTGAAACAAAAAAAAAGAAAAAAGAAGAGAAAAGGAAAGAAAGGAAGGAAAGACACAAAGACAGAAGAAAGAAACAAAGAAAGAAGAGAGTAATATGAAGGAAGGAAGAATGAAAGAAAGAAATGAAGGCAAAACAAGAAAGAAGGCAAAAAGAGAAAAAAAGAATGAAGGAAGAAATAAAGAATGAAAGAAAGCAGGAATGAAACGAAGATGAAAGACTTGAGAGAGAAGAAAGAAAGAAAGAAGGAAGAAGAAAGAAGGAAAGAAGAACGAAAAGAAAAGAAAGAAAGAAAGAAAAGAGAGAAAAAATCAACAGAAGACATGAGAGACACAAAAAAGAAGATAGAAAGAAAGAAGGTAGGAAACAAGGAGAGAAAACGAGAGTGAAAAGATGAAAGAAAGAAAGAATGAGAAAGCAAAAATAGAGAAAACAAGACTAATGGAAAGAAAGGAAGGAAGGAGGGAAGGAAAGATGAAAGAAACAAAGAAAGAAGAGAGTAATATGAAGGAAGGAAGAATGAAAGAAAGAAAGCAAGGCGAAAGAAGAAAGAAGAAAAATGGACAGAAAAAAGAATGAAAGAAGAAAAAAGAATGAAAGAAACAAGGAATGTAAGGAAGATGAAAGACTTGAGAGAGAAGAAAGAAAGAAAGAAGAAGAAGAAAGAAGGAAAAAAGAAAGAAAAGAAAGGAAAGGAAAGACAGGAAGAAAAGAGAGAAAAATATGAAAGACAAAAAAAAGAAGAAAGAAAGAAAGAAAGAAGGAAGGAAACAAGGAGAGAAAAATGTGAGTGAAAAGAAGAAAGAAAGAAAGAAAGAAAGAGAAAGAAAACAAGGGAAAAGAAGACTAAAGGAAAGAAAGGAAGGAAATAGACAAAGAAAGATGAAACAAAGAAAGAAGAGAGTAATATGAAGGAAGGAAGAATGAAACAAAGAAAGGAAGGCAAAAGAAAGAAGAAAAAAAGAATAAAAGAAAGAAGGAATGAAAGGAAGATGAAAGCCTTGAGAGAGAATAAAGAAAGGAGAGGGAAGGAAGAAGAAAGAAGGAAAGAAGAAAGGAAAGAAAGAAGAAAAAAGAGAGAGAATGAATGAAAGAAATGAAAGACGCAAAGAAGAAGATAGAAAGAAAGAAAGAAGGAAGGAATTGGAGAGAAGAATGAGAGTGCAAAGACGAAAGAAAGAAAGTATGAGATAGAAACCAAGACTAAAGGAAAGAAAGGAAGGAAAGAGACAAAGAAAGATGAAAGAAACAAGGAAAGAAGAGAGTACTATGAAGGAAGGAAGAACGAAAGACAGAAAGGTAGGCAAAAGAAGAAAGAAGAAAAAAAGAATGAAAGAAGAAAAATAGAATGAAATAAAGAAGGAATGAAAGGAAGATGAAAGACTTGAGAGAGAAGAAAGAAAGAAAGAAGAAAGGAGGAAGAAGAAGGAAGGAAAGATGAAAGAAAAGAAAAGAAAGGAAGGAAGAAAAGAGGAAAAAAGATAGAAAGACATGAAAAATGCAAAAAAGAAGATACAACGAAAGAAAGAAGGAAGCAAACAAGGAGAGAAGAATGAGAGTGAAAAGACGAAAGAAAGAAAGAAAGAATGAGAAGGAAAAAAAGAGAAAAGAACACTAAAGGAAAGACAAGAAGCAAAGAGACAAAGAAAGATGAAAGAAACGAAGAAAGAAGAGAGTAATATGAAGGAAGGAAGAGTGAAAGAAAGAAAGGAAGGCAAAAGAAGAAAGAAGAAAAAAAGACAGAAAAAAGAATGAAAGAAGAAAAAAAGATTGAAAGAAAGAAGGAATGAAAGGAAGATGAAAGACTTGAGAGAGAAGAAAGAAAGAATGAAAGAAGAAAGAAGAAGAAATAAGGAAAGAAGAAAGAAAAGAATAGAAAGGAAAGAAAGGAAGAAAAGAGAAAAAGAAAGAATGAAAGACAAAAAAGACGAAAAAAAGAAGATGAAAAGAAAAAAAAAAGGAAAAAAGGAGAGAAAAATGAGGGTGAAAAGACGAAAGAAAGAAAGAATGAGAAAGAAAACAAGCTTAAAGAAGTCTAAAGGAAAGAAAGGAAGGAAAGAGTCTAAGAAAGATGAAAGGGAGAAAGAAAGAAGAGAGTAATATGAAGGAAGGAAGAATGAAAGAAAGAAAGGAAGGCAAAATTATAAAGAAGAAAAAAAAGACAGAAAAAAGAATGAAAGAAGAAAAAAAGAATGAAAGAAAGAAGGAATGGAAGGAAGATGAAAGTCTCGAGAGAGAAGAAAGAAAGAAGAAGAAAGAAGGAAAGAGGAAAGAAAAGAAAAGAAAGGAAAGACAAGAAGAAAAGACAGAAAGAAAGAATGAAAGACATGACAGATGCAAAAAAGAAGATAGAAAGAAAGAAGGAAGGAAACAAGGAGAGAAAAATGAGAGCGAAAAGACGAAAGAAAGTAAGAAAGAATGAGAAAGAAAAAAAACAGAAAAGTAGAATAAAGGAAAGAAAGGAAGGACAGACACATAGAAAGATGAAAGTAAAAAAGAAAGAAGAGAGAAATATCAAGGAAGGAAGAATGAAAGAAAGACGGGAAGGCAAAAGAAGAAAGAAGTAAAAAAGACAGAAAAGAATGTATGAAAGAAGAAAAAAGTATGAAAGAAAGACGAAATGAAAGGAAGATGAAAGTCTTGAGAAAGAAAAAAGTAAGAAAGAAGAAATAAGGAAGAAGAAAGAAGGAAACAAAAAAAAAGAAAAGAAAGAAAGAAAGAAAAGAGAGAAAGAATGAATGAAAGACATGAAAGACGCAAAAAAGAAGATAGAAAGAAAAAAGGAAGGAAACAACGAGAGAAAAATGGAAGTGAAATGACGAAAGAAGGAAAGAAAGAATGAGAAAGAAAAAAAGAGAAAAGAAGACTAAAGGAAAGAAAGGAAGGAAAGACAAAGAAAGATGAAACAAAGAAAAAAGAAAGTAATTTGAAGGAAGGAAGAATGAAAGAAAGAAAGGAAGGCAAAAGAAGAAGAAAAAAGAGAGAAAAAAAGAATGAAAGAAGAAAAAATGAATGAAAGAAAGAAGGAATGAAAGGAAGATGAAAGACGAGAGAGAAGAAAGAAAGAAAGAAGAAAGATTGAAGAAGAAAGAAGGAAAGAAGAACGAAAAGAAAAGAATGGAAAGAAAGGAAGAAAAGAGAGAAAGAATGAAAGAAAGACATGAAAGATGCAAAAAGTAGATAGAAAGAAAAAAGGTAGGAAACAAGGAGAGAAAAATGAAAATGAAAAGACGGAAGAAAGAAAGAATGAGAAAGAAAAAAAGAGAAAAGAAGACTAAAGGAAAGAAAGGAAGGAAAGAGACAAAGAATGATGAAAGAAAAAAAGAAAGAAGAGAGTAATATGAAGGAAGGAAGAATGAAAGAAAGAAAGGAAGGCAAAAGAAGAAAGAAGAAAAAAGACACAAAAAAGAATGAAAGAAGAAAAGAATGAAAGAAAGAAGGAATGAAAGGAAGATGAAAGACTTGAGAGAGAAGAAACAAAGAAAGAAGAAAGCAGGAAGAAGAAAGAAGGAAAGAAGAATGAAAAGAAAAGAAAGGAAGAAAAGAGAGAAAGAATGAATGAAAGACATGAAAGACACAAAAAAGAACGTAGAAAGAAAGAAACAAGGAAGGAGACAAGGAGAGAACAATGAGAGTGAAAAGACGAAAGAAAGAAAGAAAGAATGAGTAAGAGAAGAAGAGAAAAGAAGACTAAAGGAAAGAAGGGAAGGAAAAAGACAAGGAAAGATTAAAGAAACAAAGAAAGAAGAGAGTAATATGAAGGAAGGAAGAATGAAAGATAGAAAGGAAGGCAAAAGAAGAAAGAAGAAAAAAGGAGAAAAAAAGAATGAAAGAAAAAGAGGAAAGAAAGAAAGAAGGAATGAAAGGAAGATGAAAGACTTTAGAGAGAAGAAAGAAAGAAAGAAGAGAGAAGGAAGAGGAAAGAAGGAAAGCAGAAAGAAAAGAAAATAAAGGAATAAAAGAGAGAAAGAATGAATGAAAGACATGAAAGAAGAAAAAAAGAAGATAGAAAGAAAGAAAGAAGGAAGGAAACAAAGTGAGAAAAATGACAGTGAAAAGGTGAAAGAAAGAAAGAATGAGAAAGAAAAAAGAGAAAAGAAGACTAAAGGAAAGTAAGGAAGGAAAGAGACAAAGAAAGGCGAAGGAAACAAAGAAAGAAGAGAGTAATATGAAGGAAGTAAGAATGAAAGAAAGAAAGGAATGCAAAAGAAGAAAGAAGAAAAAAGACAGAAAAAAGGAATGAAGTAAGAAAAAAGAATGAAAGAAAGAAGGAGTGAAAGAAAGATGAAAGTCTTGAGAGAGAAAAAAGAAAGAAAGAAGTAAGAAGGCAAAACAAAGAAAGAAAGAACGAAAAGAAAAGACAGGAAAGGATGAAAAGAGAGAAAGAATGAATGAAAGACATGAAAGACGCAAAAAAGAAGATAGAAAGAAAAAAGGAAGGAAACAAAGAGAGAAAAATGAGAGTGAAAAGACGAAAGAAAGAAAGAAAGAATGAGAAAGACAAAAGAGAAAAGAAAACAAAGGAAAGAACGGAATGAAAGAGACAAAGAGATGAAAGAAACAAAGAAAGAAGAGAGAAATATGAAGGAAGAATGAAAGAATGAAAGGAAGGCAAAAGAAGAAAGAAGAAAAAAGACAGAGAAAAGGAATGAAGGAAGAAAAAAGAATGAAAGAAAGAAGCAGTGAAAGGAAGATGAAAGACTTGAGAGAGACGAAAGAAAGAAAGAAGAAAGAAGGCAGAAGAAAGAAGGAAAGAAGAAAGAAAAGAAAAGAAACAAAAGAAAGCAAGAACAGGGAGAAAGAATGAATGAAATACATGACAGACACAAAACAGTACAAAAAAACAAAGAAGGGAGGAAACAAGGAAGAAATATGAGAGTGAAAAGACAGAAAGAAAAAATGAGAAAGAAAAAAAGAGAAAAGAAGACTAAAGTAAGAAAGGAAGGAAAGAGACAAAGAAAGATGAAAGAAACAAAGAAAAAAGAGAGTAATATGAAGGAAGGAAGAATGAACGAAAGAAAGGAAGGCAAAAGAAGAAAAGAAAAAAGAAAGACAAAAAGAATGAAAGAAGAAAAAAAGAATGAAAGAAAGAAGGAATGAAAGGAAGATGAAAGAATTGAGAGAGAAGAAAGAAAGAAAGAAGAAAGAAGGAAGAAGAACGAAGGAAAGAAGAAGAAAAAGAAAAGAAAGGAAGAAAAGAGAGAAAGAATGAAAGACATGAAAGAAGCAAAAAAGATGAAAGAAAGAAAGAAAGAGGAAGGAAAGAAGGAAAGAAAAATGAGAGTGAAAAGACGAAAGAAAGAAGGAAAGAATGAGAAAGAAAAAATAGAGAAAACAAGACTAATGGAAAGAAAGGAAGGAAAGAGACAAAGAAAGATGAAAGAAACAACGAAAGAAGAGAGTAATATGAAGGAAGGAAGAATGAAAGAATGAAAGGGATGCAAAAGAAGAAAAGAAAAGAGAGAAAAAAAGGTGAAAGAAGAAAAAAGAATGAAAGAAAGAAGGAATGAAAGGAAGATGAAAGACTTGAGAGAGAAGAAAGAAGGAAGAAGGAAGAAGAAAGAAGGAAAGAAGAATGAAAAGAAATGAAAGAAAGGAAGAAAAGAGAGTAAGAATGAATGAAAGACATGAAAGAAACAAAAAAGAAGATAGAAAAATACAAACAAGGAAGGAAAACAGGAGAGAGAACGGAACCGAAAAGACGAAAGAAAGAAAGAAAGAAAGAATGAGAAAGAAAAATGCAGAAAAGAAGACTAAAGGAATGAAAGGAAGGATAGAGCTAAATAAAGATGAAAGAAAAAAAGAAAGAAGAGGGTAATATGAAGGAAGGAAGAATGAAAGAAAGAAAGGAAGGCAAAAGAAGAAAGAAGAAAAAGGGAGAAAAAAAGAATGAAAGAAGAAAAAAAGAATGAAAGAAAGAAGGAACGAAAGGAAGATGAAAGACTTTAGAGAGAAGAAAGAAAGAAAGAAGAGGGAGGGAAGAGGGAAGAAGGAAAGCAGAAAGAAAAGAAAATAAGGGAATAAAAGAGAGAAAGAATGAATGAAAGAAATGAAAGATGGAAGAAAGAAGATAGAAAAAAAGAAAGAAGGAACGAAACAAGGGGAGAAAAAAACAGAGAAAAGAAGAAAGAAAGAAAAAATGAGAAAAAAAAAAGAAAAAAGAAGACAAAAGGAAAGTAAGGAAGGAAAGAGACAAAGAAAGGCGAAGGAAACAAAGAAAGAAGAGAGTAATATGAAGGAAGTAAGAATGAAAGAAAGAAAGGAATGCAAAAGAAGAAAGAAGAAAAAAGACAGAAAAAAGGAATGAAGTAAGAAAAAAAAATGAAAGAAAGAAGGAGTGAAAGGAAGATGAAAGTGATGAGAGAAAAAAAAAAAAAAAAGAAGTAAGAAGAAAGAAGAAAGAAGAAAAAAAAAAAAAGAAAAGACAGGAAAGGAAGAAAAGAGAGAAAGAATGAAAGAAAGACATGAAAGACGCAAAAAAGAAGATAGAAAGAAAAAAGGAAGGAAACCAGGAGAGAAAAATGAGAGTGAAAAGACGAAAGAAAGAAAGAAAGAATGAGAAAGACAAAAGAGAAAAGAAGACAAAGGAAAGAACGGAATGAAAGAGACAAAAAGATGAAAGAAACAAAGAAAGAAGAGAGAAATATGAAGGAAGAATGAAAGAATGAAAGGAAGGCAAAAGAAGAAAGAAGAAAAAAGACAGAGAAACGGAATGAAGGAAGAAAAAAGAATGAAAGAAACAAGGAATGAAAGGAAGATGAAAGACTTGAGAGAGAAGAAAGACAGAAAGAAGAAAGAAGGCAGAAGAAAGAAGGAAAGAAGAAAGAAAAGAAAAGAAAGGAAAGAAAGGAAGAACAGGGAGAAAGAATGAATGAAATACATGACAGACACAAAACAGTAGAAAGAAAGAAAGAAGGAAACAAGGAAGAAATATGAGAGTGAAAAGACAGAAAGAAAAAATGAGAAAGAAAAAAGAGAAAAGAAGACTAAAGTAAGAAAGGAAGGAAAGAGACAAAGAAAGATGAAAGAAACAAAGAAAGAAGAGAGTAATATGAAGGAAGGAAGAATGAACGAAAGAAAGGAAGGCAAAAGAAGAAAAGAAAAAAGAAAGAAAAAAAGAATGAAAGAAGAAAAAAAGAATGAAAGAAAGAAGGAATGAAAGGAAGATGAAAGACTTGAGAGAGAAGAAAGAAAGAAAGAAGAAAGAAGGAAGAAGAACGAAGGAAAGAAGAAGAAAAAGAAAAGAAAGGAAGAAAAGAGAGAAAGAATGAATGAAAGACAAGAAAGAAGAAAAAAAGAAGAAAGAAAAAAAGAAAGAGGAAGGAAAGAAGGAAAAAAAAATGAGAGAGAAAAGACGAAAGAAAGAAGGAAAGAAAGAAAAAAAAAAAATAGAGAAAAAAAGACTAATGGAAAGAAAGGAAGGAAAGAGACAAAGAAAGATGAAAGAAACAACGAAAGAAGAGAGTAATATGAAGGAAGGAAGAATGAAAGAATGAAAGGAATGCAAAAGAAGAAAAGAGAAGAGAGAAAAAAAGGTGAAAGAAGAAAAAAGAATGAAAGAAAGAAGAAATGAGAGGAAGAAGAAAGACGTGAGAGAAAAGAAAGAAGGAAGAAGGAAAAAGAAAGAAGGAAAGAAGAATAAAAAGAAAAGAAAAAAAGGAAAAAAAGAGAGAAAGAAAGAAAGAAAGACATGAAAGACACAAAAAAGAAGATAGAAAAATAGAAAGAAGGAAGGAAGGGAGGAGAGAAAACGGAACGGAAAAGACGAAAGAAAGAAAGAAAGAATGAGAAAGAAAAATGCAGAAAAGAAGACTAAAGGAATGAAAGGAAGGATAGAGCTAAATAAAGATGAAAGAAACAAAGAAAGAAGAGGGTAATATGAAGGAAGGAAGAATGAAAGAAAGAAAGGATGGCAAAAGAAGAGAGAACAAAAAAAGAGAGAAAAGAATGAAAGAAAAAAATGAATGAAAGAAAGAAGGAATGAAACGAAGATGAAAGACTAGAGACAGAAGAGAGAAAGAAACAAGAAAGAAGGAAGAAGAAAGAAGGAAAGAAGAATGAAAAGAAAAGAAAGAGAGGAAGAAATGAGGAAGAATGAATGAAAGACATGAAAGGCGAAAAAAAGAAGATAGAAAGAAAGAAAGAAAGAAGGAAAAAAGGAGAGAAAAATGAGAGTGAAAAGACGAAAGAAAGAAAGAATGAGGAAGAAAAAAGAGAGAAAAGAAGACTAAAGGAAAGAAGGAAGGAAAGAGACAAAGAAAGATGAACGAAACAAAGAAAGAAGAGGGTAATATGAAGGAAGGAAGAATGAAAGAAAGGAAGGCAAAAGAAGAAAGAAGAAAAAAAGACAGAAAAAAAGAATGAACGAAGAAAAAAAGAATGAAAGAAAGAAGGAATGAAAGAAAGATGAAAGACTTGAGAGAGAAGAAAGAAAGAAGAAAGACGGAAGAAGGAGAAAGGACGGAAGAATGAAAAGAAAAGAGAGGAAAGAAAGGAAGAAAAGAGAGAAAGAATGAATGGAAGACACGAAAGATGCAAAAAAGAAGATAGAAAGAAAGAAAGAAAGAAGGACGGAAATGGAGAGAAGAATGAGAGTGAAATAACGAAAGAAAGAAAGAAAGAATGAGAAAAAAAGAAAGATAAAGAAGACTAAAGGAAAGAACGGAAGGAAAGAGACAAAGAACGCTGAAACAAACAAAGAAAGAAGAGAGTAATGTGAAGGAAGGAAGAATGAAAGAAAGAAAGGAAGGCAAAAGAAGAGAGAACAAAAAAAGAGAAAGAAGAATGAAAGAAGAAAAGACTGAAAGAAAGAAGGAATGAAAGGAAGATGAAAGGCTTGAGAGAGAAGAAACAAAGAAAGAAGAAAGCAGGAAGAAGAAAGAAGGAAAGAAGAATGAAAAGAAAAAAAAGGAAGAAAAGAGAGAAAGAAAGAAGGAAAGAAATGAAAAACAAAAAAAAAAATGTAGAAAGACAAAAAGAAGGAAGGAGAAAAGGAGAGAACAATGAAAGAGAAAAGAAGAAAGAAAGAAAGAAAGAATGAGTAAGAGAAGAAGAGAAAAAAAGAAAAAAGGAAAGAAGGGAAGGAAAAAGACAAGGAAAGATAAAAGAAACAAAGAAAGAAGAGAGTAATATGAAGGAAGGAAGAATGAAAGATAGAAAGGAAGGCAAAAGAAGAAAGAAGAAAAAAGGAGAAAAAAAGAATGAAAGAAGAAAAGAAGAATGAAAGAAAGAAGGAACGAAAGGAAGATGAAAGACTTTAGAGAGAAGAAAGAAAGAAAGAAGAGGGAAGGAAGAGGAAAGAAAGAAAGCAGAAAGAAAAGAAAATAAAGGAATAAAAGAGAGAGAGAATGAATGAAAGAAATGAAAGATGGAAGAAAGAAGATAGAAAAAAAGAAAGAAGGAAGGAAACAAAGTGAGAAAAATGACAGTGAAAAGGTGAAAGAAAGAAAGAATGAGAAAAAAAAAAGAGAAAAGAAGACTAAAGGAAAGTAAGGAAGAAAAGATACAAAGAAAGGGGAAGGAAACAAAGAAAGAAGAGAGTAATATGAAGGAAGAAAGAATGAAAGAAAGAAAGGAATGCAAAAGAAGAAAGAAGAAAAAAGACAGAAAAAAGGAATGAAGTAAGAAAAAAGAATGAAAGAAAGAAGGAGTGAAAGGAAGATGAAAGTCTTGAGAGAGAAAAAAGAAAGAAAGAAGTAAGAAGGCAGAAGAAAGAAGGAAAGAACGAAAAGAAAAGTCAGGAAAGGATGAAAAGAGAGAAAGAATGAATGAAAGACATGCAAGACGCAAAAAAGAAGATAGAAAGAAAAAAGGAAGGAAACAAAGAGAGAAAAATGAGAGTGAAAAGACGAAACAAAGAAAGAAAGAATGAGAAAGACAAAAGAGAAAAGAAGACAAAGGAAAGAACGCAATGAAAGAGACAAAGAGATGAAAGAAACAAAGAAAGAAGAGAGAAATATGAAGGAAGAATGAAAGAATGAAAGGAACGCAAAAGAAGAAAGAAGAAAAAAGACAGAGAAAAGGAATGAAGGAAGAAAAAAGAATGAAAGAAAGAAGCAGTGAAAGGAAGATGAAAGACTTGAGAGAGACGAAAGAAAGAAAGAAGAAAGAAGGCAGAAGAAAGAAGGAATGAAGGAAGAAAAGAAAAGAAAGGAAAGAAAGGAAGAACAGGGAGAAAGAATGAATGAAATACATGACAGACACAAAACAGTAGAAAGAAAGAAAGAAGGGAGGAAACAAGGAAGAAATATGAGAGTGAAAAGACAGAAAGAAAAAATGAGAAAAAAAAAAGAGAAAAGAAGAATAAAGTAAGAAAGGACGGAAAGAGACAAAGAAAGATGAAAGAAACAAAGAAAGAAGAGAGTAATATGAAGGAAGGAAGAATGAACGAAAGAAAGGAAGGCAAAAGAAGAAAAGAAAAAAGAAAGACAAAAAGAATGAAAGAAGAAAAAAAGAATGAAAGAAAGAAGGAATGAAAGGAAGATGAAAGACTTGAGAGAGAAGAAAAAAAGAAGAAAGAAGGAAGAAGAACGAAGGAGAGAAGAAAAAAAAGAAAAGAAAGGAAGAAAAGAGAGAAAGAATGAAAGACATGAAAGATGCAAAAAAGATGATAGAAAGAAAGAAAGAGGAAGGAAAGAAGGATAGAAAAATGAGAGTGAAAAGACGAAAGAAAGAAGGAAAGAATGAGAAAAAAAAAAAGAGAACAGAAGACAAAAGGACAGAAAGGAAGGAAAGAAAGAAAGAAAGAAGAAAGAAACAACGAAAAAAGAGAGCAATAAGAAGGAAGGAAGAATAAAAGAATGAAAGGAATGCAAAAGAAGAAAAGAAAAGAGAGAAAAAAAGGTGAAAGAAGAAAAAAGAATGAAAGAAAGAAGGAATGAAAGGAAGATGAAAGACTTGAGAGAGAAGAAAGAAGGAAGAAGGAAGAAGAAAGAAGGAAAGAAGAATGAAAAGAAATGAAAGAAAGGAAGAAAAGAGAGTAAGA
Source organism: Manis javanica (assembly GCF_040802235.1). Taxonomy (NCBI): domain Eukaryota; kingdom Metazoa; phylum Chordata; class Mammalia; order Pholidota; family Manidae; genus Manis; species Manis javanica. The sequence continues at coordinate 188,543 of NW_027332179.1, read as the reverse complement.
ATGAATGAAAGACATGAAAGACACAAAAAAGAAGATAGAAAAATAGAAAGAAGGAAGGAAACGAGGAGAGAAAACGGAACGGAAAAGACGAAAGAAAGAAAGAAAGAAAGAATGAGCAAGAAAAATGCAGAAAAGAATACTAAAGGAATGACAGGAAGGATAGAGCTAAATAAAGATGAAAGAAACAAAGAAAGAAGAGGGTAATATAAAGGAAGGAAGAATGAAAGAAAGAAAGGAAGGCAAAAGAAGAAAGAAGAAAAAGGGAGAAAAAAGAAATGAAAGAAAAAAAAAAGAATGAAAGAATGAAGGAACGAAAGGAAGATGAAAGACTTTAGAGAGAAGAAAGAAAGAAGGAAGAGGGAAGGAAGACGAAAGAAAGAAAGCAGAAAGAAAAGAAAATAAAGGAATAAAAGAGAGAAAGATGGAAGGAAAGAAATGAAAGATGGAAGAAAGAAGATAGAAAAAAAGAAAGAAGGAAGGAAACAAAGTGAGAAAATGACAGTGAAAAGAGGAAAGAAAGAAAGAATGAGAAAGAAAAAAGAGAAAAAAAGACTAAAGGAAAGAAAGGAAGGAAAGAGACAAAGAAAGGCGAAGGAAACAAAGAAAGAAGAGAGTAATATGAAGGAAGTAAGAATGAAAGAAAGAAAGGAATGCAAAAGAAGAAAGAAGAAAAAAGACAGAAAAAAGGAATGAAGTAAGAAAAAAGAATGAAAGAAAGAAGGAGAGAAAGGAAGATGAAAGTCTTGAGAGAGAAAAAAAAAAAAAAAAGGTAAGAAGGAAGAAGAAAGAAGAAAAGAATGAAAAGAAAAGACAGGAAAGGAAGAAAGGAGAGAAAGAATGAATGAAAGACATGAAAAATGCAAATAAGATAGAAAGAAAAAAGGAAGGAAACCAGGAGAGAAAAATGAGAGTGAAAAGACGAAAGAAAGAAAGAAAGAATGAGAAAGACAAAAGAGAAAAGAAGACAAAGAAAAGAACGAAATGAAAGAGACAAAGAGATAAAAGAAACAAAGAAAGAAGAGAGAAATATGAAGGAAGAATGAAAGAATGAAAGGAAGGCAAAAGAAGAAAGAAGAAAAAAGACAGAGAAACGGAATGAAGGAAGAAAAAAGAATGAAAGAAAGAAGCAGTGAAAGGAAGATGAAAGACTTGAGAGAGACGAAAGACAGAAAGAAGAAAGAAGTAAGAAGAAAGAAGGAAAGAAGAACGAAAAGAAAAGAAACGAAAGAAAGGAAGAACAGGGAGAAAGAATGAATGAAATACATGACAGACACAAAACAGTAGAAAGAAAGAAAGAAGGGAGGAAACAAGGAAGAAATATGAGAGTGAAAAGACAGAAAGAAAAAATGAGAAAGAAAAAAGAGAAAAGAAGACTAAAGTAAGAAAGGAAGGAAAGAGACAAAGAAAGATGAAAGAAACAAAGAAAGAAGAGAGTAATATGAAGGAAGGAAGAATGAACGAAAGAAAGAAAGGCAAAAGAAGAAAAGAAAAAAGAAAGAAAAAAAGAAAGAAACAAGAAAAAAAGAATGAAAGAAAGAAGGAATGAAAGGAAGAGGAAAGACTTGAGAGAGAAGAAAGAAAGAAAGAAGAAAGAAGGAAGAAGAAAGAAGGAAAGAAGAAGAAAAAGAAAAGAAAGGAAGAAAAGAGAGAAAGAATGAAAGAAAGACAAGAAAGAGGCAAAAAAGATGAAAGAAAGAAAGAAAGAGGAAGGAAAGAAGGATAGAAAAATGAGAGTGAAAAGACGAAAGAAAGAAGGAAAGAATGAGAAAGAAAAAATAGAGAAAAGAAGACTAATGGAAAGAAAGGAAGGAAAGAGACAAAGAAAGATGAAAGAAACAACGAAAGAAGAGAGTAATATGAAGGAAGGAAGAATGAAAGAATGAAAGGAATGCAAAAGAAGAAAAGAGAAGAGAGAAAAAAAGGTGAAAGAAGAAAAAAGAATGAAAGAAAGAAGGAATGAAAGGAAGATGAAAGACTTGAGAGAGAAGAAAGAAGGAAGAAGGAAGAAGAAAGAAGGAAAGAAGAATGAAAAGAAATGAAAGAAAGGAAGAAAAGAGAATAAGAATGAATGAAAGACATGAAAGACACAAAAAAGAAGATAGAAAAATAGAAAGAAGGAAGGAAACGAGGAGAGAAAACGGAACGGAAAAGACGAAAGAAAGAAAGAAAGAATGAGAAAGAAAAATGCAGAAAAGAAGACTAAAGGAAAGAAAGAAAGGATAGAGCTAAATAAAGATGAAAGAAACAAAGAAAGAAGAGGGTAATATGAAGGAAGGAAGAATGAAAGAAAGAAAGGAAGGCAAAAGAAGAGAGAACAAAAAAAGAGAGAAAAGAATGAAAGAAAAAAATGAATGAAAGAAAGAAGGAATGAAAGGAAGATGAAAGACTTGAGACAGAAGAGAGAAAGAAAGAAGAAAGAAGGAAGAAGAAAGAAGGAAAGAAGAATGAAAAGAAAAGAAAGATAGGAAGAAATGAGGAAGAATGAATGAAAGACATGAAAGGCGCTAAAAAGAAGATAGAAAGAAAGAAAGAAAGAAGGAAACAAGGAGAGAAAAATGAGAGTGAAAAGACGAAAGAAAGAAAGAATGAGGAAGAAAAAAGAGAGAAAAGAAGACTAAAGGAAAGAAGGAAGGAAAGAGACAAAGAAAGATGAACGAAACAAAGAAAGAAGAGGGTAATATGAAGGAAGGAAGAATGAAAGAAAGGAAGGCAAAAGAAGAAAGAAGAAAAAAAGACAGAAAAAAAGAATGAACGAAGAAAAAAAGAACGAAAGAAAGAAGGAATGAAAGAAAGATGAAAGACTTGAGAGAGAAGAAAGAAAGAAGAAAGACGGAAGAAGGAGAAAGGACGGAAGAATGAAAAGAAAAGAGAGGAAAGAAAGGAAGAAAAGAGAGAAAGAATGAATGGAAGACACGAAAGATGCAAAAAAGAAGATAGAAAGAAAGAAAGAAAGAAGGACGGAAATGGAGAGAAGAATGAGAGTGAAATAACGAAAGAAAGAAAGAAAGAATGAGAAAAAAAGAAACATAAAGAAGACTAAAGGAAAGAACGGAAGGAAAGAGACAAAGAACGCTGAAACAAACAAAGAAAGAAGAGAGTAATGTGAAGGAAGGAAGAATGAAAGAAAGAAAGATAGGCAAAAGAAGAAAGAAGAATAAAAGGCAGAAAAAAAGAATGAATTAAGAAAAAAGTATGAAAGAATGGAGGTATGAAAGGAAGGCAAAAGACTTGAGAGAGAAGAAAGAAAGAAGGAAGAAGGGAAGAAGAACGAAAAGAAAGAAAGGAAGAAAAGAGAGAAAGAATGAAAGAAAGAAATGAAAGACGAAAAAAAGAAGAAAGAAAAAAAGAAGGAAGAAAAAAAGGAGAAAAAAATGAGGGAGAAAAGACGAAAGAAAGAAAGAAAGAGAGAGACAGAAAAAAAGAGAAAAGAAGAGTAAAGGAAAGAAAGGAAGGAAAGACACAAAGACAGATGAAAGAAACAAAGAAAGAAGAGAGTAATATGAAGGAAGGAAGAATGAAAGAAAGAAATGAAGGCAAAACAAGAAAGAAGGCAAAAAGAGAAAAAAAGAATGAAGGAAGAAATAAAGAATGAAAGGAGGAATGAAAGGAAGATGAAAGACTTGAGAGAGAAGAAAGAAAGAAAGAAGGAAGAAGAAAGAAGGAAAGAAGAACAAAAAGAAAAGAAAGAAGGGAAGAAAAGAGAGAAAGAAAGACCGGAAGCCAGGAGAGACACAAAAAAGAAGAAAGAAAGAAAGAAGGTAGGAAACAAGGAGAGAAAACGAGAGTGAAAAGATGAAAGAAAGAAAGAAAGAATGAGAAAGCAAAAATAGAGAAAACAAGACTAATGGAAAGAAAGGAAGGAAGGAGGGAAGGAAAGATGAAAGAAACAAAGAAAGAAGAGAGTAATATGAAGGAAGGAACAAAGAAAGAAAGAAAGCAAGGCGAAAGAAAAAAGAAAAAAAATGGAAAAAAAAAAGAAAGAAACAAGAAAAAAGAATGAAATAAAGAAGAAAAAAAAGGAAGATGAAAGACTTGAGAAAGAAGAAAGAAAGAAAGAAAGAAGTAGAAGAAAGAAGGAAAGAAAAAAGAAAAGAAAGGAAAGGAAAGACAGGAAGAAAAGAGAGAAAGATATGAAAGACGCAGAAAAGAAGATAGAAAGAAAGAAAGAAGGAAGGAAACAAGGCGAGAAAAATGTGAGTGAAAAGACGAAAGAAAGAAAGAAAGAATGAGAAAAAAAACAAGGGAAAAAAAGAAAAAAGGAAAGAGAGGAAGAAAAAAGACAAAGAAAGATGAAACAAAGAAAGAAGAGAGTAATATGAAGGAAGGAAGAATGAAAAAAAGAAAGGAAGGCAAAAGAAAGAAGAAAAAAAGAATAAAAGAAACAAGGAATGAAAGGAAGATGAAAGCCTTGAGAGAGAATAAAGAAAGGAGAGGGAAGGAAGAAGAAAGAAGGAAAGAAGAAAGGAAAGAAAGAAGAAAAAAGAGAGAGAAAGAATGAAAGAAATGAAAGACGCAAAGAAGAAGATAGAAAGAAAGAAAGAAGGAAGGAAATGGAGAGAAGAATGAGAGTGCAAAGACGAAAGAAAGAAAGTATGAGATAGAAACCAAGACTAAAGGAAAGAAAGGAAGGAAAGAGACAAAGAAAGACGAAAGAAACAAGGAAAGAAGAGAGTAATAAGAAGGAAGGAAGAAAGAAAGACAGAAGAGTAGGAAAAAAAAGAAAGAAAAAAAAAAGAATGAAAAAAACCAAATAGAATGAAAAAAAGAAGGAATGAAAGGAAGATGAAAGACTTGAGAAAGAAGAAAGAAAGAAAGAAGAAAGGAGGAAGAAGAAGGAAGGAAAGATGAAAGAAAAGAAAAGAAAGGAAGGAAGAAAAGAGGAAAAAAGATTGAAAGACATGAAAAATGCAAAAAAGAAGATACAACGAAAGAAAGAAGGAAGCAAACAAGGAGAGAAGAATGAGAGTGAAAAGACGAAAGAAAGAAAGAATGAGAAGGAAAAAAAGAGAAAAGAAGACTACAGGAAAGACAAGAAGCAAAGAGACAAAGAAAGATGGAAGAAACGAAGAAAGAAGAGAGTAATATGAAGGAAGGAAGAGTGAAAGAAAGAAAGGAAGGCAAAAGAAGAAAGAAGAAAAAAAGACAGAAAAAAGAATGAAAGAAGAAAAAAAGATTGAAAGAAAGAAGGAATGAAAGGAAGATGAAAGACTTGAGAGAGAAGAAAGAAAGAATGAAAGAAGAAAGAAGAAGAAATAAGGAAAGAAGAAAGAAAAGAATAGAAAGGAAAGAAAGGAAGAAAAGAGAGAAAGAAAGAATGAAAGACATGAAAGACGCAAAAAAGAAGATGGAAAGAAAGAAAGAAGGAAACAAGGAGAGAAAAATGAGGGTGAAAAGACGAAAGAAAGAAAAAATGAGAAAGAAAACAAGCTTAAAGAAGTCTAAAGGAAAGAAAGGAAGGAAAGAGTCTAAGAAAGATGAAAGGAACAAAGAAAGAAGAGAATAATATTAAGGAAGGAAGAATGAAAGAAAGAAAGGAAGGCAAAATTATAAAGAAGAAAAAAAGACAGAAAAAAGAATGAAAGAAGAAAAAAAGAATGAAAGAAAGAAGGAATGGAAGGAAGATGAAAGTCTCGAGAGAGAAGAAAGAAAGAAAAAAGAATGAAGGGAAGAAGAAAGAAAAAAAGAAAGGAAAGACAAGAAGAAAAGACAGAAAGAAAGAATGAAAGACATGACAGATGCAAAAAAGAAGATAGAAAGAAACAAGGAAGGAAACAAGGAGAGAAAAATGAGAGGGAAAAGAAGAAAGAAAGTAAGAAAGAAAGAGAAAAAAAAAAAACAAAAAAGTAAAATAAAGGAAAGAAAGGAAGGACAGAGACAAAAAAAGAGGAAAGAAACAAAGAAAGAAGAGAGTATTATCAAGGAAGGAAGAATGAAAGAAAAACAGGAAGGCAAAAGAAGAAAGAAGTAAAAAAGACAGAAAAGAATGTATGAAAGAAGAAAAAAGTATGAAAAAAAGACGAAATGAAAGGAAGATGAAAGTCTTGAGAAAGAAAAAAGTAAGAAAGAAGAAATAAGGAAGAAAGAAGGAAAGAAGAAAAAAGAAAGGAAAGAAAGAAAGAAAAGAGAGAAAGAATGAATGAAAGACATGAAAGACGCAAAAAAGAAGATAGACAGAAAAAAGGAAGGAAACAAGGAAAGAAAAATGGAAGTGAAATCACGAAAGAAAGAAAGAAAGAATGACAAAGAAAAAAAGAGAAAACAAGACTAAAGGAAAGAAAGTAAGGAAAGACAAAGAAAGATGAAAGAAAGAAAGAAGAGACTAATTTGAAGGAAGGAAGAATGAAAGAAAGAAAGGAAGGCAAAAGAAGAAGAAAAAAGACAGAAAAAAAGAATGAAAGAAGAAAAAATGAATGAAAGAAAGAAGGAATGAAAGGAAGATGAAAGACGAGAGAGAAGAAAGAAAGAAAGAAGAAAGATTGAAGAAGAAAGAAGGAAAGAAGAACGAAAAGAAAAGAATGGAAAGAAAGGAAGAAAAGAGAGAAAGAATGTAAGAAAGACATGAAAGATGCAAAAAAGTAGATAGAAAGAAAAAAGGTAGGAAACAAGGAGAGAAAAATGAAAATGAAAAGACGAAAGAAAGAAAGAATGAGAAAGAAAAAAAGAGAAAAGAAGACTAAAGGAAAGAAAGGAAGGAAAGAGACAAAGAAAGGCGAAGGAAACAAAGAAAGAAGAGAGTAATATGAAGGAAGTAAGAATGAAAGAAAGAAAGGAATGCAAAAGAAGAAAGAAGAAAAAAGACAGAAAAAAGGAATGAATTAAGAAAAAAGAATGAAAGAAAGAAGGAGTGAAAGGAAGATGAAAGTCTTGAGAGAGAAAAAAGAAAGAAAGAAGTAAGAAGGCAGAAGAAAGAAGGAAAGAACGAAAAGAAAAGACAGGAAAGGATGAAAAGAGAGAAAGAATGAATGAAAGACATGAAAGAGCCAAAAAAAAAGATAGAAAGAAAAAAGGAAGGAAACAAGGAGAGAAAAATGAGAGTGAAAAGAGGAAAAAAAAAAAGAAAGAAAGAGAAAGAAAAAAGAGAAAAGAAGACAAAGGAAAGAAGGGAATGAAAGAGACAAAGAGATGAAAAAAACAAAGAAAGAAGAGAGAAATATGAAGGAAGAATGAAAGAATGAAAGGAAGGCAAAAGAAGAAAGAAGAAAAAAGACAGAGAAAAGGAATGAAGGAAGAAAAAAGAATGAAAGAAAGAAGCAGTGAAAGGAAGATGAAAGACTTGAGAGAGACGAAAGAAAGAAAGAAGAAAGAAGGCAGAAGAAAGAAGGAAAGAAGAAAGAAAAGAAAAGAAAGGAAAGAAAGGAAGAAGAGGGAGAAAGAATGAATGAAATACATGACAGACACAAAACAGTAGAAAGAAAGAAAGAAGGGAGGAAACAAGGAAGAAATATGAGAGTGAAAAGACAGAAAGAAAAAATGAGAAAGAAAAAAGAGAAAAGAAGACTAAAGTAAGAAAGGAAGGAAAGAGACAAAGAAAGATGAAAGAAACAAAGAAAGAAGAGAGTAATATGAAGGAAGGAAGAATGAACGAAAGAAAGGAAGGCAAAAGAAGAAAAGAAAAAAGAAAGAAAAAAGAATGAAAGAAGAAAAAAAGAATGAAAGAAAGAAGGAATGAAAGGAAGATGAAAGACTTGAGAGAGAAGAAAGAAAGAAAGAAGAAAGAAGGAAGAAGAACGAAGGGAAGAAGAAGAAAAAGAAAAGAAAGGAAGAAAAGAGAGAAAGAATGAATGAAAGACATGAAAGATGCAAAAAAGATGATAGAAAGAAAGAAAGAGGAAAGAAAGAAGGATAGAAAAATGAGAGTGAAAAGACAAAAGAAAGAAGGAAAGAATAAGAAAAAAAAAATAGAAAAAAGAAGAATAAGGGAAAGAAAGGAAGGAAAGAGAAAAAAAAAGAAAAAAAAAACAAAGAAAGAAGAGAGTAATATGAAGGAAGGAAAAAAAAAAAAAGGAAAGGAAGGCAAAAGAAGAAAAGAAAAGAGAGAAAAAAAGGTGAAAGAAGAAAAAAGAATAAAAGAAAGAAGGAATAAAAAGAAGATGAAAGACTTGAGAGAGAAGAAAGAAGAAAGAAGGAAGAAGAAAGAAGGAAAGAAGAATGAAAAGAAATGAAAGAAAGGAAGAAAAGAGAGTAAGAATGAATGAAAGACATGAAAGACACAAAAAAGAAGATAGAAAAATAGAAAGAAGGAAGGAAACGAGGAGAGAAAACGGAACGGAAAAGACGAAAGAAAGAAAGAAAGAAAGAAAGAGAAAGAAAAATGCAGAAAAGAAGACAAAAGGAATGAAAGGAAGGATAGAGCTAAATAAAGAAGAAAGAAACAAAGAAAGAAGAGGGTAATATGAAGGAAGGAAGAATGAAAGAAAGAAAGGAAGGCAAAAGAAGAGAGAACAAAAAAAGAGAAAAAAGAATGAAAGAAAAAAATGAATGAAAGAAAGAAGGAATGAAAGGAAGATGAAAGACTTGAGACAGAAGAAAAAAAGAAAGAAGAAAGAAGGAAGAAGAAAGAAGGAAAAAAGAAAGAAAAAAAAAGATAGAAAGGAAGAAATGAGGAAGAATGAAAGAAAGACATGAAAGACGAAAAAAAGAAGAAAGAAAGAAAGAAAGAAAGAAGGAAACAAGGAGAGAAAAATGAGAGTGAAAAGACGAAAGAAAGAAAGAATGAGGAAGAAAAAAGAGAGAAAAGAAGACTAAAGGAAAGAAGGAAGGAAAGAGACAAAGAAAGATGAACGAAACAAAGAAAGAAGAGGGTAATATGAAGGAAGGAAGAATGAAAGAAAGGAAGGAAAAAGAAGAAAAAAAAAAAAAAGACAAAAAAAAAGAATGAACGAAGAAAAAAAGAATGAAAAAAAGAAGGAAAGAAAGAAAGAAGAAAGAGTGGAGAGAGAAGAAAGAAAGAAGAAAGACGGAAGAAGGAGAAAGGACGGAAGAATGAAAAGAAAAGAGAGGAAAGAAAAAAAGAAAAGAGAGAAAGAATGAATGGAAGACACGAAAGATGCAAAAAACAAGATAGAAAGAAAGAAAGAAGGACGCAAATGGAGAGAAGAATGAGAGTGAAATAACGAAAGAATGAAACAAAGAATGAAAAAAAAAGAAAGATAAAGAAGACTAAAGGAAAGAACGGAAGGAAAGAGACAAAGAACGCAGAAACAAAAAAAGAAAGAAGAAAGTAATGTGAAGGAAGGAAGAATGAAAGAAAGAAAGATAGGCAAAAGAAGAAAGAAGAATAAAAGGCAGAAAAAAAAATGAATTAAGAAAAAAGTATGAAAGAATGGAGGTATGAAAGGAAGGCAAAAGACTTGAGAGAGAAGAAAGAAAGAAGGAAGGAGGAAAGAAGAACGAAAAGAAAGAAAGAAAAAAAAGAAGGAAAGAAAGAAGGGAAGAGAGGAGAGACACAAAAAAGAAGATAGAAAGAAAGAAGGTAGGAAACAAGGAGAGAAAAGGAGAGTGAAAAGATGAAAGAAAGAAAGAAAGAATGAGAAAGCAAAAATAGAGAAAACAAGACTAATGGAAAGAAAGGAAGGAAGGAGGGAAGGAAAGATGAAAGTAACAAAGAAAGAAGAGAGTAATATGAAGGAAGGAAGAATGAAAGAAAGAAAGCAAGGTGAAAGAAGAAAGAAGAAAAATGGACAGAAAAAAGAATGAAAGAAGAAAAAAGAATGAAAGAAACAAAGAATATAAGGAAGATGAAAGACTTGAGAGAGAAGAAAGAAAGAAAGAAGTAGAAGAAAGAAGGAAAGAAGAAAGAAAAGAAAAGAAAGGAAAGACAGGAAGAAAAGAGAGAAAGATATGAAAGACACAAAAAAGAAGATAGAAAGAAAGAAAGAAGGAAGGAAACAAGGAGAGAAAAATGTGAGTGAAAAGAAAAAAAAAAAAAAGAAAGAATGAAAAAGAAAACAAGGGAAACGAAAACTAAAGGAAAGAAAGGAAGGAAATAGACAAAAAAATATGAAAAAAAGAAAGAAGAGAGTAATATGAAGGAAGGAAGAATGAAACAAAGAAAGGAAGGCAAAAGAAAGAAGAAAAAAAGAATAAAAGAAAGAAGGAATGAAAGGAAGATGAAAGCCTTGAGAGAGAATAAAGAAAAGAGAGGGAAGGAAGAAGAAAGAAGGAAAAAAGAAAGGAAAAAAAGAAGAAAAAAGAGAGAGAATGAATGAAAGACAAGAAAGACGAAAAAAAGAAGAAAAAAAAAAAGAAAGAAGGAAGGAAATGGAGAGAAGAATGAGAGTGAAAAGAAGAAAGAAAGAAAGTATCAGAAAAAAACGAAGACAAAAGGAAAGAAAGGAAGGAAAGAGACAAAGAAAGAAGAAAGAAACAAAGAAAGAAGAGATTAATATGAAGGAAGGAAAAAAGAAAAAAAGAAAGGTAGACAAAAGAAGAAAGAAGAAAAAAAGAATGAAAGAAGAAAGATAGAATGAAATAAAGAAGCAATGAAAGGAAGATGAAAGACTTGAGAGAGAAGAAAGAAAGAAAGAAGGAAGGAGAAAGAAGGAGGAAGGAAAGATGAAAGAAAAGAAAAGAAAGGAAGGAAGAAAAGAGAGGAAAAAAGAATGAAAGACATGAAAAATGCAAAAAAGAAGATACAACGAAAGAAAGAAGGAAGCAAACAAGGAGAGAAGAATGAGAGTGAAAAGACGAAAGAAAGAAAGAAAGAATGAGAAGGAAAAAAAGAGAAAAGAACAATAAAAGAAAGACAAGAAGCAAAGAGACAAAGAAAGAGAGAAGAAACGAAGAAAGAAGAGAGTAAAAAGAAGGAAAGAAGAGTGAAAGAAAGAAAGGAAGGCAAAAGAAGAAAGAAGAAAAAAAGACAGAAAAAAGAATGAAAGAAGAAAAAAAGATTGAAAGAAAGAAGGAATGAAAGGAAGATGAAAGACTTGAGAGAGAAGAAAGAAAGAATGAAAGAAGAAAGAAGAAGAAATAAGGAAAGAAGAAAGAAAAGAATAGAAAGGAAAGAAAGGAAGAAAAGAGAGAAAGAAAGAATGAAAGACATGAAAGACGCAAAAAAGAAGATGGAAAGAAAGAAAGAAGGAAACAAGGAGAGAAAAATGAGGGTGAAAAGACGAAAGAAAGAAAGAATGAGAAAGAAAACAAGCTTAAAGAAGTCTAAAGGAAAGAAAGGAAGGAAAGAGTCTAAGAAAGATGAAAGGAACAAAGAAAGAAGAGAGTAATATGAAGGAAGGAAGAATGAAAGAAAGAAAGGAAGGCAAAATTATAAAGAAGAAAAAAAGACAGAAAAAAGAATGAAAGAAGAAAAAAAGAATGAAAGAAAGAAGGAATGGAAGGAAGACGAAAGTCTCGAGAGAGAAGAAAGAAAGAAGAAGAAAGAAGGAAAGAGGAAAGAAAAGAAAAGAAAGGAAAGACAAGAAGAAAAGACAGAAGGAAAGAATGAAAGACATGACAGATGCAAAAAAGAAGATAGAAAGAAAGAAGGAAGGAAACAAGGAGAGAAAAATGAGAGCGAAAAGACGAAAGAAAGAAAGAAAGAATGAGAAAGAAAAAAAAAAGAAAAGAAGAAAAAAGGAAAGAAAGGAAGGACAGAGAAAAAGAAAGAAGAAAGAAACAAAGAAAGAAGAGAGTAATAACAAGGAAGGAAGAATGAAAGAAAGACAGGAAGGCAAAAGAAGAAAGAAGTAAAAAAGACAGAAAAGAATGTATGAAAGAAGAAAAAAGTATGAAAGAAAGACGAAATGAAAGGAAGATGAAAGTCTTGAGAAAGAAAAAAGTAAGAAAGAAGAAATAAGGAAGAAGAAAGAAGGAAAGAAGAAAAAAGAAAGGAAAGAAAGAAAGAAAAGAGAGAAAGAATGAATGAAAGACATGAAAGACGCAAAAAAGAAGATAGACAGAAAAAAGGAAGGAAACAAGGAGAGAAAAATGGAAGTGAAATGACGAAAGAAGGAAAGAAAGAATGAGAAAGAAAAAAAGAGAAAAGAAGACTAAAGGAAAGAAAGGAAGGAAAGACAAAGAAAGATGAAACAAAGAAAGAAGAGAGTAATTTGAAGGAAGGAAGAATGAAAGAAAGAAAGGAAGGCAAAAGAAGAAGAAAAAAGACAGAAAAAAAGAATGAAAGAAGAAAAAATGAATGAAAGAAAGAAGGAATGAAAGGAAGATGAAAGACGAGAGAGAAGAAAGAAAGAAAGAAGAAAGATTGAAGAAGAAAGAAGGAAAGAAGAACGAAAAGAAAAGAATGGAAAGAAAGGAAGAAAAGGGAGAAAGAATGAAAGAAAGACATGAAAGATGCAAAAAAGTAGATAGAAAGAAAAAAGGTAGGAAAAAAGGAAAGAAAAATGAAAAAGAAAAGACGAAAGAAAGAAAGAATGAGAAAGAAAAAAAGAGAAAAGAAGACTAAAGGAAAGAAAGGAATGAAAGAGACAAAGAATGAAGAAAGAAAAAAAGAAAGAAGAGAGTAATATGAAGGAAGGAAGAAAGAAAGAAAGAAAGGAAGAAAAAAAAAGAAAGAAGAAAAAAGACAAAAAAAAAAATACAAAAAGAAAAGAATGAAAGAAAGAAGGAAAGAAAGGAAGAAGAAAGGCTTGAGAGAGAAGAAACAAAGAAAGAAGAAAGCAGGAAGAAGAAAGAAGGAAAGAAGAATGAAAAGAAAAGAAAGGAAGAAAAGAGAGAAAGAATGAATGAAAGACATGAAAGACACAAAAAAGAATGTAGAAAGAAAGAAACAAGGAAGGAGACAAGGAGAGAACAATGAGAGAGAAAAGACAAAAGAAAGAAAAAAAGAATGAGAAAGAGAAGAAGAGAAAAGAAGACAAAAGGAAAGAAGGGAAGGAAAAAGACAAGGAAAGATAAAAGAAACAAAGAAAGAAGAGAGTAATATGAAGGAAGGAAGAATGAAAGAAAGAAAGGAAGGCAAAAGAAGAAAGAAGAAAAAAGGAGAAAAAAAGAATGAAAGAAGAAAAGAAGAATGAAAGAAAGAAGGAACGAAAGGAAGATGAAAGACTTTAGAGAGAAGAAAGAAAGAAAGAAGAGGGAAGGAAGAGGAAAGAAGGAAAGAAGAAAGAAAAGAAAAAAAAGGAATAAAAGAGAGAGAGAATGAATGAAAGAAATGAAAGATGGAAGAAAGAAGAAAGAAAAAAAGAAAGAAGGAAGGAAACAAAGTGAGAAAAATGACAGTGAAAAGGTGAAAGAAAGAAAGAATGAGAAAGAAAAAAGAGAAAAGAAGACAAAAGGAAAGTAAGGAAGGAAAGATACAAAGAAAGGCGAAGGAAACAAAGAAAGAAGAGAGTAATATGAAGGAAGTAAGAATGAAAGAAAGAAAGGAATGCAAAAGAAGAAAGAAGAAAAAAGACAGAAAAAAGGAATGAAGTAAGAAAAAAGAATGAAAGAAAGAAGGAGTGAAAGGAAGATGAAAGTCTTGAGAGAGAAAAAAAAAAGAAAGAAGTAAGAAGGCAGAAGAAAGAAGGAAAGAACGAAAAGAAAAGACAGGAAAGGATGAAAAGAGAGAAAGAATGAATGAAAGACATGAAAGACGCAAAAAAGAAGATAGAAAGAAAAAAGGAAGGAAACAAAGAGAGAAAAATGAGAGTGAAAAGACGAAAGAAAGAAAGAAAGAATGAGAAAGACAAAAGAGAAAAGAAGACAAAGGAAAGAACGGAATGAAAGAGACAAAGAGATGAAAGAAACAAAGAAAGAAGAGAGAAATATGAAGGAAGAATGAAAGAATGAAAGGAAGGCAAAAGAAGAAAGAAGAAAAAAGACAGAGAAAAGGAATGAAGGAAGAAAAAAGAATGAAAGAAAGAAGCAGTGAAAGGAAGATGAAAGACTTGAGAGAGACGAAAGAAAGAAAGAAGAAAGAAGGCAGAAGAAAGAAGGAATGAAGGAAGAAAAGAAAAGAAAGGAAAGAAAGGAAGAACAGGGAGAAAGAATGAATGAAATACATGACAGACACAAAACAGTAGAAAGAAAGAAAGAAGGGAGGAAAAAAGGAAGAAATATGAGAGTGAAAAGACAGAAAGAAAAAATGAGAAAGAAAAAAGAGAAAAGAAGACAAAAGTAAGAAAGGACGGAAAGAGACCAAGAAAGATGAAAGAAACAAAGAAAGAAGAGAGTAATATGAAGGAAGGAAGAATGAACGAAAGAAAGGAAGGCAAAAGAAGAAAAGAAAAAAGAAAGACAAAAAGAATGAAAGAAGAAAAAAAGAATGAAAGAAAGAAGGAATGAAAGGAAGATGAAAGACTTGAGAGAGAAGAAAGAAAGAAAGAAGAAAGAAGGAAGAAGAACGAAGGAAAGAAGAAGAAAAAGAAAAGAAAGGAAGAAAAGAGAGAAAGAATGAAAGAGATGAAAGATGCAAAAAAGATGATAGAAAGAAAGAAAGAAGGAGGGAAACAAGGAGAGGAAAATGAGAGTGAAAAGACGAAAGAAAGAAGGAAAGAATGAGAAAGAAAAAATAGAGAAAAGAAGACAAATGGAAAGAAAGGAAGGAAAGAGACAAAGAAAGATGAAAGAAACAACGAAAGAAGAGAGTAATATGAAGGAAGGAAGAATGAAAGAATGAAAGGAATGCAAAAGAAGAAAAGAAAAGAGAGAAAAAAAGGTGAAACAAGAAAAAAGAATGAAAGAAAGAAGGAATGAAAGGAAGATGAAAGACTTGAGAGAGAAGAAAGAAGGAAGAAGGAAGAAGAAAGAAGGAAAAAAGAATGAAAAGAAATGAAAGAAAGGAAGAAAAGAAAGTAAGAATGAATGAAAGACATGAAAGACACAAAAAAGAAGATAGAAAAATAGAAAGAAGGAAGGAAAGGAGGAGAGAAAACGGAAGGAAAAAGAAGAAAGAAAGAAAAAAAGAAAGAATGAGAAAGAAAAATGCAGAAAAGAAGACTAAAGGAATGAAAGTAAGGATAGAGCTAAATAAAGATGAAAGAAACAAAGAAAGAAGAGGTTAATATGAAGGAAGGAAGAATGATATAAAGAAAGGTAGGCAAAAGAAGAAAGAAGAAAAAGGGAGAAAAAAAGAATGAAAGAAGAAAAAAAGAATGAAAGAAAGAAGGAAAGAAAGGAAGATGAAAGACTTTAGAGAGAAGAAAGAAAGAAAGAAGAGGGAAGGAAGAGGAAAGAAGGAAAGCAGAAAGAAAAGAAAATAAAGGAATAAAAGAGAGAAAGAATGAATGAAAGAAATGAAAGATGGAAGAAAGAAGATAGAAAAAAAGAAAGAAGGAAGGAAACAAAGTGAGAAAATAACAGTGAAAAGATGAAAGAAAGAAAGAATGAGAAAGAAAAAAGAGAAAAGAAGACTAAAGGAAAGTAAGGAAGGAAAGAGACAAAGAAAGGCGAAGGAAACAAAAAAAGAAGAGAGAAATATGAAGGAAGTAAGAATGAAAGAAAGAAAGGAATGCAAAAGAAGAAAGAAGAAAAAAGAAAGAAAAAAGGAATGAAGTAAGAAAAAAGAATGAAAGAAAGAAGGAGTGAAAGGAAGATGAAAGTCTTGAGAGAGAAAAAAGAAAGAAAGAAATAAGAAGGCAGAAGAAAAAAGGAAAGAAGAAAAAGAAAAGACAGAAAAGGATGAAAAGAGAGAAAGAATGAAGGAAAGACATGAAAGACGCAAAAAAGAAGATAGAAAGAAAAAAGGAAGGAAACCAGGAGAGAAAAATGAGAGTGAAAAGACGAAAGAAAGAAAGAAAGAATGAGAAAGACAAAAGAGAAAAGAAGACAAAGGAAACAACGGAATGAAAGAGACAAAGAGATGAAAGAAACAAAAAAAGAAGAGAGAAAAAAGAAGAAAGAATGAAAGAAAGAAAGGAAGGCAAAAGAAGAAAGAAGAAAAAAGACAGAGAAACGGAATGAAGGAAGAAAAAAGAAAGAAAGAAAGAAGCAGTGAAAGGAAGATGAAAGACTTGAGAGAGACGAAAGACAGAAAGAAGAAAGAAGGCAGAAGAAAGAAGGAAAGAAGAAAGAAAAGAAAAGAAAGGAAAGAAAGGAAGAACAGGGAGAAAGAATGAATGAAATACATGACAGACACAAAACAGAAGAAAGAAAAAAAGAAGGGAGGAAACAAGGAAGAAATATGAGAGAGAAAAGACAGAAAGAAAAAATGAGAAAGAAAAAAGAAAAAAGAAGACTAAAGTAAGAAAGGAAGGAAAGAGACAAAGAAAGAGGAAAGAAACAAAGAAAGAAGAGAGTAATATGAAGGAAGGAAGAATGAACGAAAGAAAGGAAGGCAAAAGAAGAAAAGAAAAAAGAAAGAAAAAAAGAATGAAAGAAGAAAAAAAGAATGAAAGAAAGAAGGAATGAAAGGAAGATGAAAGACTTGAGAGAGAAGAAAGAAAGAAAGAAGAAAGAAGGAAGAAGAACGAAGGAAAGAAGAAGAAAAGAAAATAAAGGAAGAAAAGAGAGAAAGAATGAATGAAAGACATGAAAGAGGCAAAAAAGATGATAGAAAGAAAGAAAGAGGAAGGAAAGAAGGATAGAAAAATGAGAGTGAAAAGACGAAAGAAAGAAGGAAAGAATGAGAAAGAAAAAATAGAGAAAAGAAGACTAATGGAAAGAAAGGAAGGAAAGAGACAAAGAAAGATGAAAGAAACAACGAAAGAAGAGAGTAATATGAAGGAAGGAAGAATGAAAGAATGAAAGGAATGCAAAAGAAGAAAAGAGAAGAGAGAAAAAAAGGTGAAAGAAGAAAAAAGAATGAAAGAAAGAAGGAATGAAAGGAAGATGAAAGACTTGAGAGAGAAGAAAGAAGGAAGAAGGAAGAAGAAAGAAGGAAAGAAGAATGAAAAGAAATGAAAGAAAGGAAGAAAAGAGAGAAAGAATGAAAGAAAGACAAGAAAGACAAAAAAAAGAAGAAAAAAAAAAAGAAAGAAGGAAGGAAAGGAGGAGAGAAAACGGAAGGGAAAAGAAGAAAAAAAGAAAAAAAGAAAGAGAAAGAAAAATGAAGAAAAGAAGACAAAAGGAATGAAAGGAAGGATAGAGCAAAAAAAAGATGAAAGAAACAAAGAAAAAAGAGGGAAATATGAAGGAAGGAAAAAAGAAAGAAAGAAAGGAAGGCAAAAGAAGAGAAAAAAAAAAAAGAGAGAAAAGTATGAAAGAAAAAAATGAATGAAAGAAAGAAGGAAAGAAAGGAAGAGGAAAGACAGGAGAGAGAAGAAAGAAAGAAAGAAGAAAGAAGGAAGAAGAAAGAAGGAAAGAAGAATGAAAAGAAAAGAAAGATAGGAAGAAATGAGGAACAATGAATGAAAGACATGAAAGGCGCTAAAAAGAAGATAGAAAGAAAGAAAGAAAAAAGGAAAAAGGGAGAAAAAAAAGAGAGAAAAAAGAAGAAAGAAAGAAAGAAGGAGGAAGAAAAAAGAGAAAAAAAAAGAAAAAAGGAAAGAAGGAAGGAAAGAAACAAAGAAAGAAGAAGGAAACAAAGAAAGAAGAGGGTAATATGAAGGAAGGAAGAATGAAAGAAAAGAAGGCAAAAGAAGAAAGAAGAAAAAAAGACAGAAAAAAAGAATGAACGAAGAAAAAAAGAACGAAAGAAAGAAGGAATGAAAGAAAGATGAAAGACTTGAGAGAGAAGAAAGAAAGAAGAAAGACGGAAGAAGGAGAAAGGAGGGAAGAATGAAAAAAAAAGAGAGGAAAGAAAGGAAGAAAAGAGAGAAAGAATGAATGGAAGACACGAAAGATGCAAAAAAGAAGATAGAAAGAAAGAAAGAAAGAAGGACGGAAATGGAGAGAAGAATGAGAGTGAAATAACGAAAGAAAGAAAGAAAGAATGAGAAAAAAAGAAAGATAAAGAAGACTAAAGGAAAGAAAGGAAGGAAAGAGACAAAGAACGCTGAAACAAACAAAGAAAGAAGAGAGTAATGTGAAGGAAGGAAGAATGAAAGAAAGAAAGATAGGCAAAAGAAGAAAGAAGAATAAAAGGCAGAAAAAAAGAATGAATTAAGAAAAAAGTATGAAAGAATGGAGGTATGAAAGGAAGGCAAAAGACTTGAGAGAGAAGAAAGAAAGAAGGAAGAAGGGAAGAAGAACGAAAAGAAAGAAAGGAAGAAAAGAGAGAAAGAATGAATGAAAGAAATGAAAGACGCCAAAAAGAAGATAGAAAGAAAGAAGGAAGGAAACAAGGAGAGAAAAATGAGGGTGAAAAGACGAAAGAAAGAAAGAAAGAGTGAGACAGAAAAAAAGAGAAAAGAAGAGTAAAGGAAAGAAAGGAAGGAAAGACACAAAGACAGATGAAAGAAACAAAGAAAGAAGAGAGTAATATGAAGGAAGGAAGAATGAAAGAAAGAAATGAAGGAAAAAAAAAAAAGAAGGAAAAAAAAGAAAAAAAGAATGAAGGAAAAAAAAAAGAATGAAGGGAGGAAGGAAAGGAAGATGAAAGACTTGAGAGAGAAGAAAGAAAGAAAGAAGGAAGAAGAAAGAAGGAAAGAAGAACGAAAAGAAAAGAAAGAAAGGAAGAAAAGAGAGAAAGAATGAACGAAAGACATGAGAGACACAAAAAAGAAGATAGAAAGAAAGAAGGTAGGAAACAAGGAGAGAAAACGAGAGTGAAAAGATGAAAGAAAGAAAGAAAGAATGAGAAAGCAAAAATAGAGAAAACAAGACTAATGGAAAGAAAGGAAGGAAGGAGGGAAGGAAAGATGAAAGAAACAAAGAAAGAAGAGAGTAATATGAAGGAAGGAAGAATGAAAGAAAGAAAGGAAGGCAAAAGAAGAAAGAAGAAAAATGGACAGAAAAAAGAATGAAAGAAGAAAAAAGAATGAAAGAAACAAGGAATATAAGGAAGATGAAAGACTTGAGAGAGAAGAAAGAAAGAAAGAAAGAAGTAGAAGAAAGAAGGAAAGAAGAAAGAAAAGAAAGGAAAGGAAAGACAGGAAGAAAAGAGAGAAAGATAAGAAAGAGGGAGAAAAGAAGATAGAAAGAAAGAAAGAAGGAAGGAAACAAGGCGAGAAAAATGTGAGTGAAAAGACGAAAGAAAGAAAGAAAGAATGAGAAAGAAAACAAGGGAAAAGAAGACTAAAGGAAAGAGAGGAAGGAAATAGACAAAGAAAGATGAAACAAAGAAAGAAGAGAGTAATATGAAGGAAGGAAGAATGAAACAAAGAAAGGAAGGCAAAAGAAAGAAAAAAAAAAGAATAAAAAAAAGAAGGAATGAAAGAAAGATGAAAGCCTTGAGAGAGAATAAAGAAAGGAGAGGGAACGAAGAAGAAAGAAGGAAAGAAGAAAGGAAAGAAAGAAGAAAAAAGAGAGAGAAAGAAAGAAAGAAATGAAAGACGCAAAGAAGAAGATAGAAAGAAAGAAAGAAGGAAGGAAATGGAGAGAAGAATGAGAGTGCAAAGACGAAAGAAAGAAAGTATGAGATAGAAACCAAGACTAAAGGAAAGAAAGGAAGGAAAGAGACAAAGAAAGACGAAAGAAACAAGGAAAGAAGAGAGTAATATGAAGGAAGGAAGAACGAAAGACAGAAAGGTAGGCAAAAGAAGAAAGAAGAAAAAAAGAATGAAAGAAGACAAATAGAATGAAATAAAGAAGGAATGAAAGGAAGATGAAAGACTTGAGAGAGAAGAAAGAAAGAAAGAAGAAAGGAGGAAGAAGAAGGAAGGAAAGATGAAAGAAAAGAAAAGAAAGGAAGGAAGAAAAGAGGAAAAAAGATTGAAAGACATGAAAAATGCAAAAAAGAAGATACAACGAAAGAAAGAAGGAAGCAAACAAGGAGAGAAGAATGAGAGTGAAAAGACGAAAGAAAGAAAGAATGAGAAGGAAAAAAAGAGAAAAGAACACTACAGGAAAGACAAGAAGCAAAGAGACAAAGAAAGATGGAAGAAACGAAGAAAGAAGAGAGTAATATGAAGGAAGGAAGAGTGAAAGAAAGAAAGGAAGGCAAAAGAAGAAAGAAGAAAAAAAGACAGAAAAAAGAATGAAAGAAGAAAAAAAGATTGAAAAAAAGAAGGAATGAAAGGAAGATGAAAGACTTGAGAGAGAAGAAAGAAAGAAAAAAAGAAAAAAAAAGAAGAAATAAGGAAAGAAGAAAGAAAAGAATAGAAAGGAAAGAAAGGAAGAAAAGAGAGAAAGAAAGAATGAAAGACATGAAAGAAGAAAAAAAGAAGAAGGAAAGAAAGAAGGAAGGAAACAAGGAGAGAAAAATGAGGGTGAAAAGACGAAAGAAAGAAAGAAAGAGAAAGAAAACAAGCTAAAAGAAGTCTAAAGGAAAGAAAGGAAGGAAAGAGTCTAAGAAAGATGAAAGGAACAAAGAAAGAAGAGAATAATATTAAGGAAGGAAGAATGAAAGAAAGAAAGGAAGGCAAAATTATAAAGAAGAAAAAAAAGACAGAAAAAAGAATGAAAGAAGAAAAAAAGAATGAAAGAAAGAAGGAATGGAAGGAAGATGAAAGTCTCGAGAGAGAAGAAAGAAAGAAGAAGAAAGAAGGAAAGAGGAAAGAAAAGAAAAGAAAGGAAAGACAAGAAGAAAAGACAGAAAGAAAGAATGAAAGACATGAGAGATGCAAAAAAGAAGATAGAAAGAAACAAGGAAGGAAACAAGGAGAGAAAAATGAGAGCGAAAAGACGAAAGAAAGTAAGAAAGAATGAGAAAGAAAAAAAACAGAAAAGTAGAATAAAGGAAAGAAAGGAAGGACAGAGACATAGAAAGAAGAAAGTAACAAAGAAAGAAGAGAGTATTATCAAGGAAGGAAGAAAGAAAGAAAGACAGGAAGAAAAAAGAAGAAAGAAGAAAAAAAGACAGAAAAGAATGTATGAAAGAAGAAAAAAGTAAGAAAGAAAGACGAAATGAAAGGAAGATGAAAGTCTTGAGAAAGAAAAAAGTAAGAAAGAAGAAATAAGGAAGAAAGAAGGAAAGAAGAAAAAAGAAAGGAAAGAAAGAAAGAAAAGAGAGAAAGAATGAATGAAAGACAAGAAAGACGCAAAAAAGAAGATAGACAGAAAAAAGGAAGGAAACAAGGAGAGAAAAATGGAAGTGAAATGACGAAAGAAGGAAAGAAATAATGAGAAAGAAAAAAAGAGAAAAGAAGACTAAAGGAAAAAAAGTAAGGAAAGACAAAGAAAAATGAAACAAACAAAGAAGAGAGAAATTTGAAGGAAGGAAGAATGAAAGAAAGAAAGGAAGGCAAAAGAAGAAGAAAAAAGACAGAAAAAAAGAATGAAAGAAGAAAAAATGAATGAAAGAAAGAAGGAATGAAAGGAAGATGAAAGACGAGAGAGAAGAAAGAAAGAAAGAAGAAAGATTGAAGAAGAAAGAAGGAAAGAAGAACGAAAAGAAAAGAATGGAAAGAAAGGAAGAAAAGAGAGAAAGAATGTAAGAAAGACATGAAAGATGCAAAAAAGTAGATAGAAAGAAAAAAGGTAGGAAACAAGGAGAGAAAAATGAAAATGAAAAGACGAAAGAAAGAAAGAATGAGAAAGAAAAAAAGAGAAAAGAAGACTAAAGGAAAGTAAGGAAGGAAAGAGACAAAGAAAGGCGAAGGAAACAAAGAAAGAAGAGAGTAATATGAAGGAAGTAAGAATGAAAGAAAGAAAGGAATGCAAAAGAAAAAAGAAAAAAAAAGAGAGAAAAAAGGAATAAATAAAAAAAAAAGAATGAAAGAAAGAAGGAGAGAAAGGAAGATGAAAGTCTAGAGAGAGAAAAAAGAAAGAAAGAAGAAAGAAGGCAGAAGAAAGAAGGAAAGAACGAAAAGAAAAGACAGGAAAGGATGAAAAGAGAGAAAGAATGAATGAAAGACATGAAAGACGCAAAAAAGAAGAAAGAAAGAAAAAAGGAAGGAAACAAGGAGAGAAAAATGAGAGTGAAAAGACGAAAGAAAGAAAGAAAGAATGAGAAAGACAAAAGAGAAAAGAAGACAAAGGAAAGAACGGAATGAAAGAGACAAAGAGATGAAAGAAACAAAGAAAGAAGAGAGAAATATGAAGGAAGAATGAAAGAATGAAAGGAAGGCAAAAGAAGAAAGAAGAAAAAAGACAGAGAAAAGGAATGAAGGAAAGAAAAAAGAATGAAAGAAAGAAGCAGTGAAAGGAAGATGAAAGACTTGACAGAGACGAAAGAAAGAAAGAAGAAAGAAGGCAGAAGAAAGAAGGAAAGAAGAAAGAAAAGAAAAGAAAGGAAAGAAAGGAAGAACAGGGAGAAAGAATGAATGAAATACATGACAGACACAAAACAGAAGAAAGAAAGAAAGAAGGGAGGAAACAAGGAAGAAATATGAGAGTGAAAAGACAGAAAGAAAAAATGAGAAAGAAAAAAGAGAAAAGAAGACTAAAGTAAGAAAGGAAGGAAAGAGACAAAGAAAGATGAAAGAAACAAAGAAAGAAGAGAGAAATATGAAGGAAGGAAGAATGAACGAAAAAAAAGAAGGCAAAATAAGAAAAGAAAAAAGAAAGAAAAAAGAATGAAAGAAGAAAAAAAGAATGAAAGAAAGAAGGAATGAAAGGAAGATGAAAGACTTGAGAGAGAAGAAAGAAAGAAAGAAGAAAGAAGGAAGAAGAACGAAGGGAAGAAGAAGAAAAAGAAAAGAAAGGAAGAAAAGAGAGAAAGAATGAATGAAAGACATGAAAGATGAAAAAAAGATGAAAGAAAGAAAGAAAGAGGAAGGAAAGAAGGAAAGAAAAATGAGAGAGAAAAGACGAAAGAAAGAAGGAAAGAATGAGAAAGAAAAAATAGAGAAAAGAAGACTAATGGAAAGAAAGGAAGGAAAGAGACAAAGAAAGATGAAAGAAACAACGAAAGAAGAGAGTAATATGAAGGAAGGAAGAATGAAAGAATGAAAGGAATGCAAAAGAAGAAAAGAAAAGAGAGAAAAAAAGGTGAAAGAAGAAAAAAGAATGAAAGAAAGAAGGAAAGAAAGGAAGATGAAAGACTTGAGAGAGAAGAAAGAAGGAAGAAGGAAGAAGAAAGAAGGAAAGAAGAATGAAAAGAAATGAAAGAAAGGAAGAAAAGAGAGTAAGAATGAATGAAAGACATGAAAGACACAAAAAAGAAGATAGAAAAATAGAAAGAAGGAAGGAAACGAGGAGAGAAAACGGAACGGAAAAGACGAAAGAAAGAAAGAAAGAAAGAATGAGAAAGAAAAATGCAGAAAAGAAGACTAAAGGAATGAAAGGAAGGATAGAGCTAAATAAAGATGAAAGAAAAAAAGAAAGAAGAGGGAAATAAGAAGGAAGGAAAAAAGAAAGAAAGAAAGGAAGGAAAAAGAAGAGAGAACAAAAAAAGAGAAAAAAGAATGAAAGAAAAAAATGAATGAAAGAAAGAAGTAATTAAAAGAAGATGAAAGACTTGATACAGAAGAGATAAAAAAAGAAGAAAGAAGGAAGAAGAAAGAAGGTAAGAAGAATGAAAATAAAAGATAGATAGGAAGAAATGAGGAAGAATGAATGAAAGACATGAAAGACGCTAAAAAGAAGATAGAAAGAAAGAAGGAAGGAAACAAGGAGAGAAAAATGAGAGTGAAAAGACGAAAGAAAGAAAGAATGAGGAAGAAAAAAGAGAGAAAAGAAGACTAAAGGAAAGAAGGAAGGAAAGAGAAAAAGAAAGATGAACGAAACAAAGAAAGAAGAGGGTAATATGAAGGAAGAAAGAATGAAAGAAAGGAAGGCAAAAGAAGAAAGAAGAAAAAAAGAAAAAAAAGAAAGAAAGAAAAAAAGAAGGAAAGAAAGAAGGAAAGAAAGAAAGATGAAAGACTTGAGAGAGAAGAAAGAAAGAAGAAAGAGGGAAGAAGGAGAAAGGACGGAAGAATGAAAAGAAAAGAGAGGAAAGAAAGGAAGAAAAGAGAGAAAGAACGAATGGAAGACAAGAAAGATGCAAAAAAGAAGATAGAAAGAAAGAAAGAAGGACGGAAATGGAGAGAAGAATGAGAGTGAAATAACGAAAGAATGAAAGAAAGAATGAGAAAAAAAGAAAGATAAAGAAGACTAAAGGAAAGAACGGAAGGAAAGAGACAAAGAACGCTGAAACAAACAAAAAAAGAAGAGAGTAAGGTGAAGGAAGGAAGAAAGAAAGAAAGAAAGATAGCCAAAAGAAGAAAGAAGAATAAAAGGCAGAAAAAAAAATGAATTAAGAAAAAAGTATGAAAGAATGGAGGTATGAAAGGAAGGCAAAAGACTTGAGAGAGAAGAAAGAAAGAAGGAAGAAGGGAAGAAGAACGAAAAGAAAGAAAGGAAGAAAAGAAGGAAAGAATGAACGGAAGACATGAGAGACACAAAAAAGAAGATAGAAAGAAAGAAGGTAGGAAACAAGGAGAGAAAAGGAGAGTGAAAAGATGAAAGAAAGAAAGAAAGAATGAGAAAGCAAAAATAGAGAAAACAAGACTAATGGAAAGAAAGGAAGGAAGGAGGGAAGGAAAGATGAAAGAAACAAAGAAAGAAGAGAGTAATATGAAGGAAGGAAGAATGAAAGAAAGAAAGCAAGGTGAAAGAAGAAAGAAGAAAAATGGACAGAAAAAAGAATGAAAGAAGAAAAAAGAATGAAAGAAACAAGGAATGTAAGGAAGATGAAAGACTTGAGAGAGAAGAAAGAAAGAAAGAAGTAGAAGAAAGAAGGAAAGAAGAAAGAAAAGAAAAGAAAGGAAAGACAGGAAGAAAAGAGAGAAAGATATGAAAGACACAAAAAAGAAGATAGAAAGAAAGAAAGAAGGAAGGAAACAAGGAGAGAAAAATGTGAGTGAAAAGACGAAAGAAAGAAAGAAAGAATGAGAAAGAAAACAAGGGAAACGAAGACTAAAGGAAAGAAAGGAAGGAAATAGACAAAGAAAGATGAAACAAAGAAAGAAGAGAGTAATATGAAGGAAGGAAGAATGAAACAAAGAAAGGAAGGCAAAAGAAAGAAGAAAAAAAGAATAAAAGAAAGAAGGAATGAAAGGAAGATGAAAGCCTTGAGAGAGAATAAAGAAAGGAGAGGGAAGGAAGAAGAAAGAAGGAAAGAAGAAAGGAAAGAAAGAAGAAAAAAGAGAGAGAATGAATGAAAGACATGAAAGACGCAAAGAAGAAGATAGAAAGAAAGAAAGAAGGAAGGAAATGGAGAGAAGAATGAGAGTGAAAAGACGAAAGAAAGAAAGTATGAGATAGAAACCAAGACTAAAGGAAAGAAAGGAAGGAAAGAGACAAAGAAAGATGAAAGAAACAAGGAAAAAAGAGAGTAATATGAAGGAAGGAAGAACGAAAGAAAGAAAGGAAGGAAAAAGA
Organism: Manis javanica; assembly: GCF_040802235.1. Lineage (NCBI taxonomy): Eukaryota > Metazoa > Chordata > Mammalia > Pholidota > Manidae > Manis > Manis javanica. Next base: position 163,385 of record NW_027332179.1, on the reverse strand, counting down.
AGAAAGAAGAAAAAAAGAATGAAAGAAGAAAAATAGAATGAAAAAAAGAAGGAATGAAAGGAAGATGAAAGATTTGAGAGAGAAGAAAAAAAAAAAGAAGAAAGGAGGAAGAAGAAGGAAGGAAAGATGAAAGAAAAGAAAAGAAAGGAAGGAAGAAAAGAGAAGAAAAAAGATAGAAAGACATGAAAAATACAAAAAAGAAGATACAACGAAAGAAAGAAGGAAGCAAACAAGGAGAGAAGAATGAGAGTGAAAAGACGAAAGAAAGAAAGAAAGAATGAGAAGGAAAAAAAGAGAAAAGAACACTAAAGGAAAGACAAGAAGCAAAGAGACAAAGAAAGATGAAAGAAACGAAGAAAGAAGAGAGTAATATGAAGGAAGGAAGAGTGAAAGAAAGAAAGGAAGGCAAAAGAAGAAAGAAGAAAAAAAGACAGAAAAAAGAATGAAAGAAGAAAAAAAGATTGAAAGAAAGAAGGAATGAAAGGAAGATGAAAGACTTGAGAGAGAAGAAAGAAAGAATGAAAGAAGAAAGAAGAAGAAATAAGGAAAGAAGAAAGAAAAGAATAGAAAGGAAAGAAAGGAAGAAAAGAGAGAAAGAAAGAATGAAAGACATGAAAGACGCAAAAAAGAAGATGGAAAGAAAGAAAGAAGGAAACAAGGAGAGAAAAATGAGGGTGAAAAGACGAAAGAAAGAAAGAATGAGAAAGAAAACAAGCTTAAAGAAGTCTAAAGGAAAGAAAGGAAGGAAAGAGTCAAAGAAAGATGAAAGGAACAAAGAAAGAAGAGAGTAATATGAAGGAAGGAAGAAAGAAAGAAAGAAAGGAAGGCAAAATTATAAAGAAGAAAAAAAGACAGAAAAAAGAATGAAAGAAGAAAAAAAGAATGAAAGAAAGAAGGAATGGAAGGAAGACGAAAGTCTCGAGAGAGAAGAAAGAAAGAAGAAGAAAGAAGGAAAGAGGAAAGAAAAGAAAAGAAAGGAAAGACAAGAAAAAAAGACAGAAGGAAAGAATGAAAGACATGACAGATGCAAAAAAGAAGATAGAAAGAAAGAAGGAAGAAAACAAGGAGAGAAAAATGAGAGCGAAAAGACGAAAGAAAGTAAGAAAGAATGAGAAAGAAAAAAAACAGAAAAGTAGAATAAAGGAAAGAAAGGAAGGACAGAGACATAGAAAGATGAAAGTAACAAAGAAAGAAGAGAGTAATATCAAGGAAGGAAGAATGAAAGAAAGACAGGAAGGCAAAAGAAGAAAGAAGTAAAAAAGACAGAAAAAAATGTATGAAAGAAGAAAAAAGTATGAAAGAAAGATGAAATGAAAGGAAGATGAAAGTCTTGAGAAAGAAAAAAGTAAGAAAGAAGAAATAAGGAAGAAGAAAGAAGAAAAGAAAAAAAAAGAAAAAAAAAAAAAAAAAGAAAGAAAGAATGAATGAAAGACATGAAAGACACAAAAAAGAAGATAGACAGAAAAAAGGAAGGAAACAAGGAGAGAAAAATGGAAGTGAAATGACGAAAGAAGGAAAGAAAGAATGAGAAAGAAAAAAAGAGAAAAGAAGACTAAAGGAAAGAAAGGAAGGAAAGACAAAGAAAGATGAAGGAAACAAAGAAAGAAGAGAGTAATTTGAAGGAAGGAAGAATGAAAGAAAGAAAGGAAGGCAAAAGAAGAAAGAAAAAAGAAAGACAAAAAGAATGAATGAAGAAGAAAAAAGAATGAAAGAAAGAAGGAATGAAAGGAAGATGAAAGACTTGAGAGAGAAGAAAGAAAGAAAGAAGAAAGAAGGAAGAAGAACGAAGGAAAGAACGAAAAGAAAAAACGAAAGGAAGAAAAGAGAGAAAGAATGAATGAAAGACATGAAAGATGCAAAAAAGATGATAGAAAGAAAGAAAGAGGAAGGAAAGAAGGATAGAAAAATGAGAGCGAAAAGACGAAAGAAAGAAGGAAAGAATGAGAAAGACAAAAGAGAAAAGAAGACAAAGGAAAGAACGGAATGAAAGAGACAAAGAGATGAAAGAAACAAAGAAAGAAGAGAGAAATATGAAGGAAGAATGAAAGAATGAAAGGAAGGCAAAAGAAGACAGAAGAAAAAAGACAGAGAAAAGGAATGAAGGAAGAAAAAAGAATGAAAGAAAGAAGCAGTGAAAGGAAGATGAAAGACTTGAGAGAGACGAAAGAAAGAAAGAAGAAAGAAGGCAGAAGAAAGAAGGAAAGAAGAAAGAAAAGAAAAGAAAGGAAAGAAAGGAAGAACAGGGAGAAAGAATGAATGAAATACATGACAGACACAAAACAGTAGAAAGAAAGAAAGAAGGGAGGAAACAAGGAAGAAATATGAGAGTGAAAAGACAGAAAGAAGGAAAGAAAGAATGAGAAAGAAAAAAAGAGAAAAGAAGACTAAAGGAAAGAAAGGAAGGAAAGACAAAGAAAGATGAAAGAAACAAAGAAAGAAGAGAGAAAAACGAAGGAAGGAAGAAAGAAAGAAAGACAGGAAGGCAAAAGAAAAAAAGAAAGAAAGAAAAAAAAAAGAAAAAAAAAAAAAGGAAAAAAAGAAGGAAGGAAAGGAAGAAGAAAGAGGAGAGAGAAGAAAGAAAGAAAGGAGAAAGAAGGAAAAAAAAAAAAGGAAAGAAGAAAAAAAAAAAGAAAGGAAGAAAAGAGAGAAAGAATGAATGAAAGACATGAAAGATGCAAAAAAGATGATAGAAGGAAAGAAAGAGGAAGGAAAGAAAGATAGAAAAATGAGAGTGAAAAGACGAAAGAAAGAAGGAAAGAATGAGAAAGAAAAAATAGAGACAAGAAGACTAATGGAAAGAAAGGAAAGAAAGAGACAAAGAAAGATGAAAGAAACAACGAAAGAAGAGAGTAATATGAAGGAAGGAAGAATGAAAGAATGAAAGGAATGCAAAAGAAGAAAAGAAAAGAGAAAAAAGGTGAAAGAAGAAAAAAGAATGAAAGAAAGAAGGAATGAAAGGAAGATGAAAGACTTGAGAGAGAAGAAAGAAGGAAGAAGGAAGAAGAAAGAAGGAAAGAAGAATGAAAAGAAATGAAAGAAAGGAAGAAAAGAGAGTAAGAATGAAAGAAAGACACGAAAAACAAAAAAAAGAAGATAGAAAAATAGAAAGAAGGAAGGAAACGAGAAGAGAAAACGGAACGTAAAAGACGAAAGAAAGAAAGAAAGAAAGAATGAGAAAGAAAAATGCAGAAAAGAAGACTAAAGGAATGAAAGGAAGGATAGAGCTAAATAAAGATGAAAGAAACAAAGAAAGAAGAGGGTAATATGAAGGAAGGAAGAATGAAAGAAAGAAAGGAAGGCAAAAGAAGAGAGAACAAAAAAAGAGAGAAAAGAATGAAAGAAAAAAATGAATGAAAGAAAGAAGGAATGAAAGGAAGATGAAAGACTTGAGACAGAAGAGAGAAAGAAAGAAGAAAGAAGGAAGAAGAAAGAAGGAAAGAAGAATGAAAAGAAAAGAAAGATAGGAAGAAATGAGGAAGAATGAATGAAAGACATGAAAGACGCTAAAAAGAAGATAGAAAGAAAGAAAGAAAGAAGGAAACAAGGAGAGAAAAATGAGAGTGAAAAGACGAAAGAAAGAAAGAATGAGGAAGAAAAAAGAGAGAAAAGAAGACTAAAGGAAAGAAGGAAGGAAAGAGACAAAGAAAGATGAACGAAAAAAAGAAAGAAGAGGGTAATATGAAGGAAGGAAGAATGAAAGAAAGGAAGGCAAAAGAAGAAAGAAGAAAAAAAGACAGAAAAAAAGAATGAACGAAGAAAAAAAGAATGAAAGAAAGAAGGAATGAAAGAAAGATGAAAGACTTGAGAGAGAAGAAAGAAGAAAGACGGAAGAAGGAGAAAGGACGGAAGAATGAAAAGAAAAGAGAGGAAAGAAAGGAAGAAAAGAGGGAAAGAATGAATGGAAGACACGAAAGATGCAAAAAAGAAGATAGAAAGAAAGAAAGAAGGACGGAAATGGAGAGAAGAATGAGAGTGAAATAACGAAAGAAAGAAAGAAAGAATGAGAAAAAAAGAAAGATAAAGAAGACTAAAGGAAAGAACGGAAGGAAAGAGACAAAGAACGCTGAAACAAACAAAGAAAGAAGAGAGTAATGTGAAGGAAGGAAGAATGAAAGAAAGAAAGATAGGCAAAAGAAGAAGAAGAATAAAAGGCAGAAAAAAAGAATGAATTAAGAAAAAAGTATGAAAGAATGGAGGTATGAAAGGAAGGCAAAAGACTTGAGAGAGAAGAAAGAAAGAAGGAAGAAGGGAAGAAGAACGAAAAGAAAGAAAGGAAGAAAAGAGAGAAAGAATGAATGAAAGAAATGAAAGACGCCAAAAAGAAGATAGAAAGAAAGAAGGAAGGAAACAAGGAGAGAAAAATGAGGGTGAAAAGACGAAAGAAAGAAAGAAAGAGTGAGACAGAAAAAAAGAGAAAAGAAAAGTAAAGGAAAGAAAGGAAGGAAAGACACAAAGACAGATGAAAGAAACAAAGAAAGAAGAGAGTAATATGAAGGAAGGAAGAATGAAAGAAAGAAATGAAGGCAAAACAAGAAAGAAGGCAAAGAGAAAAAAAGAATGAAGGAAGAAAAAAAGAAAGAAAGAAAGGAGAAAAAAAAGGAAGAAGAAAGATTTGAGAGAAAAAAAAGAAAGAAAGAAGGAGGAAGAAAGAAGGAAAGAAGAACGAAAAGAAAAGAAAGAAAGGAAGAAAAGAGAGAAAGAATGAACGGAAGACATGAGAGACACAAAAAAGAAGATAGAAAGAAAGAAGGTAGGAAACAAGGAGAGAAAACGAGAGTGAAAAGAAGAAAGAAAGAAAGAAAGAATGAGAAAGCAAAAATAGAGAAAACAAGACTAATGGAAAGAAAGGAAGGAAGGAGGGAAGGAAAGATGAAAGAAACAAAGAAAGAAGAGAGTAATATGAAGGAAGGAAGAATGAAAGAAAGAAATCAAGGCGAAAGAAGAAAGAAGAAAAATGGACAGAAAAAAGAATGAAAGAAGAAAAAACAATGAAAGAAAGAAGGAATGTAAGGAAGATGAAAGACTTGACAGAGAAGAAAAAAAGAAAGAAGTAGAAGAAAGAAGGAAAGAAGAAAGAAAAGAAAAGAAAGGAAAGACAGGAAGTAAAGAGAGAAAGATATGAAAGACACAAAAAAGAAGATAGAAAGAAAGAAAGAAGGAAGGAAACAAGGAGAGAAAAATGTGAGTGAAAAGACGAAAGAAAGAAAGAATGAGAAAGAAAACAAGGGAAAAGAAGACTAAAGGAAAGAAAGGAAGGAAATAGACAAAGAAAGATGAAACAAAGAAAGAAGAGAGTAATATGAAGGAAGGAAGAATGAAACAAAGAAAGGAAGGCAAAAGAAAGAAGAAAAAAAGAAAAAAAGAAAGAAGGAATGAAAGGAAGATGAAAGCCTTGACAGAGAATAAAGATAGGAGAGGGAAGGAAGAAGAAAGAAGGAAAGAAGAAAGGAAAGAAAGAAGAAAAAAGAGAGAGAATGAATGAAAGAAATGAAAGACGCAAAGAAGATAGAAAGAAAGAAAGAAGGAAGGAAATGGAGAGAAGAATGAGAGTGAAAAGACGAAAGAAAGAAAGTATGAGATAGAAACCAAGACTAAAGGAAAGAAAGGAAGGAAAGAGACAAAGAAAGATGAAAGAAACAAGGAAAGAAGAGAGTAATATGAAGGAAGGAAGAACGAAAGAAAGAAAGGTAGGCAAAAGAAGAAAGAAGAAAAAAAGAATGAAAGAAGAAAAATAGAATGAAATAAAGAAGGAATGAAAGGAAGATGAAAGACTTGAGAGAGAAGAAAGAAAGAAAGAAGAAAGGAGGAAGAAGAAGGAAGGAAAGATGAAAGAAAAGAAAAGAAAGGAAGGAAGAAAAGAGAGGAAAAAAGATTGAAAGACATGAAAAATGCAAAAAAGAAGATACAACGAAAGAAAGAAGGAAGCAAACAAGGAGAGAAGAATGAGAGTGAAAAGACGAAAGAAAGAAAGAAAGAATGAGAAGGAAAAAAAGAGAAAAGAACACTAAAGGAAAGAAAAGAAGCAAAGAGACAAAGAAAGATGAAAGAAACGAAGAAAGAAGAAAGTAATATGAAGGAAGGAAGAATGAAAGAAAGAAAGGAAGGCAAAAGAAGAAAGAAGAAAAAAAGACAGAAAAAAGAATGAAAGAAGGAAAAAAGATTGAAAGAAAGAAGGAATGAAAGGAAGATGAAAGACTTGAGAGAGAAGAAAGAAAGAATGAAAGAAGAAGGAAGAAGAAATAAGGAAAGAAGAAAGAAAAGAATAGAAAGGAAAGAAAGGAAGAAAAGAGAGAAAGAAAGAATGAAAGACATGAAAGACGCAAAAAAGAAGATGGAAAGAAAGAAGGAAGGAAACAAGGAGAGAAAAATGAGGGTGAAAAGACGAAAGAAAGAAAGAATGAGAAAGAAAACAAGCTTAAAGAAGTCTAAAGGAAAGAAAGGAAGGAAAGAGTCTAAGAAAGATGAAAGGAACAAAGAAAAAAGAGAGTAATATGAAGGAAGTAAGAATGAAAGAAAGAAAGGAAGGCAAAAGAAGAAAGAAGAAAAAAGACAGAAAAAAGGAATGAAGTAAGAAAAAAGAATGAAAGAAAGAAGGAGTGAAAGGAAGATGAAAGTCTTGAGAGAGAAAAAAGAAAGAAAGAAGTAAGAAGGCAGAAGAAAGAAGGAAAGAACGAAAAGAAAAGACAGGAAAGGACGAAAAGAAAAAAAAAATGAATGAAAGACAAAAAAGACGCAAAAAACAGGATAGAAAGAAAAAAGGAAGGAAACCAGGAGAGAAAAATGAGAGTGAAAAGACGAAAGAAAGAAAGAAAGAATGAGAAAGACAAAAGAGAAAAAAAGACAAAGGAAAGAACGGAATGAAAGAGACAAAGAGATGAAAGAAACAAAGAAAGAAGAGAGAAATATGAAGGAAGAATGAAAGAATGAAAGGAAGGCAAAAGAAGACAGAAGAAAAAAGACAGAGAAAAGGAATGAAGGAAGAAAAAAGAATGAAAGAAAGAAGGAATGAAAGAAAAATGAAAGACGAGATATAAGAAAGAAAGAAAGATGAAAGAAGGAAGAAGAAAGAAGAAAAGAAGAAAGAAAAGAAAAGAAAGGAAAGAAAGGAAAAAAAGGGAGAAAGAATGAATAAAATACATGAAAGACACAAAAAAGTAAAAAAAAAGAAAGAAGGGAGAAAACAAGGAAGAAATATGAGAGTGAAAAGACAGAAAGAAAAAATGAGAAAGAAAAAAGAGAAAAGAAGACTAAAGTAAGAAAGGAAGGAAAGAGACAAAGAAAGATGAAAGAAACAAAGAAAGAAGAGAGTAATATGAAGGAAGGAAGAATGAACGAAAGAAAGGAAGGCAAAAGAAGAAAAGAAAAAAGAAAGAAAGAAGGAAAAAAGAATGAAAGAAAGAAGGAATGAAAGGAAGATGAAAGATTTGAGAGAGAAGAAAGAAAGAAAGAAGTAAGAAGGAAGAAGAACGAAGGAAAGAAGAAGAAAAAGAAAAGAAAGGAAGAAAAGAGAGAAAGAATGAATGAAAGACATGAAAGATGCAAAAAAGATGATAGAAAGAAAGAAAGAGGAAGGAAAGAAGGATAGAAAAATGAGAGTGAAAAGACGAAAGAAAGAAGGAAAGAATGAGAAAGAAAAAATAGAGACAAGAAGACTAATGGAAAGAAAGCAAGGAAAGAGACAAAGAAAGATGAAAGAAACAACGAAAGAAGAGAGTAATATGAAGGAAGGAAGAATGAAAGAATGAAAGGAATGCAAAAGAAGAAAAGAAAAGAGAAAAAAGGTGAAAGAAGAAAAAAGAATGAAAGAAAGAAGGAATGAAAGGAAGATGAAAGACTTGAGAGAGAAGAAAGAAGGAAGAAGGAAGAAGAAAGAAGGAAAGAAGAATGAAAAGAAAAGAAAGAAAGGAAGAAAAGAGAGAAAGAATGAATGAAAGACATGAAAGACAAAAAAAAAAAGAAAAAAAAATAGAAAGAAGGAAGGAAACGAGGAGAGAAAACGGAACGGAAAAGACGAAAGAAAGAAAGAAAGAAAGAATGAGAAAGAAAAATGCAGAAAAGAAGACTAAAGGAATGAAAGGAAGGATAGAGCTAAATAAAGATGAAAGAAACAAAGAAAGAAGAGGGTAATAGGAAGGAAGGAAGAATGAAAGAAAGAAAGGAAGGCAAAAGAAGAGAGAAAAAAAAAAGAGAGAAAAGAAAGAAAGAAAAAAATGAAAGAAAGAAAGAAGGAAGGAAAGGAAGATGAAACACTTGAGAAAGAAGAGAGAAAGAAAGAAGAAAGAAGGAAGAAGAAAGAAGGAAAGAAGAATGAAAAGAAAAGAAAGATAGGAAGAAATGAGGAAGAATGAATGAAACACATGAAAGACGCTAAAAAGAAGATAGAAAGAAAGAAAGAAAGAAGGAAACAAGGAGAGAAAAATGAGAGTGAAAAGACGAAAGAAAGAAAGAATGAGGAAGAAAAAAGAGAGAAAAGAAGACTAAAGGAAAGAAGGAAGGAAAGAGACAAAGAAAGATGAACGAAACAAAGAAAGAAGAGGGTAATATGAAGGAAGGAAGAATGAAAGAAAGGAAGGCAAAAGAAGAAAAAAAAAAAAAAGAAAAAAAAAAAGAATGAAAGAAAAAAAAAAGAATGAAAGAAAGAAGGAATGAAAGAAAGAAGAAAGACTTGAGAGAGAAGAAAGAAGAAAGACGGAAGAAGGAGAAAGGACGGAAGAATGAAAAGAAAAGAGAGGAAAGAAAGGAAGAAAAGAGGGAAAGAATGAATGGAAGACACGAAAGATGCAAAAAAGAAGATAGAAAGAAAGAAAGAAGGACGGAAATGGAGAGAAGAATGAGAGTGAAATAACGAAAGAAAGAAAGAAAGAATGAGAAAAAAAGAAAGATAAAGAAGACTAAAGGAAAGAACGGAAGGAAAGAGACAAAGAACGCTGAAACAAACAAAGAAAGAAGAGAGTAATGTGAAGGAAGGAAGAATGAAAGAAAGAAAGATAGGCAAAAGAAGAAGAATAAAAGGCAGAAAAAAAGAATGAATTAAGAAAAAAGTATGAAAGAATGGAGGTATGAAAGGAAGGCAAAAGACTTGAGAGAGAAGAAAGAAAGAAGGAAGAAGGGAAGAAGAAGGAAAAGAAAGAAAGGAAGAAAAGAGAGAAAGAATGAATGAAAGAAATGAAAGACGCCAAAAAGAAGATAGAAAGAAAGAAGGAAGGAAACAAGGAGAGAAAAATGAGGGTGAAAAGACGAAAGAAAGAAAGAAAGAGTGAGACAGAAAAAAAGAGAAAAGAAAAGTAAAGGAAAGAAAGGAAGGAAAGACACAAAGACAGATGAAAGAAACAAAGAAAGAAGAGAGTAATATGAAGGAAGGAAGAATGAAAGAAAGAAATGAAGGCAAAACAAGAAAGAAGGCAAAGAGAAAAAAAGAATGAAGGAAGAAATAAAGAATGAAAGAAAGGAGGAATAAAAGGAAGATGAAAGACTTGAGAGAGAAGAAAGAAAGAAAGAAGGACGAAGAAAGAAGGAAAGAAGAACGAAAAGAAAAGAAAGAAAGGAAGAAAAGAGAGAAAGAATGAACGGAAGACATGAGAGACACAAAAAAGAAGATAGAAAGAAAGAAGGTAGGAAACAAGGAGAGAAAACGAGAGTGAAAAGATGAAAGAAAGAAAGAAAGAATGAGAAAGCAAAAATAGAGAAAACAAGACTAATGGAAAGAAAGGAAGGAAGGAGGGAAGGAAAGATGAAAGAAACAAAGAAAGAAGAGAGTAATATGAAGGAAGGAAGAAAGAAAAAAAGAAAACAAGGCGAAAGAAGAAAAAAAAAAAATGGACAGAAAAAAGAATGAAAAAAGAAAAAAGAATGAAAGAAAGAAGGAATGTAAGGAAGATGAAAGACTTGAGAGAGAAGAAAGAAAGAAAGAAGTAGAAGAAAGAAGGAAAGAAGAAAGAAAAGAAAAGAAAGGAAAGACAGGAAGTAAAGAGAGAAAGATATGAAAGACACAAAAAAGAAGATAGAAAGAAAGAAAGAAGGAAGGAAACAAGGAGAGAAAAATGTGAGTGAAAAGACGAAAGAAAGAAAGAATGAGAAAGAAAACAAGGGAAAAGAAGACTAAAGGAAAGAAAGGAAGGAAATAGACAAAGAAAGAGGAAACAAAGAAAAAAGAGAGTAATATGAAGGAAGCAAGAATGAAACAAAGAAAGGAAGACAAAAGAAAGAAGAAAAAAAGAATAAAAGAAAGAAGGAATGAAAGGAAGATGAAAGCCTTGACAGAGAATAAAGATAGGAGAGGGAAGGAAGAAGAAAGAAGGAAAGAAGAAAGGAAAGAAAGAAGAAAAAAGAGAGAATGAATGAAAGAAATGAAAGACGCAAAGAAGATAGAAAGAAAGAAAGAAGGAAGGAAATGGAGAGAAGAATGAGAGTGAAAAGACGAAAGAAAGAAAGTATGAGATAGAAACCAAGACTAAAGGAAAGAAAGGAAGGAAAGAGACAAAGAAAGATAAAAGAAACAAGGAAAGAAGAGAGTAATATGAAGGAAGGAAGAACGAAAGAAAGAAAGGTAGGCAAAAGAAGAAAGAAGAAAAAAAGAATGAAAGAAGAAAAATAGAATGAAATAAAGAAGGAATGAAAGGAAGATGAAAGACTTGAGAGAGAAGAAAGAAAGAAAGAAGAAAGAAGGAAGAAGAAGGAAGGAAAGATGAAAGAAAAGAAAAGAAAGGAAGGAAGAAAAGAGAGGAAAAAAGATTGAAAGACATGAAAAATGCAAAAAAGAAGATACAACGAAAGAAAGAAGGAAGCAAACAAGGAGAGAAGAATGAGAGTGAAAAGACGAAAGAAAGAAAGAAAGAATGAGAAGGAAAAAAAGAGAAAAGAACACTAAAGGAAAGAAAAGAAGCAAAGAGACAAAGAAAGATGAAAGAAACGAAGAAAGAAGAGAGTAATATGAAGGAAGGAAGAGTGAAAGAAAGAAAGGAAGGCAAAAGAAGAAAGAAGAAAAAAAGACAGAAAAAAGAATGAAAGAAGGAAAAAAGATTGAAAGAAAGAAGGAATGAAAGGAAGATGAAAGACTTGAGAGAGAAGAAAGAAAGAATGAAAGGAAGGAAGAAGAAATAAGGAAAAAAGAAAGAAAAGAATAGAAAGGAAAGAAAGGAAGAAAAGAGAGAAAGAAAGAATGAAAAACATGAAACACGCAAAAAAGAAGATGGAAAGAAAGAAAGAAGGAAACAAGGAGAGAAAAATGAGGGTGAAAAGACGAAAGAAAGAAAGAATGAGAAAGAAAACAAGCTTAAAGAAGTCTAAAGGAAAGAAAGGAAGGAAAGAGTCTAAGAAAGATGAAAGGAACAAAGAAAGAAGAGAGTAATATGAAGGAAGGAAAGAAAGAAAGGAATGCAAAAGAAGAAAGAAGAAAAAAGACAGAAAAAAGGAATGAAGTAAGAAAAAAGAATGAAAGAAAGAAGGAGTGAAAGGAAGATGAAAGTCTTGAGAGAGAAAAAAGAAAGAAAGAAGTAAGAAGGCAGAAGAAAGAAGGAAAGAACGAAAAGAAAAGACAGGAAAGGATGAAAAGAGAGAAAGAATGAATGAAAGACATGAAAGACGCAAAAAAGAAGATAGAAAGAAAAAAGGAAGAAAAACAGGAGAGAAAAATGAGAGTGAAAAGAAGAAAAAAAGAAAGAATGAGAAAGAAAAAAGAGAAAAGAAGACAACGGAAAGAACGGAATGAAAGAGAGAAAGAGATGAAAGAAACAAAGAAAGAAGAGAGAAATATGAAGGAAGAATGAAAGAATGAAAACAAGGCAAAAGAAGACAGAAGAAAAAAGACAGAAAAGGAATGAAGGAAGAAAAAAAAATGAAAGAAAGAAGAAGTGAAATAAAGATGAAAGGCTTGAGAGAGACGAAAGAAAGATAGAAGAAAGAAGGCAGAAGATAGAAGGAAAGAAGAAAGAAAAGAAAAGAAAGGAAAGAAAGGAAGAACAGGGAGAAAGAATGAATGAAATACATGACAGACACAAAACAGTAGAAAGAAAGAAAGAAGGGAGGAAACAAGGAAGAAATATGAGAGTGAAAAGACAGAAAGAAAAAATGAGAAAGAAAAAAGAGAAAAGAAGACTAAAGTAAGAAAGGAAGGAAAGAGAAAAAGAAAGATGAAAGAAAAAAAGAAAGAAGAGAGTAATATGAAGGAAGGAAGAATGAACGAAAGAAAGGAAGGCAAAAGAAAAAAAGAAAAAAGAATGAAAGAAGAAAAAAAGAATGAAAGAAAGAAGGAATGAAAGGAAGATGAAAGATTTGAGAGAGAAGAAAGAAAGAAAGAAGTAAGAAGGAAGAAGAACGAAGGAAAGAAGAAGAAAAAGAAAAGAAAGGAAGAAAAGAGAGAAAGAATGAATGAAAGACATGAAAGATGCAAAAAAGATGATAGAAAGAAAGAAAGAGGAAGGAAAGAATGATAGAAAAATGAGAGTGAAAAGACGAAAGAAAGAAGGAAAGAATGAAAAAGAAAAAATAGAGAAAAGAAGAGAAATGGAAAGAAAGCAAGGAAAGAGACAAAGAAAGATGAAAGAAACAACGAAAGAAGAGAGTAATATGAAGGAAGGAAGAATGAAAGAATGAAAGGAATGCAAAAGAAGAAAAAAAAAGAGAAAAAAGGTGAAAGAAGAAAAAAGAATGAAAGAAAGAAGGAATGAAAGGAAGATGAAAGACTTGAGAGAGAAGAAAGAAGGAAGAAGGAAGAAGAAAGAAGGAAAGAAGAAAAAAAAGAAATGAAAAAAAGGAAGAAAAGAGAGAAAGAATGAATGAAAGAAAAGAAAGACACAAAAAAGAAGATAGAAAAAAAGAAAGAAGGAAGCAAACGAGGAGAGAAAACGGAACGGAAAAGACGAAAGAAAGAAAGAAAGAAAGAATGAGAAAGAAAAATGCAGAAAAGAAGACTAAAGGAATGAAAGGAAGGATAGAGCTAAATAAAGATGAAAGAAACAAAGAAAGAAGAGGGTAATATGAAGGAAGGAAGAATGAAAGAAAGAAAGGAAGGCAAAAGAAGAGAGAACAAAAAAAGAGAGAAAAGAATGAAAGAAAAAAATGAATGAAAGAAAGAAGGAATGAAAGGAAGATGAAAGACTTGAGACAGAAGAGAGAAAGAAAGAAGAAAGAAGGAAGAAGAAAGAAGGAAAGAAGAATGAAAAGAAAAGAAAGATAGGAAGAAATGAGGAAGAATGAATGAAAGACATGAAAGACGCTAAAAAGAAGATAGAAAGAAAGAAAGAAAGAAGGAAACAAGGAGAGAAAAATGAGAGTGAAAAGACGAAAGAAAGAAAGAATGAGGAAGAAAAAAGAGAGAAAAGAAGACTAAAGGAAAGAAGGAAGGAAAGAGACAAAGAAAGATGAACGAAACAAAGAAAGAAGGGGGTAATAGGAAGGAAGGAAGAAGGAAAGAAAGGAAGGAAAAAGAAGAAAGAAGAAAAAAAGACAGAAAAAAAGAATGAACGAAGAAAAAAAGAATGAAAGAAAGAAGGAATGAAAGAAAGATGAAAGACTTGAGAGAGAAGAAAGAAGAAAGACGCAAGAACGAGAAAGGACGGAAGAATGAAAACAAAAGAGAGGAAAGAAAGGAAGAAAAGAGGGAGAGAATGAATGGAAGACACGAAAGATGCAAAAAAGAAGATAGAAAGAAAGAAAGAAGGACGGAAATGGAGAGAAGAATGAGAGTGAAATAACGAAAGAAAGAAAGAAAGAATGAGAAAAAAAGAAAGATAAAGAAGACTAAAGGAAAGAACGGAAGGAAAGAGACAAAGAACGCTGAAACAAACAAAGAAAGAAGAGAGTAATGTGAAGGAAGGAAGAATGAAAGAAAGAAAGATAGGCAAAAGAAGAAGAATAAAAGGCAGAAAAAAAGAATGAATTAAGAAAAAAGTATGAAAGAAAGGAGGTATGAAAGGAAGGCAAAAGACTTGAGAGAGAAGAAAGAAAGAAGGAAGAAGGGAAGAAGAAGGAAAAGAAAGAAAGGAAGAAAAGAGAGAAAGAATGAATGAAAGAAATGAAAGACGCCAAAAAGAAGAGAGAAAGAAAGAAGGAAGGAAACAAGGAGAGAAAAATGAGGGTGAAAAGACGAAAGAAAGAAAGAAAGAGTGAGACAGAAAAAAAGAGAAAAGAAAAGTAAAGGAAAGAAAGGAAGGAAAGACACAAAGACAGATGAAAGAAACAAAGAAAGAAGAGAGTAATATGAAGGAAGGAAGAATGAAAGAAAGAAATGAAGGCAAAACAAGAAAGAAGAAAAAGAGAAAAAAAGAATGAAGGAAGAAATAAAGAATGAAAGAAAGGAGGAATAAAAGGAAGATGAAAGACTTGAGAGAGAAGAAAGAAAGAAAGAAGGACGAAGAAAGAAGGAAAGAAGAACGAAAAGAAAAGAAAGAAAGGAAGAAAAGAGAGAAAGAATGAGTGAAAGACATGAAAGACGCAAAAAAGAAGATAGAAAGAAAGAAGGTAGGAAACAAGGAGAGAAAAGGAGAGTGAAAAGAAAAAAGAAAGAAAGAAAGAATGAGAAAGAAAAAATAGAAAAAACAAGACTAATGGAAAGAAAGGAAGGAAGGAGGGAAGGAAAGAAGAAAGAAACAAAGAAAGAAGAGAGTAATATGAAGGAAGGAAGAATGAAAGAAAGAAATCAAGGCGAAAGAAGAAAGAAGAAAAATGGACAGAAAAAAGAATGAAAGAAGAAAAAAGAATGAAAGAAAGAAGGAATGTAAGGAAGATGAAAGACTTGAGAGAGAAGAAAGAAAGAAAGAAGTAGAAGAAAGAAGGAAAGAAGAAAGAAAAGAAAAGAAAGGAAAGACAGGAAGTAAAGAGAGAAAGATATGAAAGACACAAAAAAGAAGATAGAAAGAAAGAAAGAAGGAAGGAAACAAGGAGAGAAAAATGTGAGTGAAAAGACGAAAGAAAGAAAGAAGAAAAAAAAAAAAAAGGAAAAAGAAAACAAAAGGAAAGAAAGGAAGGAAAAAGAAAAAAAAAAATGAAACAAAGAAAGAAGAGAGAAATATGAAGGAAGGAAGAAAGAAAAAAAGAAAGGAAGGCAAAAGAAAGAAGAAAAAAAGAATAAAAGAAAGAAGGAATGAAAGGAAGATGAAAGCCTTGACAGAGAATAAAGATAGGAGAGGGAAGGAAGAAGAAAGAAGGAAAGAAGAAAGGAAAGAAAGAAGAAAAAAGAGAGAGAATGAATGAAAGAAATGAAAGACGCAAAGAAGATAGAAAGAAAGAAAGAAGGAAGGAAATGGAGAGAAGAATGAGAGTGAAAAGACGAAAGAAAGAAAGAGATAGAAACCAAGACAAAAGAAAAGAAAGGAAGGAAAGAGAAAAAGAAAGAAGAAAGAAACAAGGAAAGAAGAGAGTAATATGAAGGAAGGAAGAACGAAAGAAAGAAAGGTAGGCAAAAGAAGAAAGAAGAAAAAAAGAATGAAAGAAGAAAAATAGAATGAAATAAAGAAGGAATGAAAGGAAGATGAAAGACTTGAGAGAGAAGAAAGAAAGAAAGAAGAAAGGAGGAAGAAGAAGGAAGGAAAGATGAAAGAAAAGAAAAGAAAGGAAGGAAGAAAAGAGAGGAAAAAAGATTGAAAGACATGAAAAATGCAAAAAAGAAGATACAACGAAAGAAAGAAGGAAGCAAACAAGGAGAGAAGAATGAGAGTGAAAAGACGAAAGAAAGAAAGAAAGAATGAGAAGGAAAAAAAGAGATAACAAGACTGAACGAAAAAAAAGAAGGAAAGAGACAAAGAAAGATGAAAAAAAGGAAGAAAGAAGAGAGAAATATGAAGGAAGGAAGAGTGAAAGAAAGAAAGGAAGGCAAAAGAAGAAAGAAGAAAAAAAGACAGAAAAAAGAATGAAAGAAGGAAAAAAGATTGAAAGAAAGAAGGAATGAAAGGAAGATGAAAGACTTGAGAGAGAAGAAAGAATGAAAGAAGAAGGAAGAAGAAATAAGGAAAGAAGAAAGAAAAGAAAAAAAAGTAAAGAAACGAAGAAAAGAGAGAAAGAAAGAATGAAAGACATGAAAGACGCAAAAAAGAAGATGGAAAGAAAGAAAGAAGGAAACAAGGAGAGAAAAATGAGGGTGAAAAGACGAAAGAAAGAATGAAATAGAAAGAAAACAAGCTTAAAGAAGTCTAAAGGAAAGAAAGGAAGGAAGGAGTCAAAGAAAGATGAAAGGAACAAAGAAAGAAGAGAGTAATATGAAGGAAGAAAGAATGAAAGAAAGAAAGGAATGCAAAAGAAGAAAGAAGAAAAAAGACAGAAAAAAGGAATGAAGTAAGAAAAAAGAATGAAAGAAAGAAGGAGTGAAAGGAAGATGAAAGTCTTGAGAGAGAAAAAAGAAAGAAAGAAGTAAGAAGGCAGAAGAAAGAAGGAAAGAACGAAAAGAAAAGACAGGAAAGGATGAAAAGAGAGAAAGAATGAATGAAAGACATGAAAGACGCAAAAAAGAAGATAGAAAGAAAAAAGGAAGGAAACCAGGAGAGAAAAATGAGAGTGAAAAGACGAAAGAAAGAAAGAAAGAATGAGAAAGACAAAAGAGAAAAGAAGACAAAGGAAAGAACGGAATGAAAGAGACAAAGAGATGAAAGAAACAAAGAAAGAAGAGAGAAATATGAAGGAAGAATGAAAGAATGAAAGGAAGGCAAAAGAAGACAGAAGAAAAAAAAACAGAAAAATGAATGAAAGAAGAATAAAAGAATGAAAGAAAGAAGCAGTGAAAGGAAGATGAAAGACTTGAGAGAGACGAAAGAAAGAAGGCAGAAGAAAGAAGGAAAGAGGAAAGAAAAGAAAAGAAAGGAAAGAAAGGAAGAACAGGGAGAAAGAATGAATGAAATACATGACAGACACAAAACAGTAGAAAGAAAGAACGAAGGGAGGAAACAAGGAAGAAATATGAGAGTGAAAAGACAGAAAGAAAAAATGAGAAAGAAAAAAGAGAAAAGAAGACTAAAGTAAGAAAGGAAGGAAAGAGACAAAGAAAGATGAAAGAAACAAAGAAAGAAGAGAGTAATATGAAGGAAGGAAGAATGAACGAAAGAAAGGAAGGCAAAAGAAGAAAAGAAAAAAGAATGAAAGAAGAAAAAAAGAATGAAAGAAAGAAGGAATGAAAGGAAGATGAAAGACTTGAGAGAGAAGAAAGAAAGAAAGAAGTAAGAAGGAAGAAGAACGAAGGAAAGAAGAAGAAAAAGAAAAGAAAGGAAGAAAAGAGAGAAAGAATGAATGAAAGACATGAAAGATGCAAAAAAGATGATAGAAAGAAAGAAAGAGGAAGGAAAGAAGGATAGAAAAATGAGAGTGAAAAGACGAAAGAAAGAAGGAAAGAATGAGAAAGAAAAAATAGAGACAAGAAGACTAATGGAAAGAAAGCAAGGAAAGAGACAAAGAAAGGAGAAAGAAACAAGGAAAGAAGAGAGTAATATGAAGAAAGGAAGAATGAAAGAAAGAAAGGAAAGCAAAAGAAGAAAAGAAAAGAGAAAAAAGGTGAAAGAAGAAAAAAGAAAGAAAGAAAGAAGGAATGAAAGGAAGATGAAAGACTTGAGAGAGAAGAAAGAAGGAAGAAGGAAGAAGAAAGAAGGAAAGAAGAAGAAAAAGAAAAGAAAGGAAGAAAAGAGAGAAAGAATGAAAAGAAATGAAAGAAAGGAAGAAAAGAGAGAAAAAAATAGAGACAAGAAGACTAAGAAAAGAGACAAAGAAAGATGAAAGAAACAACGAAAGAAGAGAGTAATATGAAGGAAGGAAGAATGAAAGAATGAAGGGAATGCAAAAGAAGAAAAGAAAAGAGAAAAAAGGTGAAAGAAGAAAAAAGAATGAAAGAAAGAAGGAATGAAAGGAAGATGAAAGACTTGAGAGAGAAGAAAGAAGGAAGAAGGAAGAAGAAAGAAGGAAAGAAGAATGAAAAGAAATGAAACAAAGGAAGAAAAGAGAGTAAGAATGAATGAAAGACATGAAAGACACAAAAAAGAAGATAGAAAAATAGAAAGAAGGAAGGAAAGGAGGAGAGAAAAGGGAAGGGAAAAGAGGAAAGAAAGAAAGAAAGAAAGAATGAGAAAGAAAAATGCAGAAAAGAAGACTAAAGGAATGAAAGGAAGGATAGAGCTAAATAAAGATGAAAGAAAAAAAAAAAGAAGAGGGTAAAATGAAGGAAGGAAGAAAGAAAGAAAGAAAGGAAGGCAAAAGAAGAGAGAACAAAAAAAGAGAGAAAAGAATGAAAGAAAAAAATGAATGAAAGAAAGAAGGAATGAAAGGAAGATGAAAGACTTGAGACAGAAGAGAGAAAGAAAGAAGAAAGAAGGAAGAAGAAAGAAGAAAAGAAGAATGAAAAGAAAAGAAAGATAGGAAGAAATGAGGAAGAATGAATGAAAGACATGAAAGACGCTAAAAAGAAGATAGAAAGAAAGAAAGAAAGAAGGAAACAAGGAGAGAAAAATGAGAGTGAAAAGAGGAAAGAAAGAAAGAATGAGGAAGAAAAAAGAGAAAAGAAGACTAAAGAAAAGAAGGAAGGAAAGAGACAAAGAAAGATGAACGAAACAAAGAAAGAAGAGGGTAATATGAAGGAAGGAAGAATGAAAGAAAGGAAGGCAAAAGAAGAAAGAAGAAAAAAAGACAGAAAAAAAGAATGAACGAAGAAAAAAAGAATGAAAGAAAGAAGGAATGAAAGAAAGATGAAAGACTTGAGAGAGAAGAAAGAAGAAAGACGGAAGAAGGAGAAAGGACGGAAGAATGAAAAGAAAAGAGAGGAAAGAAAGGAAGAAAAGAGGGAAAGAATGAATGGAAGACACGAAAGATGAAAAAAAGAAGATAGAAAGAAAGAAAGAAGGACGGAAATGGAGAGAAGAATGAGAGTGAAATAACGAAAGAAAGAAAGAAAGAAAGAGAAAAAAAGAAAGATAAAGAAGACTAAAGGAAAGAACGGAAGGAAAGAGACAAAGAACGCTGAAACAAACAAAGAAAGAAGAGAGTAATGTGAAGGAAGGAAGAATGAAAGAAAGAAAGATAGGCAAAAGAAGAAAGAAGAATAAAAGGCAGAAAAAAAGAATGAATTAAGAAAAAAGTATGAAAGAATGGAGGTATGAAAGGAAGGCAAAAGACTTGAGAGAGAAGAAAGAAAGAAGGAAGAAGGGAAGAAGAACGAAAAGAAAGAAAGGAAGAAAAGAGAGAAAGAATGAATGAAAGAAATGAAAGACGCAAAAAAGAAGATAGAAAGAAAGAAGGAAGGAAACAAGGAGAGAAAAATGAGGGTGAAAAGACGAAAGAAAGAAAGAGTGAGACAGAAAAAAAGAGAAAAGAAGAGTAAAGGAAAGAAAGGAAGGAAAGACACAAAGACAGATGAAAGAAACAAAGAAAGAAGAGAGTAATATGAAGGAAGGAAGAATGAAAGAAAGAAATGAAGGCAAAACAAGAAAGAAGGCAAAAAGAGAAAAAAAGAATGAAGGAAGAAATAAAGAATGAAAGAAAGGAGGAATAAAAGGAAGATGAAAGACTTGAGAGAGAAGAAAGAAAGAAAGAAGGAAGAAGAAAGAAGGAAAGAAGAACGAAAAGAAAAGAAAGAAAGGAAGAAAAGAGAGAAAGAATGAACGGAAGACATGAGAGACACAAAAAAGAAGATAGAAAGAAAGAAGGTAGGAAACAAGGAGAGAAAACGAGAGTGAAAAGATGAAAGAAAGAAAGAAAGAATGAGAAAGCAAAAATAGAGAAAACAAGACTAATGGAAAGAAAGGAAGGAAGGAGGGAAGGAAAGATGAAAGAAACAAAGAAAGAAGAGAGTAATATGAAGGAAGGAAGAATGAAAGAAAGAAATCAAGACGAAAGAAGAAAGAAAAAAAATGGAAAGAAAAAAGAAAAAAAGAAGAAAAAAGAAAGAAAGAAAGAAGGAATGAAAGGAAGATGAAAGACTTGAGAGAGAAGAAAGAAAGAAAGAAGTAGAAGAAAGAAGGAAAGAAGAAAGAAAAGAAAAGAAAGGAAAGACAGGAAGTAAACAGAGAAAGATATGAAAGACACAAAAAAGAAGATAGAGAGAAAGAAAGAAGGAAGGAAACAAGGAGAGAAAAATGTGAGTGAAAAGACGAAAGAAAGAAAGAATAAGAAAGAAAACAAGGGAAAAGAAGACTAAAGGAAAGAAAGGAAGGAAATAGACAAAGAAAGATGAAACAAAGAAAGAAGATAGTAATATGAAGGAAGGAAAAATGAAACAAAGAAAGGAAGAAAAAAGAAAAAAAAAAAAAAAAATAAAAGAAAGAAGGAATGAAAGGAAGATGAAAGCTTTGAGAGAGAAAAAAGAAAGGAGAGGGAAGGAAGAAGAAAGAAGGAAAGAAGAAAGGAAAGAAAGAAGAAAAAAGAGAGAGAATGAATGAAAGAAATGAAAGACGCAAAGAAGAAGATAGAAAGAATGAAAGAAGGAAGGAAATGGAGAGAAGAATGAGAGTGAAAAGACGAAAGAAAGAAAGTATGAGATAGAAACCAAGACTAAAGGAAAGAAAGGAAGGAAAGAGACAAAGAAAGATGAAAGAAACAAGGAAAGAAGAGAGTAATATGAAGGAAGGAAGAACGAAAGAAAGAAAGGTAGGCAAAAGAAAAAAGAAAAAAAAAAGAATGAAAGAAAAAAAATAGAAAGAAATAAAGAAGAAATGAAAGGAAGATGAAAGAGTAGAGAGAGAAGAAAGAAAGAAAGAAGAAAGGAGGAAGAAGAAGGAAGGAAAGAAGAAAGAAAAGAAAAGAAAGGAAGGAAGAAAAGAGAGGAAAAAAGATTGAAAGACATGAAAAATGCAAAAAAGAAGATACAACGAAAGAAAGAAGGAAGCAAACAAGGAGAGAAGAATGAGAGTGAAAAGACGAAAGAAAGAAAGAAAGAATGAGAAGGAAAAAAAGAGAAAAGAACACTAAAGGAAAGAAAAGAAGCAAAGAGACAAAGAAAGATGAAAGAAACGAAGAAAGAAGAGAGTAATATGAAGGAAGGAAGAGTGAAAGAAAGAAAGGAAGGCAAAAGAAGAAAGAAGAAAAAAAGACAGAAAAAAGAATGAAAGAAGGAAAAAAGATTGAAAGAAAGAAGGAATGAAAGGAAGATGAAACACTTGAGAGAGAAGAAAGAAAGAATGAAAGAAGAAGGAAGAAGAAATAAGGAAAGAAGAAAGAAAAGAATAGAAAGGAAAGAAAGGAAGAAAAGAGAGAAAGAAAGAATGAAAGACATGAAAGACGCAAAAAAGAAGATGGAAAGAAAGAAAGAAGGAAACAAGGAGAGAAAAATGAGGGTGAAAAGACGAA
Organism: Manis javanica; assembly: GCF_040802235.1. NCBI lineage: Eukaryota > Metazoa > Chordata > Mammalia > Pholidota > Manidae > Manis > Manis javanica. The sequence goes on along the minus strand of NW_027332179.1, from coordinate 142,136 downwards.
AGAAAGAAAGAATGAGAAAGAAAACAAGCTTAAAGAAGTCTAAAGGAAAGAAAGGAAGGAAAGAGTCAAAGAAAGATGAAAGGAACCAAGAAAGAAGAGAGAAATAAGAAGGAAGGAAGAATGAAAGAAAGAAAGGAAAGAAAAATTATAAAGAAGAAAAAAAGACAGAAAAAAGAATGAAAGAAGAAAAAAAGAATGAATGAAAAAAGAAATGAAAGGAAGATGAAAATCTCAAAAGAGAAGAAAGAAAAAAGAAGAAAGGAGAAAAGAGAAAAGAAAAAAAAAGAAAGGAAAGACAAGAACAAAAGACAAAAAGAAAGAAAAAAAGACAGAACAGGTGCAAAAAAGAAGATAGAAAGAAAGAAGGAAGGAAACAAGGAGAGAAAAATGAGAGCGAAAAGACGAAAGAAAGTAAGAAAGAATGAGAAAGAAAAAAAACAGAAAAGTAGAATAAAGGAAAGAAAGGAAGGAAAAAGACATAGAAAGATGAAAGTAACAAAGAAAGAAGAGAGTAATATCAAGGAAGGAAGAATGAAAGAAAGACAGGAAGGCAAAAGAAGAAAGAAGAAAAAAAGACAGAAAAAAATGTATGAAAGAAGAAAAAAGTATGAAAGAAAGATGAAATGAAAGGAAGATGAAAGTCTTGAGAAAGAAAAAAGTAAGAAAGAAGAAATAAGGAAGAAGAAAGAAGGAAAGAAGAAAAAAGAAAGGAAAGAAAGAAAGAAAAGAGAGAAAAAAAGAATGAAAGAAATGAAAGAAGCAAAAAAGAATATAGACAGAAAAAAGGAAGGAAACAAGGAGAGAAAAATGGAAGTGAAATGACGAAAGAAGGAAAGAAAGAATGAGAAAGAAAAAAAGAGAAAAGAAGACTAAAGGAAAGAAAGGAAGGAAAGACAAAGAAAGATGAAACAAAGAAAGAAGAGAGTAATTTGAAGGAAGGAAGAATGAAAGAAAGAAAGGAAGGCAAAAGAAGAAGAAAAAAGACAGAAAAAAAGAACGAAAGAACAAAAAATGAATGAAAGAAAGAAGGAATGAAAGGAAGAAGAAAGACGAGAGAGAAGAAAGAAAGAAAGAAGAAAGATAGAAGAAGAAAGAAGGAAAGAAGAACGAAAAGAAAAGAATGGAAAGAAAGGAAGAAAAGAGAGAAAGAATGAAAGAAAGACGTGAAAGATGCAAAAAAGTAGATAGAAAGAAAAAAGGTAGGAAACAAGGAGAGAAAAATGAAAATGAAAAGACGGAAGAAAGAAAGAATGAGAAAGAAAAAAAGAGAAAAGAAGACTAAAGGAAAGAAAGGAAGGAAAGAGACAAAGAATGATGAAAGAAAAAAAGAAAGAAGAGAGTCATATGAAGGAAGGAAGAATGAAAGAAAGAAAGGAAGGCAAAAGAAGAAAGAAGAAAAAAGACACAAAAAAGAATGAAAGAAGAAAAGAATGAAAGAAAGAAGGAATGAAAGGAAGATAAAAGACTTGAGAGAGAAGAAACAAAGAAAGAAGAAAGCAGGAAGAAGAAAGAAGGAAAGAAGAATGAAAAGAAAAGAAAGGAAGAAAAGAGAGAAAGAATGAATGAAAGACATGAAAGACACAAAAAAGAATGTAGAGAGAAGGAAACAAAGAAGGAGACAAGGAGAGAAAAATGAGTCAAAATACGAAAGAAAGAAAGAAAAAATGAGTAAGAGAAGAAGAGAAAAGAAGACTAAAGGAAAGAAGGGAAGGAAAAAGACAAGGAAAGATTAAAGAAACAAAGAAAGAAGAGAGTAATATGAAGGAAGGAAGAAGAAAAGAAAGGAAGGAAGGAAAAGGAAGAAAGAAGAAAAAAGAAAAAAAAAAGAAAGAAAGAAGAAAAAAGAAAGAAAGAAAGAAGGAAAGAAAGGAAGAGGAAAGATTTAAGAGAGAAGAAAGAAAGAAAGAAGAGAGAAGGAAGAGGAAAGAAGGAAAGCAGAAAGAAAAGAAAATAAAGGAATAAAAGAGAGAAAGAATGAATGAAAGAAATGAAAGATGGAAGAAAGAAGAAAGAAAAAAAGAAAGAAGGAAGGAAACAAAGTGAGAAAAATGACAGTGAAAAGATGAAAGAAAGAAAGAATGAGAAAGAAAAAAGAGAAAAGAAGACTAAAGGAAAGTAAGGAAGGAAAGAGACAAAGAAAGGCGAAAGAAACAAAGAAAGAAGAGAGTAATATGAAGCAAGTAAGAATGAAAGAAAGAAAGGAATGCAAAAGAAGAAAGAAGAAAAAAGACAGAAAAAAGGAATGAAGTAAGAAAAAAGAATGAAAGAAAGGAGTGAAAGGAAGATGAAAGTCTTGAGAGAGAAAAAAGAAAGAAAGAAGTAAGAAGGCAGAAGAAAGAAGGAAAGAACGAAAAGAAAAGACAGGAAAGGATGAAAAAAGAGAAAGAATGAATGAAAGACATGAAAGAAGCAAAAAAGAAGATAGAAAGAAAAAAGGAAGGAAACCAGGAGAGAAAAATGAGAGTGAAAAGACGAAAGAAAGAAAGAAAGAATGAGAAAGACAAAAGAGAAAAGAAGACAAAGGAAAGAACGGAATGAAAGAGACAAAGAGATGAAAGAAACAAAGAAAGAAGAGAGAAATATGAAGGAAGAATGAAAGAATGAAAGGAAGAAAAAAGAAGAAAGAAAAAAAAAGAGAGAGAAAAGGAATGAAGAAAGAAAAAAGAAAGAAAAAAAGAAGCAGTGAAAGGAAGATGAAAGACTTGAGAAAGACGAAAGAAAGAAAGAAGAAAGAAGGCAGAAGAAAGAAGGAAAAAAGAAAGAAAAGAAAAGAAAGGAAAGAAAGGAAGAACAGGAAGAAAGAATGAATGAAATACATGAGAGACACAAAACAGTAAAAAGAAAGAAAGAAGGGAGGAAACAAGGAAGAAATATGAGAGTGAAAAGACAGAAAGAAAAAATGAGAAAGAAAAAAGAGAAAAGAAGACTAAAGTAAGAAAGGACGGAAAGAGACAAAGAAAGATGAAAGAAACAAAGAAAGAAGAGAGTAATATGAAGGAAGGAAGAATGAACGAAAGAAAGGAAGGCAAAAGAAGAAAAGAAAAAAGAAAGACAAAAAGAATGAAAGAAGAAAAAAAGAATGAAAGAAAGAAGGAATGAAAGGAAGATGAAAGACTTGAGAGAGAAGAAAGAAAGAAGAAAGAAGGAAGAAGGAGAAAGGACGGAAGAATGAAAAGAAAAGAGAGGAAAGAAAGGAAGAAAAGAGAGAAAGAATGAATGGAAGACACGAAAGATGCAAAAAAGAAGATAGAAAGAAAGAAAGAAAGAAGGACGGAAATGGAGAGAAGAATGAGAGTGAAATAACGAAAGAAAGAAAGAAAGAATGAGAAAAACAGAAAGATAAAGAAGACTAAAGGAAAGAACGGAAGGAAAGAGACAAAGAACGCTGAAACAAACAAAGAAGAGAGTAATGTGAAGGAAGGAAGAATGAAAGAAAGAAAGATAGGCAAAAGAAGAAAGAATAAAAGGCAGAAAAAAAGAATGAATTAAGAAAAAAGTATGAAAGAATGGAGGTATGAAAGGAAGGCAAAAGACTTGAGAGAGAAGAAAGAAAGAAGGAAGAAGGGAAGAAGAACGAAAAGAAAGAAAGGAAGAAAAGAGAGAAAGAAAGAATGAAAGACATGAAAGACCCAAAAAAGAAGATGGAAAGAAAGAAAGAAGGAAACAAGGAGAGAAAAATGAGGGTGAAAAGACGAAAGAAAGAAAGAATGAGAAAGAAAACAAGCTTAAAGAAGTCTAAAGGAAAGAAAGGAAGGAAAGAGTCTAAGAAAGATGAAAGGAACAAAGAAAGAAGAGAGTAATATGAAGGAAGGAAGAATGAAAGAAAGAAAGGAAGGCAAAATTATAAAGAAGAAAAAAAGACAGAAAAAAGAATGAAAGAAGAAAAAAAGAATGAAAGAAAGAAGGAATGGAAGGAAGATGAAAGTCTCGAGAGAGAAGAAAGAAAGAAGAAGAAAGAAGGAAAGAAGAAAGAAAAGAAAAGAAAGAAAAGAAAAGAAGAAAAGACAAAAAGAAAGAATGAAAGACATGAAAGATGCAAAAAAGAAGAAAGAAAGAAAAAAGGAAGGAAAAAAGGAGAGAAAAATGAGAGCGAAAAGACGAAAGAAAGTAAGAAAGAATGAGAAAGAAAAAAAACAGAAAAGTAGAATAAAGGAAAGAAAGGAAGGACAGAGACATAGAAAGATGAAAGTAACAAAGAAAGAAGAGAGTAATATCAAGGAAGGAAGAATGAAAGAAAGACAGGAAGGCAAAAGAAGAAAGAAGTAAAAAAGACAGAAAAAAATGTATGAAAGAAGAAAAAAGTATGAAAGAAAGATGTAATGAAAGAAAGATGAAAGTCTTGAGAAAGAAAAAAGTAAGAAAGAAGAAATAAGGAAGAAGAAAGAAGGAAAGAAGAAAAAAGAAAGGAAAGAAAGAAAGAAAAGAGAGAAAGAATGAATGAAAGACATGAAAGAAGCAAAAAAGAAGATAGAAAGAAAAAAGGAAGGAAACAAGGAGAGAAAAATGGAAGTGAAATGACGAAAGAAGGAAAGAAAGAATGAGAAAGAAAAAAAGAGAAAAGAAGACTAAAGGAAAGAAAGGAAGGAAAGACAAAGAAGATTGAAACAAAGAAAGAAGAGAGTAATTTGAAGGAAGGAAGAATGAAAGAAAGAAAGGAAGGCAAAAGAAGAAAGAAGAAAATAAGAAAAAAGAATGAAAGAAGAAAAAAAGATTGAAAGAAAGAAGGAATGAAAGGAAGATGAAAGACTTGAGAGAGAAGAAAGAAAGAATGAAAGAAGAAGGAAGAAGAAATAAGGAAAGAAGAAAGAAAAGAATAGAAAGGAAAGAAAGGAAGAAAAGAGAGAAAGAAAGAATGAAAGACATGAAAGACGCAAAAAAGAAGATGGAAAGAAAGAAAGAAGGAAACAAGGAGAGAAAAATGAGGGTGAAAAGACGAAAGAAAGAAAGAATGAGAAACAAAACAAGCTTAAAGAAGTCTAAAGGAAAGAAAGGAAGGAAAGAGTCTAAGAAAGATTAAGGGAACAAAGAAAGAAGAGAGTAATATGAAGGAAGGAAGAATGAAAGAAAGAAAGGAAGGCAAAATTATAAAGAAGAAAAAAAGAAAGAAAAAAGAATGAAAAAAAAAAAAAAGAATGAGAGAAAGAAGGAAGGAAAGGAAGATGAAACTGTGGAGAGAGAAGAAAGAAAGAAGAAGAAAGAAGGGAAGAGGAAAAAAAAGAAAAGAAAGGAAAGAAAAGAAGAAAAGAAAGAAAGAAAGAATGAAAAACATGAAAGATGCAAAAAAGAAGATAGAAAGAAAGAAGAAAGGAAACAAGGAGAGAAAAATGAGAACGAAAACACGAAAGAAAATAAGAAAGAATGAGAAAGAAAAAAACAGAAAAGTAGAATAAAGGAAAGAAAGGAAGGACAGAGACATAGAAAGATGAAAGTAACAAAGAAAGAAGAGAGTAATATCAAGGAAGGAAGAATGAAAGAAAGACAGGAAGGCAAAAGAAGAAAGAAGTAAAAAAGACAGAAAAAAATGTATGAAAGAAGTAAAAAGTATGAAAGAAAGATGTAATGAAAGGAAGATGAAAGTCTTGAGAAAGAAAAAAGTAAGAAAGAAGAAATAAGGAAGAAGAAAGAAGGAAAGAAGAAAAAAGAAAGGAAAGAATGAAAGAAAAGAGAGAAAGAATGAATAAAGGCATGAAAGACGCAAAAAAGAAGACAGAAAGGAAGAAGGAGGGAAACAAGGAGAGAAAAATGGAAGTGAAATGACGAAAGAAGGAAAGAAAGAATGAGAAAGAAAAAAAGAGAAAAGAAGACTAAAGGAAAGAAAGGAAGGAAAGACAAAGAAAGATGAAACAAAGAAAGAAGAGAGGAATTTGAAGGAAGGAAGATTGAAAAAAAGAAAGGAAAGCAAAAGAACAAGAAAAAATACAGAAAAAAGAAGGAAAGAAAAAAAAATGAATGAAAGAAAGAAGGAAAGAAAGAAAGAAGAAAGAGGAGAGAAAAAAAAGAAAGAAAAAAGAAAAATTGAAGAAGAAAGAAGGAAAGAAGAACGAAAAGAAAAGAATGGAAAGAAAGGAAGAAAAGAGAGAAAGAATGAAAGAAAGACATGAAAGATGCCAAAAAGTAGGTTGAAAGAAAAAAGGTACGAAACAAGGAGAGAAAAATGAAAATGAAAAGACGGAAGAAAGAAAGAATGAGAAAGAAAAAAAGAGAAAAGAAGACTAAAGGAAAGAAAGGAAGGGAAGGGACAAAGAATGAAGAAAGAAAAAAAGAAAGAAGAGAGTCATATGAAGGAAGGAAGAATGAAAGAAAGAAAGGAAGGCAAAAGAAGAAAGAAGAAAAAAGACACAAAAAAGAATGAAAGAAGAAAAGAATGAAAGAAAGAAGGAATGAAAGGAAGACGAAAGACTTGAGAGGGAAGAAAAAAAGAAAGAAGAAAGCAGGAAGAAGAAAGAAGGAAAGAAGAATGAAAAGAAAAGAAAGGAAGAAAAGAGAGAAAGAATGAATGAAAGACATGAAAGACACAAAAAAGAATGTAGAAAGAAAGAAACAAGGAAGGAGACAAGGAGAGAACAATGAGAGTGAAAAGAGGAAAGAAAGAAACAAAGAATGAGTAAGAGAAGAAGAGAAAAGAAGAATAAAGGAAAGAAGGGAAGGAAAAAGACAAGGAAAGATTAAAGAAACAAAGAAAGAAGAGAGTAATATGAAGGAAGGAAGAATGAAAGATAGAAAAGAAGGCAAAAGAAGAAAGAAGAAAAAAGGAGAAAAAAAGAATGAAAGAAGAAAAAAGAATGAAAGAAAGAAGAAATGAAAGGAAGATGAAAGACTTTAGAGAGAAGAAAGAAAGAAAGAAGAGAGAAGGAAGAGGAAAGAAGGAAAGCAGAAAGAAAAGAAAATAAAGGAATAAAAAAGATAAAAAATGAATGAAAGAAATGAAAGATGGTAGAAAGAAGATAGAAAAAAAGAAAGAAGGAAGGAAACAAAGTGAGAAAAATGACAGTGAAAAGATGAAAGAAAGAAAGAATGAGAAAGAAAAAAGAGAAAAGAAAACTAAAGGAAAGTAAGGAAGGAAAGAGACAAAGAAAGGCGAAGGAAACAAAGAAAGAAGAGAGTAATATGAAGGAAGTAAGAATGAAAGAAAGAAAGGAATGCAAAAGAAGAAAGAAGAAAAAAGACAGAAAAAAGGAATGAAGTAAGAAAAAAGAATGAAAGAAAGAAGGAGTGAAAGGAAGATGAAAGTCTTGAGAGAGAAAAAAGAAAGAAAGAAGTAAGAAGGAAGAAGAAAGAAGGGAAGAACGAAAAGAAAAGACAGGAAAGGAAGAAAAGAGAGAAAGAAAGAAAGAAAGACAAGAAAGACGCAAAAAAGAAGATAGAAAGAAAAAAGGAAGGAAACCAGGAGAGAAAAATGAGAGTGAAAAGACGAAAGAAAGAAAGAAAGAATGAGAAAGACAAAAGAGAAAAGAAGACAAAGGAAAGAACGGAATGAAAGAGACAAAGAGATGAAAGAAAGAAAGAAAGAAGAGAGAAATAGGAAGGAAGAAAGAAAGAAAGAAAGGAAGGCAAAAGAAGAAAGAAGAAAAAAGACAGAGAAAAGGAATGAAGGAAGAAAAAAGAATGAAAGAAAGAAGCAGTGAAAGGAAGATGAAAGACTTGAGAGAGACGAAAGAAAGAAAGAAGAAATAAGGCAGAAGAAAGAAGGAAAGAAGAAAGAAAAAAAAAGAAAGGAAAGAAAGGAAGAACAGGGAGAAAGAATGAATGAAATACATGACAGACACAAAACAGTAGAAAGAAAGAAAGAAGGGAGGAAACAAGGAAGAAATATGAGAGTGAAAAGACAGAAAGAAAAAATGAGAAAGAAAAAAGAGAAAAGAAGACTAAAGTAAGAAAGGAAGGAAAGAGACAAAGAAAGATGAAAGAAACAAAGAAAGAAGAGAGTAATATGAAGGAAGGAAGAATGAACGAAAGAAAGGAAGGCAAAAGAAGAAAAGAAAAAAGAAAGACAAAAAGAATGAAAGAAGAAAAAAAGAATGAAAGAAAGAAGGAATGAAAGGAAGATGAAAGACTTGAGAGAGAAGAAAGAAAGAAGAAAGAAGGAAGAAGAACGAAGGAAAGAAGAAGAAAAAGAAAAGAAAGGAAGGAAAGAGAGAAACAATGAATGAAAGACATGAAAGATGCAAAAAAGATGATAGAAAGAAAGAGGAAGGAAAGAAGGATAGAAAAATGAGAGTGAAAAGACGAAAGAAAGAAGGAAAGAATGAGAAAGAAAAAATAGAGAAAAGAAGACTAATGGAAAGAAAGGAAGGAAAGAGACAAAGAAAGATGAAAGAAACAACGAAAGAAGAGAGTAATATGAAGGAAGGAAGAATGAAAGAATGAAAGGAATGCAAAAGAAGAAAGGAAAAGACAGAAAAAAAGGTGAAAGAAGAAAAAAGAATGAAAGAAAGAAGGAATGAAAGGAAGATGAAAGACTTGAGAGAGAAGAAAGAAGGAAGAAGGAAGAAGAAAGAAGGAAAGAAGAATGAAAAGAAATGAATGAAAGGAAGAAAAGAGTAAGAATGAATGAAAGACATGAAAGACACAAAAAAGAAGATAGAAAAATAGAAAGAAGGAAGGAAACGAGGAGAGAAAACGGAACGGAAAAGACGAAAGAAAGAAAGAAAGAAAGAATGAGAAAGAAAAATGCAGAAAAGAAGACTAAAGGAATGACAGGAAGGATAGAGATAAATAAAGATGAAAGAAACAAAGAAAGAAGAGGGTAATATGAAGGAAGGAAGAATGAAAGAAAGAAAGGAAGGCAAAAGAAGAGAGAACAAAAAAAGAGAGAAAAGAATGAAAGAAAAAAATGAATGAAAGAAAGAAGGAATGAAAGGAAGATGAAAGACTTGAGACAGAAGAGAGAAAGAAAGAAGAAAGAAGGAAGCAGAAAGAAGGAAAGAAGAATGAAAAGAAAAGAAAGATAGGAAGAAATGAGGAAGAAAGAATGAAAGACATGAAAGACGATAAAAAGAAGATAGAAAAAAAGAAAGAAAGAAAGAAGGAAGGAAATGGAGAGAAGAATGAGAGTGAAAAGACGAAAGAAAGAAAGTATGAGATAGAAACCAAGACGGAAGGAAACAAAGGAAGGAAAGAGACAAACAAAGATGAAACAAACAAGGAAAGAAGAGAGTAATATGAAGGAAGGAAGAACGAAAGAAAGAAAGGTAGGCAAAACAAGAAAGAAGAAAAAAAGAATGAAAGAAGAAAAATAGAATGAAATAAAGAAGGAATGAAAGGAAGATGAAAGACTTGAGAGAGAAGAAAGAAAGAAAGAAGAAAGGAGGAAGAAGAAGGAAGGAAAGATGAAAGAAAAGAAAAGAAAGGAAGGAAGAAAAGAGAGGAAAAAAGATTGAAAGACATGAAAAATGCAAAAAAGAAGATACAAAGAAAGAAAGAAGGAAGCAAACAAGGAGAGAAGAATGAGAGTGAAAAGACGAAAGAAAGAAAGAAAGAATGAGAAGGAAAAAAAGAGAGAAGAACACAAAAGGAAAGAAAAGAAGCAAAGAGACAAAGAAAGATGAGAGAAACAAAGAAAGAAGAAAGTAATCTGAAGGAAAGAAGAACGAAAGGAATGCAAAAGAAGAAAGAAGAAAAAAAGACAGAAAAAAGAATGAAAGAAGAAAAAAAGATTGAAAGAAAGAAGGAATGAAAGGAAGATGAAAGACTTGAGAGAGAAGAAAGAAAGAATGAAAGAAGAAGGAAGAAGAAATAAGGAAAGAAGAAAGAAAAGAATAGAAAGGAAAGAAAGGAAGAAAAGAGAGAAAGAATGAAAGACATGAAAGACGCAAAAAAGAAGATGGAAAGAAAGAAAGAAAGAAACAAGGAGAGAAAAATGAGGGTGAAAAGACGAAAGAAAGAAAGAATGAGAAAGAAAACAAGCTTAAAGAAGTCTAAAGGAAAGAAAGGAAGGAAAGAGTCTAAGAAAGATGAAAGGAACAAAGAAAGAAGAGAGTAATATGAAGGAAGGAAGAATGAAAGAAAGAAAGGAAGGCAAAATTATAAAGAAGAAAAAAAGACAGAAAAAAGAATGAAAGAAGAAAAAAAGAATGAAAGAAAGAAGGAATGGAAGGAAGATGAAAGTCTCGAGAGAGAAGAAAGAAAGAAGAAGAAAGAAGGAAAGAGGAAAGAAAAGAAAAGAAAGGAAAGACAAGAAGAAAAGACAGAAAGAGAATGAAAGACATGACAGATGCAAAAAAGAAGATAGAAAGAAAGAAGGAAGGAAACAAGGAGAGAAAAACGAGAGCGAAAAGACGAAAGAAAGTAAGAAAGAATGAGAAAGAAAAAAAACAGAAAAGTAGAATAAAGGAAAGAAAGGAAGGACAGAGACATAGAAAGATGAAAGTAACAAAGAAAGAAGAGAGTAATATCAAGGAAGGAAGAATGAAAGAAAGACAGGAAGGCAAAAGAAGAAAGAAGTAAAAAAGACAGAAATAAATGTATGAAAGAAGAAAAAAGTATGAAAGAAAGATGAAATGAAAGGAAGATGAAAGACTTGAGAGAGAAGAAAGAAAGAAGGAAGAAAGAAGGAAGAAGAAAGAAGGAAAGAAGAAAAAAGAAAGGAAAGAAAGAAAGAAAAGAGAGAAAGAATCAATGAAAGTCATGAAAGACGCAAAAAAGAAGATAGAAAGAAAGAAAGAAGGAAGGACAAGGAGAGAAAAAAGAAAGTGAAATGACGAAAGAAGGAAAGAAAGAATGAGAAAGAAAAAAAGAGAGAAGAAGACTAAAGGAAAGAAAGGAAGGAAAGACAAAGAAAGATGAAACAAAGAAAGAAGAGAGTAATTTGAAGGAAGGAAGAATGAAAGAAAGAAAGGAAGGCAAAAGAAGAAGAAAAAAGACAGAAAAAAAGAATGAAAGAAGAAAAAATGAATGAAAGAAAGAAGGAATGAAAGGAAGATGAAAGACGAGAGAGAAGAAAGAAAGAAAGAAGAAAGATTGAAGAAGAAAGAAGGAAAGAAGAACGAAAAGAAAGGAATGGAAAGAAAGGAAGAAAAGAGAGAAAGAATGAAAGAAAGACATGAAACATGCAAAAAAGTAGATAGAAAGAAAAAAGGTAGGAAACAAGGAGAGAAAAATGAAAATGAAAAGACGGAAGAAAGAAAGAATGAGAAAGAAAAAAAGAGAAAAGAAGACTAAAGGAAAGAAAGGAAGGAAAGAGACAAAGAATGATGAAAGAAAAAAGAAAGAAGAGAGTAATATGAAGGAAGGAAGAATGAAAGAAAGAAAGGAAGGCAAAAGAAGAAAGAAGAAAAAAGACACAAAAAAGAAAGAAGAAAAGAATGAAAGAAAGAAGAAATGAAAGGAAGATGAAAGACTTGAGAGAGAAGAAACAAAGAAAGAATAAAGAAGAAAGAAGAAAGAAGGAAAGAAGAATGAAAAGAAAAGAAAGGAAGAAAAGAGAGAAAGAATGAATGAAAGACATGAAAGACACAAAAAAGAATGTAGAAAGAAAGAAACAAGGAAGGAGACAAGGAGAGAACAATGAGAGTGAAAAGACGAAAGAAAGAAAGAAAGAATGAGTAAGAGAAGAAGAAAAAAAAAGAAAAAAGGAAAGAGGGAAAGAAAAAAGACAAGGAAAGATTAAAGAAAAAAAGAAAGAAGAGAGTAATATGAAGGAAGGAAGAATGAAAGATAGAAAGGAAGGCCAAAGAAGAAAGAAGAAAAAAGGAGAAAAAAAGAATGAAAGAAGAAAAAAAGAATGAAAGAAAGAAGGAATGAAAGGAAGATGAAAGACTTTAGAGAGAAGAAAGAAAGAAAGAAGAGAGAAGGAAGAGGAAAGAAGGAAAGCAGAAAGAAAAGAAAATAAAGGAATAAAAGAGAGAAAGAGTGAATGAAAGAAATGAAAGATGGAAGAAAGAAGATAGAAAAAAAGAAAGAAGGAAGGAAACAAAGTGAGAAAAATGACAGTGAAAAGATGAAAGAAAGAAAGAATGAGAAAGAAAAAAGAGAAAAGAAGACTAAAAGAAAGTAAGGAAGGAAAGATAGAAAGAAAAGCCAAGGAAACAAAGACAGAAGAGAGTAATATGAAGGAAGTAACAATCAAAGAAAGAAAGGAATGCAAAAGAAGAAAGAAGAAAAAAGACAGAAAAAAAGACTGAAGGAAGAAAAAAGAATGAAAGAAAGAAGGAATGAAAGGAAGATGAAAGACTCTAGAGAGAAGAAAGACAGAAAGAAGAAAGAAGGAAGAAGAAGGAAAGAAAGAAGGAAGAAGAAAGAAGGAAAGAAGAACGAAAAGAAAAGAGAAAGAAAGAATGAAAGACAAGAAAGCCACAAAAAAGAAGAAAGAAAGAAAGAAGAAAAGAAACAAGGAGAGAAGAATGAGAGTGAAAAGAAGAAAGAAAGAAATAATGAGAAAAAAAAAGAAAAGAAGACAAAGGAAAGAAAGGAAGGAAAGAGACAAAAAGAGATGAAAGAAACAAAGAAAGAAGAGAGTGATAGGAAGGAAGGAATAATGAAAGACAGAAATGTAGCCAAAAGAAGAAAGAAGAACAAAAGACAGAAAAGATTGAAGGAAGAAAAACTGAACGAAGGAAAGAAAGAATGATAGGAGGATGAAAGCCTTGAGAGAGAAGAAAGAAAGAAAGAAGAAGGTAGGAAGAAGAAAGAAGGAAAGAAGAACGAAAAGAAACGAAAGAAAGGAAGAAAAGAGAAAGAATGAATGAAAGACATGAAAGACGCAAAAAAGAAGATATAAAGAAAGAAGGAAGGAAACAAGGAGAGAAAACTATACGTGAAAAGACGAAAGAAAGATGAGAAAGAAAAAAGGAGAAAAGAAGACTAAAGAAAAGAAAGGAATGAAAGAGACAAAGAAAGATGAAAGAAACAAAGAAAGAAGAGAGTAATATGAAGGAAGGAAGAATGAAAGAAAGGAAGGCAAAAGAAAGAAAGAAGAAAAAAAGAATGAAAGAAAGAAGGAATGAAAGGAAGATGAAAGACGAGAGAGAAGAAAGAAAGAAAGGAGAATGAAGGAAGAAGAAACAAGGAAAGAAGAACGAAAAGAAAAGAAAGGAAAGAAAGGAAGAAAAGAGAGAAATTGAATGAAAGACATGAAAGACGCAAAAAAGAATATAGAAAGAAAGAAAGAAGGAAGGAAACAAGGGAGAAAAATGAAAGTGAAAAGACGAAAGAAAGAAAGAGTGAGACAGAAAAAAAGAGTAAAGTTCAGTAAAGAAAAGAAACGAAGGAAAGAGACAAAGACAGATGAAAGAAACAGAGAAAGAAGAGAGTAATGTGAAGGAAGGAAGAACGAAAGAAAGGAAGGCAAAAGAAGAAAGAAGAAAAAAAGACAGAAAAAAATGAAGGAAGAAAAAAGAAACAAGGAAAGGAGGAATGAAAGGAAGATGAAAGACTTGGAAGAGAAGAAAGAAAGAAGAAAGAAGAAGAAAGAAGGAAAGAAGAAAGAACAGAAAAGAAAGAAAGGAAGAAAAGAGAGAAAGAATGACAAACACATGAAAGACACAAAAAAGAAGATAGAAAGAAAGAAAGAAGGAAGGACACAGGGAGAGAAAAATGAAAGTGAAAAGACGAAAGAAGGAAAGAATGAGAAAGAACAAAAGAGAAAAGAAGACTAATGGAAAGAAAGGAAGGAAAGAGACAAAGAAAGATGAAAGAAACAAAGAAAGAAGAGAGTAATATGAGGGAAGGAAGAATGAAAGAAACAAAGGAAGCAAAAGAAAAAAAAAGAAAAAAAACAAAAAAAGAATGAACAAAGAAAAAAAGAATGAAAGAAGGAATGAAAGGAAGACGAAAGACTTGAGAGAGAAGAAAGAAGAAAGAAGGAAAGAAGAATGAAAAGAAAAGAAAGGAAGAAAAGAGGGAAAGAATGAATGAAAGACATGAAAGATGCAAAAAAGAAGATAGAAGGAAAGAAGGAAGGAAACAAGGAGAGAAAAATGGGGGAGAAAAGACAAAAAAAAAAAAGAAAGAATGCGAAAGAAAAACAAGAGAAAAGAAGACAAATGAAAAGAAAAGAAGGAAAGAGACAAAGATGAAAGAAACAAAGAAAGAAAAGAGTAATATTAAGGAAGGAAGAATGAAAGAAAGAAAGGAAGGCAAAAGAAGAAAGAAGAAAAAAAAGAAAGAGAGAAGAATGAAAGAAAGAAGAAATGAAAGGAAGATGAAAGACCTGAGAGAGAAGAAAGAAAGAAAGAAAGAAAGAAAGAAAGAAAGAAAAAAGAAAGGAGGACGAAGAAAGAAGGAAAGAAGAACGAAAAGAAAGAAAGGAAGAAATGAGAGAAAGAATGAATGAAAGACATGAAAGACACAAAAAAAGATAGAAAGAAAGAAAGAAGGAAGGAAACAAGTAGAGAAAAATGAGAGCGAAAAGACGAAGGAAAGAAAGAATGAGGAAGAAAAAAAAGAGAAAAGAAGAAAAAAGGAAAGAAAGGAAGGAAAGAGACAAAGAAAGATGAAAGAAACAAAGAAAGAAGAGGGTAATATGAAGGAAGGAAGAAAGAAAGAAAGAAAGAAAGGCAAAAGAATGAAGAAAAAAGAATGAAAGAAAGAAGGAATGAAGGGAAGATGAAAGAATTGAGAGAGAAGAAAGAAAGAAGAAGAAAGAAGGAAAGAAGAACGAAAAGAAAAGAAAGAAAGGAAGAAATGAAAGAATGAATGAAAGACATGAAAGATGCAAAAAAGTAGAAAGAAAGAAGGAAGGAAATAAGGAGAGAAAAATGAGAGTGAAAAGACGAAAGAATGAGAAAGAAAAAAAGAGAAAAGAGGACTAAAGGTAAGAAAGGAAGGAAAGAGACAAAGAAAGATGAAACAAAGAAAGAAGAGGGTAATATGAAGGAAGGAAGAATGAAAGAAAGAAAGGAAGGCAAAAGAAGAAAGAAGAAAAAAGAAAAAAAAAAAGAATTAACGAAGGAAAAAAGAAAGAAAGAAAGAAGGAAAGAAAAAAAAATGAAAGACGAGAAAAAAGAAAGAAAGAAAGAAGAAAGAAGGAAGAAGAAAGAAGGAAAGAAGAAAGAAAAGAAAAGAAAGGAAGAAAAGAGAGAAAGAAAGAATGAAAGACATGAAAGATGCAAAAAAGAAGATAGAAAAAGAGAAAGAAGGAAGGAAACAAGGAGAGAAAAATAAAAGTGAAAAGACGAAAGAAAGATGAGAAAGAAAAAAGGAGAAAACAAGAATAAAGAAAAGAAAGGAAAGAAAGAGACAAAGAAAGAAGAAAGAAACAAAGGAAGAAGAGAGAAATATGAAGGAAGGAAAAATGAAAGAAAGGAAGGCAAAAGAAAGAAGAAAAAAATGAAAGAAAGAAGTAATGAAAGGAAGATGAAAGACTTGAGAGAGAAGAAAGAAAGGACAAAGAAGGAAGAAGAAAGAAGGAATGAAGAATGAAAAGAAAAGAAAGGAAGAAAATAGAGAAAGAAAGAATTAAAGACATGAAAGACTCAAAAAAGAAGATAGAAAGAAAGAAAGAAGGAAGGAAACAAGTAGAGAAAAATGAGTCAAAATACGAAAGAAAGAAAGAATGCGAAAGAATAAAAGAGAAGACTAAAGGAGAGAAAGGAAGGAAAGAGACAAAGAAAGATGTAAGAAACAAAGAAAGAAGAGAGTAATATGAAGGAAGGAAGAATGAAACAAAGAAAGTCAAAAGAAGAAAGAAGAAAAAAGACAGAAAAAAAGGAAAGAAAGGAGGAATGATAGGAAGATGAAAGACTTGAGAGAGAAGAAAGAAAGAAAGAAGAAGAAAGAAGGAAAGAAGAAAGAAAGGAAAAGAAAGGAAAGAAAGGAAGAAAATAGAGAAACAAAGAATGAAAGACATGAAAGACGTAAAAAAGAAGATAGAAAGAAAGAAAGAAGAAGGAAACAAAGAGAGAAAAATGAGAGTGAAAAGAGAAAAGAAAGAAATAATCAAAAAAAAAAAAAAAAAAAAGTAGACTAAAGGAAAGAAAGGAAGGAAACAGAAAAAGAAAGATGAAAGAAAAAAAGAAAGAATAGAGTAAAATGAAGAAAGGAAGAATTAAAAAAAGAAAGGAAGGCAAAAGAAGAAAGAAGAAAAAAAGACAGAAAAAAAGAATGAAAGAAACAAGGAATGAAAGGAAGATGAAAGACTTGAGAGAGAAGAAAGAAAGACAGAAGAAGAAAGAAGGAAAGAAGAAAGAAAAGAAAGGAAAGACAGGAATACAAGAGAGAAAGAAAGAATGAAAGACATAAAAGATGGAAAAAAGAAGATAGAAAGAAAGAAAGACGGAAGGAAAAAAGGAGAAAAAAATGAGAGAAAAAAGACGAAAGAAAGAAAGGAAGGAAAAGAAAAAAAAAAAGGGAAAAGAAAACAAAAGAAAGAAAGGAAGGAAAGAGACAAAGAAAGATGAAAGAAACAAAGAAAGAAGAGAGTAATATGAAGGAAGGAAGAATGAAAGAAAGAACGGCAGGCAAAGGAAGAAAGAAGAAGAAAAGACAGAAAAAAAGAATGAAAGATGAAAAAAAGAATGAAAGAAAGAAGGAATGAAAGAAACATGAAAGACTTGAGACAGAAGACAGGAAGAATGAAGAAGGAAGAAGAAGGAAAGAAGAAAGAAAAGAAAGGAAACGAAAGGAAGGAAGAAAAGAGAGAAAGAAAGAAAGAAATAAAAAAAGAAAAAAAGAAGATAGAAAGAAAGAAAGAATGAAGGAAACAAGGACAGAAAAATGAAAGTGAAATGACGAAAGAAAGAAAAAAAGAATGAGAAAGAAAGAAAGAGAAAAGAAGACTAAAGGAAAGAAAGGAAGGAAATAGACAAAGATGAAAGAAATAAAGAAAGAAGAGAGTAATATGAAGGAAGGAAGAATGAAAGAAATAAAGGAAGGCAAAAAAAAAAAGAAAAAAAAAGAAAAAAAAGAAAAAAAAAAAAAAAAAAGAAAAAAAGAAGGAATGAAAGGAAGATGAAAGACTTGAGAGAGAAGAAAGAAAGAAAAAAGAATGAAGGGAAGAAAAAAGAAAAAAAGAAAGGAAAGAAAGGAAGAAAAGAGAGAAAGAATGAATGAAAGACATGAAAGACGCAAAAAAGAAGATAGAAAGAAAGAAAGAAGGAGGGAAACAAGGAGAGGAAAATGAGAGTGAAAAGACGAAAGAAAGAAAGAGAATGAGAAAGAAAAAAGAGAAAAGAAGACAAAGGAAAAAAGGAAGGAAAGAGACAAAGAAAGATGAAATAAAAAAAGAAAGAAGAGAGTAATACGAAGGAAGAATGAAAGAAAGAAAGGAAGGCAAAAGAAGAAAGAAGAAAAAAAGACAGAACAAAAGAATGAAAGATGAAAAAAAGAATGAAAGAAAGAAGGAATGAAAGGAAGATGAAAGACTCTAGAGAGAAGAAAGAGAGAAAGAAGAAAGAAGGAAGAAGAAGGAAAGAATAAAGAAAAGAAAGGAAAGGAAAGAAAGGAAGAAAAGAGAGAAAAAAAGAATGAAAGACATGAAAGCCGTAAAAAAGAAGAAAGAAAGAAGGAATGAAACAAGGAGAGAAGAATGAGAGAGAAAAGAAGAAAGAAAGAAATAATGAGAAAAAAATAGAAAAGAAGACAAAGGAAAGAACGGAATGAAAGAGACAAAGAGATAAAAGAAACAAAGAAAGAAGAGACTGATATGAAGGAAGGAATAATGAAAGACAGAAATGTAGGCAAAAGAAGAAAGAAGAACAAAAGACAGAAAAGATTGAAGAAAGAAAAACTGAATGAAGGAAAGAAAGAATGATAGGAGGATGAAAGCCTTGAGAGAGAAGAAAGAAAGAAAGAAGAAGGAAGGAAGAAGAAAGAAGGAAAGAAGAACAAAAAGAAACGAAAGAAAGGAAGAAAATAGAAAGAATGAAAGAAAGATATGAAAGAAGCAAAAAAGAAGATATAAAGAAAGAAGGAAGGAAACAAGGAGAGAAAACTATACGTGAAAAGACGAAAGAAAGATGAGAAAGAAAAAAGGAGAAAAGAAGACTAAAGAAAAGAAAGGAACGAAAGAGACAAAGAAAGATGAAAGAAACAAAGAAAGAAGAAAGTAATATGAAGGAAAGAAGAATGAAAAAAAGGAAGGCAAAAGAAACCAAGAAGAAAAAAACAATGAAATAAAGAAGGAATGAAAGGAAGATGAAAGACGAGAGAGAATAAAGAAAGAAAGGAGAATGAAGAAAGAAGAAACAAGGAAAGAAGAACGAAAAGAAAAGAAAGGAAAGAAAGGAAGAAAAGAGAGAAATTGAATGAAAGACATGAAAGACGCAAAAAAGAATATAGAAAGAAAGAAAGAAGGAAGAAACAAGGGAGAAAAATGAAAGTGAAAAGACGAAAGAAAGAAAGAGTGAGACAGAAAAAAAGAGTAAAGTTCAGTAAAGAAAAGAAACGAAGGAAAGAGACAAAGACAGATGAAAGAAACAGAAAAAGAAGAGAGAAATGTGAAGGAAGGAAGAACAAAAAAAAGGAAGGAAAAAGAAAAAAGAAGAAAAAAAGACAGAAAAAAATGAAGGAAAAAAAAAGAAACAAGGAAAGGAGGAATGAAAGGAAGATGAAAGAAATGGAAGAGAAGAAAGAAAGAAGAAAGAAGAAGAAAGAAGGAAAGAAGAAAGAACAGAAAAGAAAGAAAGAAAAAAAAGAAAGAATGACAAACAAATGAAAGACACAAAAAAGAAGATAGAAAGAAAGAAAGAAGGAAGGAAACAAGGAGAGAAAAATGTGAAACGACGAAAGAAGGAAAGAATGAGAAAGAACAAAAGAGAAAAGAAGACTAATGGAAAGAAAGGTTGGAAAGAGACAAAGAAAGATGAAAGAAACAAAGAAAGAATAGAGTAAAATGAAGAAAGGAAGAATTAAAAAAAGAAAGGAAGGCAAAAGAAGAAAGAAGAAAAAAGACAAAAAAAGAATGAACAAAGAAAAAAAGAATGAAAGAAGGAATGAAAGGAAGACGAAAGACTTCAGAGAGAAGAAAGAAGAAAGAAGGAAAGAAGAATGAAAAGAATAGAAAGGAAGAAAAGAGGGAAAGAATGAATGAAAGATACGAAAGATGCAAAAAAGAAGATAGAAGGAAAGAAGGAAGGAAACAAGGAGAGAAAAATGAGGGTGAAAAGACGAAAGAAAGAAAGAAAGAATGCGAAAGAAAAAATAGAAAAAAGAAGAATAATGAAAAGAAAAGAAGGAAAGAGACAAAGATGAAAGAAACAAAAAAAGAAAAAAGTAATATAAAGGAAGAAAGAATGAAAAAAAGAAAGGAAGGCAAAAGAAAAAAGAAAAAAAAAAAAAAAAAAAAGAAAGAAAGAAGAATGAAAGAAAGAAGAAATGAAAGGAAGATGAAAGACCTGAGAGTGAAGAAAGAAAGAAAGAAAGAAAGAAAAAAGAAAGAAGGACAAAGAAAGAAGGAAAGAAGAACGAAAAGAAAGAAAGGAAGAAATGAGAGAAAGAATGAATGAAAGACATGAAAGACACAAAAAAAGATAGAAAGAAAGAAAGAAGGAAGGAAACAAGTAGAGAAAACTGAGAGCGAAAAGACGAAGGAAAGAAAGAATGAGGAAGAAAAAAAAGAGAAAAGAAGACTAAAGGAAAGAAAGGAAGGAAAGAGACAAAGAAAGATGAAAGAAACAAAGAAAGAAGAGGGTAATATGAAGGAAGGAAGAATGAAAGAAAGAAAGGAAGGCAAAAGAATGAAGAAAAAAGAATGAAAGAAAGAAGGAATGAAGGGAAGATGAAAGAATTGAGAGAGAAGAAAGAAAGAAGAAGAAAGAAGGAAAGAAGAACGAAAAGAAAAGAAAGAAAGGAAGAAATGAAAGAATGAATGAAAGACACGAAAGATGCAAAAAAGTAGAAAGAAAGAAGGAAGGAAATAAGGAGAGAAAAATGAGAGTGAAAAGACGAAAGAAAGAAAAACGAAGAAAAAAAGAGAAAAGAGGACTAAAGGTAAGAAAGGAAGGAAAGAGACAAAGAAAGATGAAACAAAGAAAGAAGAGGGTAATATAAAGGAAGGAAGAATGAAAGAAAGAAAGGAAGGCAAAAGAAGAAAGAAGAAAAAAGACAGAAAAAAAGAATTAACGAAGGAAAAAAGAATGAAAGATAGAAGGAATGAAAGAAAAATGAAAGACGCGATATAAGAAAGAAAGAAAGATGAAAGAAGGAAGTAGAAAGAAGGAAAGAAGAAAGAAAAGAAAAGAAAGGAAGAAAAGAGAGAAAGAAAGAATGAAAGACATGAAAGATGCAAAAAAGAGGAAAAAAAAAGAAAAAGAAGGAAGGAAAAAAGGAAAGAAAAAAAAAAGTGAAAAGACAAAAGAAAGATAAGAAAGAAAAAAGGAGAAAAAAAAAATAAAGAAAAGAAAGGAAAGAAAGAGACAAAGAAAGAAGAAAGAAACAAAGGAAGAAGAGAGTAATATGAAGGAAGAAAGAATGAAAGAAAGGAAGGAAAAAGAAAGAAGAAAAAAATGAAAGAAAGAAGAAATGAAAGGAAGATGAAAGACTAGAGGGAGAAGAAAGAAAGGACAAAGAAGGAAGAAGAAAGAAGGAATGAAGAATGAAAAGAAAAGAAAGGAAGAAAATAGAGAAAGAAAGAATTAAAGACATGAAAGACTCAAAAAAGAAGATAGAAAGAAAGAAAGAAGGAAGGAAACAAGTAGAGAAAAATGAGTCAAAATACGAAAGAAAGAAAGAATGCGAAAGAATAAAAGAGAAGACTAAAGGAGAGAAAGGAAGGAAAGAGACAAAGAAAGATGTAAGAAACAAAGAAAGAAGAGAGTAATATGAAGGAAGGAAGAATGAAAGAAAGAAAGGCAAAAGAAGAAAGAAGAAAAAAGACAGAAAAAAAGGAAAGAAAGGAGGAATGATAGGAAGATGAAAGACTTGAGAGAGAAGAAAGAAAGAAAGAAGAAGAAGAAAGAAGGAAAGAAGAAAGAAAGGAAAAGAAAGGAAAGAAAGGAAGAAAATAGAGAAAGAAAGAATGAAAGACATGAAAGACGTAAAAAAGAAGATAGAAAGAAAGAAAGAAGAAGGAAACAAGGAGAGAAAAATGAGAGTGAAAAGATGAAAGAAAGAAATAATGCAAAAGAAAAAAAGAGAAAAGTAGACTAAAGGAAAGAAAGGAAGGAAACAGACAAAGAAAGATGAAAGAAACAAAGAAAGAATAGAGTAAAATGAAGAAAGGAAGAATTAAAAAAAGAAAGGAAGGCAAAAGAAGAAAGAAGAAAAAAAGACAGAAAAAAAGAATGAAAGAAACAAGGAATGAAAGGAAGATGAAAGACTTGAGAGAGAAGAAAGAAAGACAGAAGAAGAAAGAAGGAAAGAAGAAAGAAAAGAAAAGAAAGGAAAGACAGGAATACAAGAGAGAAAGAAAGAATGAAAGACATAAAAGATGCAAAAAAGAAGATAGAAAGAAAGAAAGACGGAAGGAAATAAGGAGAGAAAAATGAGAGTGAAAAGAAGAAAGAAAGAAACGAAGGATGAGAAAGAAAAAAAGGGAAAAGAAAACTAAAGAAAAAAGGAAGGAAAGAGACAAAGAAAGATGAAAGAAACAAAGAAAGAAGAGAGTAATATGAAGGAAGGAAGAATGAAAGAAAGAACGGCAGGCAAAGGAAGAAAGAAGAAGAAAAGACAGAAAAAAAGAATGAAAGATGAAAAAAAGAATGAAAGAAAGAAGGAATGAAAGAAAGATGAAAGACTTGAGACAGAAGACAGGAAGAAGGAAGAAGGAAGAAGAAGGAAAGAAGAAAGAAAAGAAAGGAAAGGAAAGGAAGGAAGAAAAGAGGGAAAGAAAGAAAAAAATGAAAGACGCAAAAAAGAAGATAGAAAGAAAGAAAGAATGAAGGAAACAAGGACAGAAAAATGACAGTGGAAAGACGAAAGAAAGAAAGAAAGAAAAAGAAAGAAGGAAAAAAAAAAACAAAAGGAAAGAAAGGAAGGAAAAAGACAAAGATTAAAGAAATAAAGAAAGAAGAGAGTAATGTGAAGGAAGGAAGAATGAAAGAAATAAAGGAAGGCAAAAGAAGAAAGAGGAAAAAAGAGAAAAAAGAAAGAAAAATAAAAGAAACAAAGAAGGAATGAAAAGAAGAAGAAAGACTTGAGAGAGAAGAAAGAAAGAAAAAAGAATGAAGGGAACAAGAAAGAAAAAAAGAAAGGAAAGAAAGGAAGAAAAGAGAGAAATAATGAATGAAAGACATGAAAGACGCAAAAAAGAAGATAGAAAGAAAGAAGGAGGGAAACAAGGAGAGGAAAATGAGAGTGAAAAGATGAAAGAAAGAAAGAAAGAATGAGAAAGAAAAAAGAGAAAAGAAGACAAAGGAAAGAAAGGAAGGAAAGAGACAAAGAAACATGAAATAAAAAAAGGAAGAAGAGAGTAATACGAAGGAAGAATGAAAGAAAGAAAGGAAGGCAAAAGAAGAAAGAAGAAAAAAAGACAGAACAAAAGAATGAAAGATGAAAAAAAGAATGAAAGAAAGGAGTGAAAGGAAGATGAAAGACTCTAGAGAGAAGAAAGACAGAAAGAAGAAAGAAGGAAGAAGAAGGAAAGAATAAAGAAAAGAAAGGAAAGAAAGGAAGAAAAGAGAGAAAGAAAGAATGAAAGACATGAAAGCCGCAAAAAAGAAGATAGAAAGAAAGAAGGAATGAAACAAGGAGAGAAGAATGAGAGTGAAAAGACGAAAGAAAGAAATAATGAGAAAAAAATAGAAAAGAAGACAAAGGAAAGAAAGGAAGGAAAGAGACAAAAAGAGATGAAAGAAACAAAGAAAGAAAAGACTAATATGAAGGAAGGAATAATGAAAGAAAGAAATGTATGCAAAAGAAGAAAGAAGAACAAAAGACAGAAAAGATTGAAGGAAGAAAAACTGAATGAAGGAAAGAAAGAATGATAGGAGGATGAAAGCCTTGAGAGAGAAGAAAGAAAGAAAGAAGAAGGTAGGAAGAAGAAAGAAGGAAAGAAGAACGAAAAGAAACGAAAGAAAGGAAGAAAAGAGAAAGAATGAATGAAAGACATGAAAGACGCAAAAAAGAAGATATAAAGAAAGAAGGAAGGAAACAAGGAGAGAAAACTATACGTGAAAAGACGAAAGAAAGATGAGAAAGAAAAAAGGAGAAAAGAAGACTAAAGAAAAGAAAGGAACGAAAAAGAAAAAGAAAGAAGAAAAAAAAAAAGAAAGAAGAGAGAAATAAGAAGGAAGGAAAAAAGAAAGAAAGGAAGGCAAAAGAAAGAAAGAAGAAAAAAGAAAGAAAGAAAGAAGGAAAGAAAGGAAGAAGAAAGACGAGAGAGAAGAAAGAAAGAAAGGAGAATGAAGAAAGAAAAAAAAAGGAAAAAAGAAAGAAAAGAAAAGAAATGAAAGAAAGGAAGAAAAGAGAGAAATTGAATGAAAGACATGAAAGACGCAAAAAAGAATATAGAAAGAAAGAAAGAAGGAAGGAAACAAGGGAGAAAAATGAAAGTGAAAAGACGAAAGAAAGAAAGAGTGAGACAGAAAAAAAGAGTAAAGTTCAGTAAAGAAAAGAAACGAAGGAAAGAGACAAAGACAGATGAAAGAAACAGAGAAAGAAGAGAGTAATGTGAAGGAAGGAAGAACGAAAGAAAGGAAGGCAAAAGAAGAAAGAAGAAAAAAAGACAGAAAGAAATGAAGGAAGAAAAAAGAAACAAGGAAAGGAGGAATGAAAGGAAGATGAAAGACTTGGAAGAGAAGAAAGAAAGAAGAAAGAAGAAGAAAGAAGAAAGAACAGAAAAGAAAGAAAGGAAGAAAAGAGAGAAAGAATGACAAACACATGAAAGACACAAAAAAGAAGATAGAAAGAAAGAAAGAAGGAAGGAAACAAGGAGAGAAAAATGTGAAACGACGAAAGAAGGAAAGAAAGAGAAAGAAAAAAAGAGAAAAGAAGACTAATGGAAAGAAAGGAAGGAAAGAGACAAAGAAAGAAGAAAGAAACAAAGAAAGAAGAGAGTAATATGAGGGAAGAAAAAATGAAAGAAAGAAAGAAAACAAAAGAAGAAAAAAAAAAAAAGAAAAAAAAAGAATGAAAAAAAAAAAAAAGAATGAAAGAAGGAATGAAAGGAAGAGGAAAGACTTGAGAGAGAAGAAAGAAGAAAGAAGGAAAGAAGAATGAAAAGAAAAGAAAGGAAGAAAAGAGGGAAAGAATGAATGAAAGACATGAAAGATGCAAAAAAGAAGATAGAAGGAAAGAAGGAAGGAAACAAGGAGAGAAAAATGAGGGTGAAAAGACGAAAGAAAGAAAGAAAGAATGCGAAAGAAAAACTAGAGAAAAGAAGACTAATGAAAAGAAAAGAAGGAAAGAGACAAAGATGAAAGAAACAAAGAAAGAAAAGAGTAATATGAAGGAAGGAAGAATGAAAGAAAGAAAGGAAGGCAAAAGAAGAAAGAAGAAAAAAAGAAAGAGAGAAGAATGAAAGAAAGAAGAAATGAAAGGACGATGAAAGACTTGAGAGAGAAGAAAGAAAGAAAGAAAAAAAAAAAGAAAAAAAAAAAAAAAAAAGAAAGGAGGAAGAAGAAAAAAGAAAAAAAAAAAGAAAAGAAAGAAAGGAAGAAATGAGAGAAAGAAAGAAAGAAAGACATGAAAGACACAAAAAAAGAAAGAAAGAAAGAAAGAAGGAAGGAAACAAGTAGAGAAAACTGAGAGCGAAAAGACGAAGGAAAGAAAGTATGAGGAAGAAAAAAAAGAGAAAAGAAGACTAAAGGAAAGAAAGGAAGGAAAGAGACAAAGAAAGATGAAAGAAACAAAGAAAGAAGAGGGAAATATGAAGGAAGGAAGAATGAAAGAAAGAAAGGAAGGCAAAAGAATGAAGAAAAAAGAATGAAAGAAAGAAGCAATGAAGGGAACATGAAAGAATTGAAAGAGAAGAAAGAAAGAAGAAGAAGGAAGGAAAGAAGAACGAAAAGAAAAGAAAGAAAGGAAGAAATGAAAGAATGAATGAAAGACATGAAAGATGCAAAAAAGTAGAAAGAAAGAAGGAAGGAAATAAGGAGAGAAAAATGAGAGTGAAAAGACGAAAGAAAGAATGACGAAGAAAAAAAGAGAAAAGAGGACTAAAGGTAAGAAAGGAAGGAAAGAGACAAAGAAAGATGAAACAGAGAAAGAAGAGGGTAATATGAAGGAAGGAAGAATGAAAGAAAGAAAGGAAGGCAAAAGAAGAAAGAAGAAAAAAGACAGAAAAAAAGAATTAACGAAGGAAAAAAGAATGAAAGATAGAAGGAATGAAAGAAAAATGAAAGACGAGATATAAGAAAGAAAGAAAGATGAAAGAAGGAAGAAGAAAGAAGGAAAGAAGAAAGAAAAGAAAAGAAAGGAAGAAAAGAGAGAAAGAATGAAAGACATGAAAGATGCAAAAAAGAAGATAGAAAAAGAGAAAGAAGGAAGGAAACAAGGAGAGAAAAATAAAAGTGAAAAGACGAAAGAAAGATGAGAAAGAAAAAAGGAGAAAACAAGAATAAAGAAAAGAAAGGAAAGAAAGAGACAAAGAAAGATGAAAGAAACAAAGGAAGAAGAGAGTAATATGAAGGAAGGAAGAATGAAAGAAAGGAAGGCAAAAGAAAGAAGAAAAAAATGAAAGAAAGAAGAAATGAAAGGAAGATGAAAGACTTGAGAGAGAAGAAAGAAAGGACAAAGAAGGAAGAAGAAAGAAGGAATGAAGAATGAAAAGAAAAGAAAGGAAGAAAATAGAGAAAGAAAGAATTAAAGACATGAAAGACTCAAAAAAGAAGATAGAAAGAAAGAAAGAAGGAAGGAAACAAGTAGAGAAAAATGAGTCAAAATACGAAAGAAAGAAAGAATGCGAAAGAATAAAAGAGAAGACTAAAGGAGAGAAAGGAAGGAAAGAGACAAAGAAAGATGTAAGAAACAAAGAAAGAAGAGAGTAATATGAAGGAAGGAAGAATGAAAGAAAGAAAGGAAAAAGAAGAAAGAAGAAAAAAGACAGAAAAAAAGGAAAGAAAGGAGGAATGATAGGAAGATGAAAGACTTGAGAGAGAAGAAAGAAAGAAAGAAGAAGAAAGAAGGAAAGAAGAAAGAAAGGAAAAGAAAGGAAAGAAAAGAGAGAAAGAAAGAATGAAAGACATGAAAGATGCAAAAAAGAAGATAGAAAAAGAGAAAGAAGGAAGGAAACAAGGAGAGAGAAATAAAAGTGAAAAGACGAAAGAAAGATGAGAAAGAAAAAAGGAGAAAACAAGAATAAAGAAAAGAAAGGGAAGAAACAGAGAAAGAAAAAAGAAACAAAGGAAGAAGAGAGTAATATGAAGGAAGGAAGAATGAAAGATAGAAAGGAAGGCAAAAGAAGAAAGAAGAAAAAAGACACAAAAAAGAATGAAAGAAGAAAAGAATGAAAGAAAGAAGGAATGAAAGGAAGATGAAAGACTTGAGAGAGAAGAAACAAAGAAAGAAGAAAGGAAGAAGAAAGAAGGAAAGAAGAATGAAAAGAAAAGAAAGGAAGAAAAGAGAGAAAGAATGAATGAAAGACAAGAAAGACACAAAAAAGAATGTAGAAAGAAAGAAACAAGGAAGGAGACAAGGAGAGAACAATGAGAGTGAAAAGACGAAAGTAAGATAGAAAGAATGAGAATGTACAAAAGAGAAAAGAAGACTAATGGTAAGAAAGGAAGGAAAGAGAAAAAGAAAGGCGAAGGACACAAAGAAAGAAGAGAGTAATATGAAGGAAGTAAGAATGAAAGAAAGAAAGGAATGCAAAAGAAGAAAGAAGAAAAAAGACAGAAAAAAGGAATAAAGTAAGAAAGAAGAATGAAAGGAGGGTGAAAGGAAGATGAAAGTCTTGAGAGAGAAAAAAGAAAGAAAGTAAGAAGGCAGAAGAAAGAAGGAAAGAACGAAAAGAAAAGACAGGAAAGGATGAAAAGAGAGAAAGAATGAATGAAAGACATGAAAGACGCAAAAAAGAAGATAAAAAGAAAAAAGGAAGGAAACAAGGAAAGAAAAATGAGAGGAAAAAGAGGAAAGAAAGAAAGAAAGAATGAGAAAGAAAAAAGAGAAAAGAAGACAAAGGAAAGAACGGAATGAAAGAGACAAAGAGATGAAAGAAACAAAGAAAGAAGAGAGAAATATGAAGGAAGAATGAAAGAATGAAAGGAAGGGAAAAGAAGAAAGAAGAAAAAAGACAGAGAAAAGGAATGAAGGAAGAAAAAAGAATGAAAGAAAGAAGCAGTGAAAGGAAGATGAACGACTTGAGAGAGACGAAAGAAAGAAAGAAGAAAGAAGGCAGAAGAAAGAAGGAAAGAAGAAAGAAAAGAAAAGAAAGGTAAGAAAGGAAGAACAGGGAGAAAGAATGAATGAAATACATGACAGACACAAAAGAGTAGAAAGAAAGAAAGAAGGGAGGAAACAAGGAAGAAATATGAGAGTGAAAAGACAGAAAGAAAAAATGAGAAAGAAAAAATAGAGACAAGAAGACTAATGGAAAGAAAGCAAGGAAAGAGACAAAGAAAGATGAAAGAAACAACGAAAGAAGAGAGTAATATGAAGGAAGGAAGAATGAACGAAAGAAAGGAAGGCAAAAGAAGAAAAGAAAAAAGAAAGAAAAAAAGAATGAAAGAAGAAAAATAGAATGAAAGAAAGAAGGAATGAAAGGAAGATGAAAGACTTGAGAGGGAAGAAAGAAAGAAAGAAGTAAGAAGGAAGAAGAACGAAGGAAAGAAGAAGAAAAAGAAAAGAAAGGAAGAAAAGAGAGTAAGAATGAATGAAAGACATGAAAGATGCAAAAAAGATGATAGAAAGAAAGAAAGAGGAAGGAAAGAAGGATAGAAAAATGAGAGTGAAAAAAGGAAAGAAAGAAAGAAAGAATGAGAAAGAAGAAATAGAGACAAGAAGACTAATGGAAAGAAAGGAAGAAAAAGAAAAAAGAAAGAAGAAAGAAACAATGAAAGAAGAGAGAAAAAAGAAGGAAGGAAGAATGAAAGAATGAAAGAAACGCAAAAGAAGAAAAGAAAAGAGAGAAAAAAGGGTGAAAGAAGAAAAAAGAATGAAAGAAAGAAGGAATGAAAGGAAGATGAAAGACTTGAGAGAGAAGAAAGAAGGAAGAAGGAAGAAGAAACAAGGAAAGAAGAATGAAAAGTAATGAAAGAAAGGAAGAAAAGAGAGTAAGAATGAATTAAAGAAATGAAAGAAAAAAAAAAGAAGAAAAAAAAAAAGAAAGAAGGAAGGAAAGGAGAAGAGAAGACGGAACGGAAAAGACGAAAGAAAGAAAGAAAGAAAGAAAAAGAAAGAAAAATGCAGAAAAGAAGACAAAGGGAATGAAAGGAAGGATAGAGCTAAATAAAGATGAAAGAAACAAAGAAAGAAGAGGGTAATATGAAGGAAGGAAGAATGAAAGAAAGAAAGGAAGGTAAAAGAAGAGAGAACAAAAAAAGAGAAAAGAATGAAAGAAAAAAATGAATGAAAGAAAGAAGGAATGAAAGGAAGATGAAAGACTTGAGACAGAAGAGAGAAAGAAAGAAGAAAGAAGGAAGAAGAAAGAAGGAAAGAAGAAAGAAAAGAAAAGAAAGATAGGAAGAAATGAGGAAGAATGAATGAAAGACATGAAAGACGCTAAAAAGAAGATAGAAAGAAAGAAAGAAAGAAGGAAACAAGGAGAGAAAAATGAGAGTGAAAAGACGAAAGAAAGAAAGAATGAGGAAGAAAAAAGAGAGGAAAGAAGACTAAAGGAAAGAAGGAAGGAAAGAGACAAAGAAAGATGAACGAAACAAAGAAAGAAGAGGGTAATATGAAGGAAGGAAGAATGAAAGAAAGGAAGGCAAAAGAAGAAAGAAGAAAAAAAGACAGAAAAAAAGAATGAACGAAGAAAAAAAGAATGAAAGAAAGAAGGAATGAAAGAAAGATGAAAGACTTGAGAGAGAAGAAAGAAGAAAGACGGAAGAAGGAGAAAGGACGGAAGAATGAAAAGAAAAGAGAGGAAAGAAAGGAAGAAAAGAGACAAAGAATGAAGGGAAGACACGAAAGATGCAAAAAAGAAGATAGAAAGAAAGAAAGAAGGACGGAAATGGAGAGAAGAATGAGAGTGAAATAACGAAAGAAAGAAAGAAAGAATGAGAAAAAAAGAAAGATAAAGAAGACTAAAGGAAAGAACGGAAGGGAAGATACAAAGAACGCTGAAACAAACAAAGAAAGAAGAAAGTAATTGGAAGGAAGGAAGAATGAAAGAAAGAAAGATAGGCAAAAGAAGAAAAAAAAAAAAAAGGCAGAAAAAAAGAATGAAAAAAGAAAAAAGTATGAAAGAATGGAGGTATGAAAGGAAGGCAAAAGACTTGAGAGAGAAGAAAGAAAGAAGGAAGAAGGGAAGAAGAAAGAAAAGAAAGAAAGGAAGAAAAGAGAGAAAGAATGAATGAAAGAAACGAAAGACGACAAAAAGAAGAAAGAAAGAAAGAAGGAAGGAAACAAGGGAGAAAAATGAAAGTGAAAAGACGAAAGAAAGAAAGAGTGAGACAGAAAAAAAGAGAAAAGAAGAGTAAAAGAAAGAAAGGAAGAAAAGACACAAAGACAGAAGAAAGAAACAAAGAAAGAAGAGAGTAATATGAAGGAAGGAATTATGAAAGAAAGAAATGAGGGCAAAACAAGAAAGAAGGAAAAAAGAGAAAAAAAGAATGAGGGAGGAAATAAAGAATGAAAGAAAGGAGGAAAGAAAGGAAGATGAAAGACAGGAGAGAGAAGAAAGAAAGAAAGAAGGAAGAAGAAGGAAAGAAGAACGAAAAGAAAAGAAAGAAAGGAAGAAAAGAGAGAAAGAATGAACGGAAGACATGAGAGACACAAAAAAGAAGATAGAAAGAAAGAAGGTAGGAAACAAGGAGAGAAAACGAGAGTGAAAATATGAAAGAAAGAAAGAAAGAATGAGAAAGCAAAAATAGAGAAAACAAGACTAATGGAAAGAAAGGAAGGAAGGAGGGAAGGAAAGATGAAAGAAACAAAGAAAGAAGAGAGTAATATGAAGGAAGGATGAAAGAATGAAAGGAAGGCAAAAGAAGAAAGAAGAAAAAAGACAGAGAAAAGGAATGAAGGAAGAAAAAAAATGAAAGAAAGAAGCAGTGAAAGGAAGAGAAAAGACTTGAGAGAGACAAAAGAAAGAAAGAAGACAGAGGGAAAAAGAAAGAAGGAAAGAAGAAAGAAAAAAAAAGAAAGGAAAGAAAGGAAGAAGGGGGAGAAAGAAAGAATGAAATACATGACAGACACAAAACAGAAGAAAGAAAGAAAGAAGGGAGGAAACAAGGAAGAAATATGAGAGTGAAAAGAAAAAAAGAAAAAATGAAAAAGAAAAAAGAGAAAAGAAGACTAAAGTAAGAAAGGAAGGAAAGAGACAAAGAAAGATGAAAGAAACAAAGAAAGAAGAGAGTAATATGAAAGAAGGAAGAATGAACGAAAGAAAGGAAGACAAAAGAAGAAAAGGAAAAAGAATGAAAGAAGAAAAAAAGAATGAAAGAAAGAAGGAATGAAAGGAAGATGAAAGATTTGAGAGAGAAGAAAGAAAGAAAGAAGTAAGAAGGAAGAAGAACGAAGGAAAGAAGAAGAAAAAGAAAAGAAAGGAAGAAAAGAGAGAAAGAATGAATGAAAGACATGAAAGATGCAAAAAAGATGATAGAAAGAAAGAAAGAGGAAGGAAAGAAGGATAGAAAAATGAGAGTGAAAAGACGAAAGAAAGAAGGAAAGAATGAGAAAGAAAAAATAGAGACAAGAAGACTAATGGAAAGAAAGCAAGGAAAGAGACAAAGAAAGATGAAAGAAACAACGAAAGAAGAGAGTAATATGAAGGAAGGAAGAATGAAAGAATGAAAGGAATGCAAAAGAAGAAAAGAAAAGAGAAAAAAGGTGAAAGAAGAAAAAAGAATGAAAGAAAGAAGGAATGAAAGGAAGATGAAAGACTTGAGAGAGAAGAAAGAAGGAAGAAGGAAGAAGAAAGAAGGAAAGAAGAATGAAAAGAAATGAAAGAAAGGAAGAAAAGAGAGTAAGAATGAATGAAAGACATGAAAGACACAAAAAAGAAGATAGAAAAATAGAAAGAAGGAAGGAAACGAGGAGAGAAAACGGAACGGAAAAGACGAAAGAAAGAAAGAAAGAAAGAATGAGAAAGAAAAATGCAGAAAAGAAGACTAAAGGAATGAAAGGAAGGATAGAGCTAAATAAAGATGAAAGAAACAAAGAAAGAAGAGGGTAATATGAAGGAAGGAAGAATGAAAGAAAGAAAGGAAGGCAAAGGAAGAGAGAACAAAAAAAGAGAGAAAAGAATAAAAGAAAAAAAGGAATGAAAGAAAGAAGGAATGAAAGGAAGATGAAAGACTTGAGAGAGAAGAGAGAAAAAAAGAAGAAAGAAGGAAGAAGAAAGAAGGAAAGAAGAATGAAAAGAAAAGAAAGATAGGAAGAAAGGAGGAAGAAGGAAAGAAAGACAAGAAAGAGGAAAAAAAGAAGATAGAAAGAAAGAAAGAAAGAAGGAAACAAGGAGAGAAAAATGAGAGTGAAAAGACGAAAGAAAGAAAGAATGAGGAAGAAAAAAGAGAGAAAAGAAGACTAAAGGAAAGAAGGAAGGAAAGAGACAAAGAAAGATGAACGAAACAAAGAAAGAAGAGGGTAATTTGAAGGAAGGAAGAATGAAAGAAAGGAAGGCAAAATAAGAAAGAAGAAAAAAAGACAGAAAAAAAGAATGAACGAAGAAAAAAAGAATGAAAGAAAGAAGGAATGAAAGAAAGATGAAAGACTTGAGAGAGAAGAAAGAAGAAAGACGGAAGAAGGAGAAAGGACGTAAGAATGAAAAGAAAAGAGAGGAAAGAAAGCAAGAAAAGAGGGAAAGAATGAATGGAAGACACGAAAGATGCAAAAAAGAAGATAGAAAGAAAGAAAGAAGGACGGAAATGGAGAGAAGAATGAGAGTGAAATAACGAAAGAAAGAAAGAAAGAATGAGAAAAAAAGAAAGATAAAGAAGACTAAAGGAAAGAACGGAAGGAAAGAGACAAAGAACGCTGAAACAAACAAAGAAAGAAGAGAGTAATGTGAAGGAAGGAAGAATGAAAGAAAGAAAGATAGGCAAAAGAAGAAGAATAAAAGGCAGAAAAAAAGAATGAATTAAGAAAAAAGTATGAAAGAATGGAGGTATGAAAGGAAGGCAAAAGACTTGAGAGAGAAGAAAGAAAGAAGGAAGAAGGGAAGAAGAAGGAAAAGAAAGAAAGGAAGAAAAGAGAGAAAGAATGAATGAAAGAAATGAAAGACGCCAAAAAGAAGATAGAAAGAAAGAAGGAAGGAAACAAGGAGAGAAAAATGAGGGTGAAAAGACGAAAGAAAGAAAGAAAGAGTGAGACAGAAAAAAAGAGAAAAGAAAAGTAAAGGAAAGAAAGGAAGGAAAGACACAAAGACAGATGAAAGAAACAAAGAAAGAAGAGAGTAATATGAAGGAAGGAAGAATGAAAGAAAGAAATGAAGGCAAAACAAGAAAGAAGGCAAAGAGAAAAAAAGAATGAAGGAAGAAATAAAGAATGAAAGAAAGGAGGAATAAAAGGAAGATGAAAGACTTGAGAGAGAAGAAAGAAAGAAAGAAGGACGAAGAAAGAAGGAAAGAAGAACGAAAAGAAAAGAAAGAAAGGAAGAAAAGAGAGAAAGAATGAACGGAAGACATGAGAGACACAAAAAAGAAGATAGAAAGAAAGAAGGTAGGAAACAAGGAGAGAAAACGAGAGAGAAAAGATGAAAGAAAGAAAGAAAAAAAGAGAAAACAAAAAAAGAAAAAACAAGACTAATGGAAAGAAAGGAAGGAAGGGGGGAAGGAAAGAAGAAAAAAAAAAAGAAAGAAGAGAGTAAAATGAAGGAAGGAAGAATGAAAGAAAGAAATCAAGGCGAAAGAAGAAAGAAGAAAAATGGACAGAAAAAAGAATGAAAGAAGAAAAAAGAATCAAAGAAAGAAGGAATGTAAGGAAGATAAAAGACTTGAGAGAAAAGAAAGAAAGAAAGAAGTAGAAGAAAGAAGGAAAGAAGAAAGAAAAGAAAAGAAAGGAAAGACAGGAAGTAAAGAGAGAAAGAAATGAAAAACACAAAAAAGAAGATAGAGAAAAAGAAAAAAGGAAGGAAAAAAGGAGAGAAAAATGTGAGAGAAAAGAAGAAAGAAAGAAAGAAAGAGAAAGAAAACAAGGAAAAAGAAGACTAAAGGAAAGAAAGGAAGGAAATAGACAAAGAAAGATGAAACAAAGAAAGAAGAGAGTAATATGAAGGAAGGAAGAATGAAACAAAGAAAGGAAGGCAAAAGAAAAAAAAAAGAAAAAAAAAAAGAAGGAAAGAAAGGAAGATGAAAGCCTTGACAGAGAAAAAAGATAGGAGAGGGAAGGAAAAAGAAAGAAGGAAAGAAGAAAGGAAAGAAAGAAGAAAAAAGAGAGAGAATGAATGAAAGACATGAAAGACGCAAAGAAGAAGATAGAAAGAAAGAAAGAAGGAAGGAAATGGAGAGAAGAATGAGAGTGAAAAGACGAAAGAAAGAAAGTATGAGATAGAAACCAAGACTAAAGGAAAGAAAGGAAGAAAAGAGACAAGGAAAGATGAAAGAAACAAGGAAAGAAGAGAGTAATATGAAGGAAGGAAGAACGAAAGAAAGAAAGGTAGGCAAAAGAAGAAAGAAGAAAAAAAGAATGAAAGAAGAAAAATAGAATGAAATAAAGAAGGAATGAAAGGAAGATGAAAGACTTGAGAGAGAAGAAAGAAACAAAGAAGAAAGGAGGAAGAAGAAGGAAGGAAAGATGAAAGAAAAGAAAAGAAAGCAAGGAAGAAAAGAGAGGAAAAAAGATTGAAAGACATGAAAAATGCAAAAAAGAAGATACAACGAAAGAAAGAAGGAAGCAAACAAGGAGAGAAGAATGAGAGTGAAAAGACGAAAGAAAGAAAGAAAGAATGAGAAGGAAAAAAAGAGAAAAGAACACTAAAGGAAAGAAAAGAAGCAAAGAGACAAAGAAAGATGAAGGAAACGAAGAAAGAAGAGAGGAATATGAAGGAAGGAAGAGTGAAAGAAAGAAAGGAAGGCAAAAGAAGAAAGAAGAAAAAAAGACAGAAAAAAAAATGAAAGAAGGAAAAAAGATTGAAAGAAAGAAGGAATGAAAGGAAGATGAAAGACTTGAGAGAGAAGAAAGAAAGAATGAAAGAAGAAGGAAGAAGAAATAAGGAAAGAAGAAAGAAAAGAATAGAAAGGAAAGAAAGGAAGAAAAGAGAGAAAGAAAAAAAGAAAGAAAAGAAAGACAAAAAAAAGAAGATGGAAAAAAAGAAAGAAGGAAACAAGGAGAGAAAAATGAGGGTGAAAAGACGAAAGAAAGAAAGAATGAGAAAGAAAACAAGCTTAAAGAAGTCTAAAGGAAAGAAAGGAAGGAAAGAGTCTAAGAAAGATGAAAGGAACAAAGAAAGAAGAGAGTAATATGAAGGAAGGAAGAATGAAAGAAAGAAAGGAAGGCAAAATTATAAAGAAGAAAAAAAGACAGAAAAAAGAATGAAAGAAGAAAAAAAGAATGAAAGAAAGAAGGAATGGAAGGAAGATGAAAGTCTCGAGAGAGAAGAAAGAAAGAAGAAGAAAGAGGGAAAGAGGAAAGAAAAGAAAAGAAGGGAAAGACAAAAAAAAAAGACAGAAAGAAAGAAGGAAAGAGATGACAGATGCAAAAAAGAAGAAGGAAAGAAGGAAGGAAACAAGGAGAGAAAAATGAGAGCGAAAAGAGGAAAGAAAGTAAGAAAGAATGAGAAAGAAAAAAACAGAAAAGTAGAATAAAGGAAAGAAAGGAAGGACAGAGACAGAGAAAGAGGAAAGTAACAAAGAAAGAAGAGAGTAATATCAAGGAAGGAAGAATGAAAGAAAGACAGGAAGGCAAAAGAAGAAAGAAGTAAAAAAGACAGAAAAAAATGTATGAAAGTAGAAAAAAGTATGAAAGAAAGATGAAATGAAAGGAAGATGAAAGTCTTGAGAAAGAAAAAAGTAAGAAAGAAGAAATAAGGAAGAAGAAAGAAGGAAAGAAGAAAAAAGAAAGGAAAGAAAGAAAGAGAGAAAGAATGAATGAAAGACATGAAAGACGAAAAAAAGAAGATAGACAGAAAAAAGGAAGGAAACAAGGAGAGAAAAATGGAAGTGAAATGACGAAAGAAGGAAAGAAAGAATGAGAAAGAAAAAAAGAGAAAAGAAGACTAAAGGAAAGAAAGGAAGGAAAGACAAAGGAAGATGAAACAAAGAAAGAAGAGAGTAATTTGAAGGAAGGAAGAATGAAAGAAAGAAAGGAAGGCAAAAGAACAAGAAAAAAGACAGAAAAAAAGAATGAAAAGAAAAAATGAATGAAAGAAAGAAGGAATGAAAGGAAGATGAAAGACGAGAGAGAAGAAAGAAAGAAAGAAGAAAGATTGAAGAAGAAAGAAGGAAAGAAGAACGAAAAGAAAAGAATGGAAAGAAAGGAAGAAAAGAGAGAAAGAATGAAAGAAAGACATGAAAGATGCAAAAAACTAGATAGAAAGAAAAAAGGTAGGAAACAAGAAGAGAAAAATGAAAATGAAAAGACGGAAGAAAGAAAGAATGAGAAAGAAAAAAAGAGAAAAGAAGACTAAAGGAAAGAAAGGAAGGAAAGAGACAAAGAATGATGAAAGAAAAAAAGAAAGAAGAGAGTCATATGAAGGAAGGAAGAATGAAAGAAAGAAAGGAAGGCAAAAGAAGAAAGAAGAAAAAAGACACAAAAAAGAATGAAAGAAGAAAAGAATGAAAGAAAGAAGGAATGAAAGGAAGATGAAAGACTTGAGAGAGAAGAAACAAAGAAAGAAGAAAGCAGGAAGAAGAAAGAAGGAAAGAAGAATGAAAAGAAAAGAAAGGAAGAAAAGAGAGAAAGAATGAATGAAAGACATGAAAGACACAAAAAAGAATGTAGAAAGAAAGAAACAAGGAAGGAGACAAGGAGAGAACAATGAGAGAGAAAAGACGAAAGAAAGAAAGAAAGAATGAGTAAGAGAAGAAGAGAAAAGAAGACTAAAGGAAAGAAGGGAAGGAAAAAGACAAGGAAAGATTAAATAAACAAAAAAAGAAGAGAGTAATATGAAAAAAGGAAGAATGAAAGATAGAAAGGAAGAAAAAAGAAGAAAAAAGAAAAAAGGAGAAAAAAAGAATGAAAGAAGAAAAAAAGAATAAAAAAAAGAAGGAATAAAAGGAAGATGAAAGATTTTAGAGACAAGAAAGAAAAAAAGAAGAGAGAAGGAAGAGAAAAGAAGGAAAGAAGAAAGAAAAAAAAATAAAGGAATAAAAGAGAGAAAGAGTGAATGAAAGAAATGAAAGGTGGAAAAAAGAAGAAAGAAAAAAAGAAAGCAGGAAGGAAACAAAGTGAGAAAAATGACAGTGAAAAGATGAAAGAAAGAAAGAATGAGAAAGAAAAAAGAGAAAAGAAGACTAAAGGAAAGTAAGGAAGGAAAGAGACAAAGAAAGGCGAAGGAAACAAAGAAAGAAGAGAGTAATATGAAGGAAGTAAGAATGAAAGAAAGAAAGGAAAGCAAAAGAAGAAAGAAGAAAAAAGAAAAAAAAAAGGAAAGAAAAAAGAAAAAAGAATGAAAGAAAGAAGGAGTGAAAGGAAGATGAAAGTCTTGAGAGAGAAAAAAAAAAGAAAGAAGTAAGAAGGCAGAAAAAAGAAGGAAAGAACGAAAAGAAAAGACAGGAAAGGATGAAAAGAGAGAAAGAATGAATGAAAGACATGAAAGACGCAAAAAAGAAGATAGAAAGAAAAAAGGAAGGAAACCAGGAGAGAAAAATGAGAGTGAAAAGACGAAAGAAAGAAAGAAAGAATGAGAAAGACAAAAGAGAAAAGAAGACAAAGGAAAGAACGGAATGAAAGAGACAAAGAGATGAAAGAAACAAAGAAAGAAGAGAGAAATATGAAGGAAGAATGAAAGAATGAAAGGAAGGCAAAAGAAGAAAGAAGAAAAAAGACAGAGAAAAGGAATGAAGGAAGAAAAAAGAATGAAAGAAAGAAGCAGTGAAAGGAAGATGAAAGACTTGAGAGAGACGAAAGAAAGAAAGAAGAAAGAAGGAAGAAGAAAGAAGGAAAGAAGAAAAAAAAAAAAAGAAAGGAAAGAAAGGAAGAACAGGGAGAAAGAATGAATGAAATACATGACAGACACAAAACAGTAGAAAGAAAGAAAGAAGGGAGGAAACAAGGAAGAAATATGAGAGTGAAAAGACAGAAAGAAAAAATGAGAAAGAAAAAAGAGAAAAGAAGACTAAAGTAAGAAAGGAAGGAAAGAGACAAAGAAAGATGAAAGAAACAAAGAAAGAAGAGAGTAATATGAAGGAAGGAAGAATGAACGAAAGAAAGGAAGGCAAAAGAAGAAAAGAAAAAAGAAAGAAAAAAAGAATGAAAGAAGAAAAAAAGAATGAAAGAAAGAAACAATGAAAGGAAGATGAAAGACTTGAGAGAGAAGAAAGAAACAAAGAAGTAAGAAGAAAGAACAAAGAAGGAAAGAACAAAAAAAAAAAAAGAAAGGAAGAAAAAAGAAAAAGAAAGAAAGAAAGAAAGGAAAAAGCAAAAAAAGATGAAAGAAAAAAAGAAAGAGGAAGGAAAGAAGGATAGAAAAATGAGAGTGAAAAGACGAAAGAAAGAAGGAAAGAATGAGAAAGAAAAAATAGAGACAAGAAGACTAATGGAAAGAAAGGAAGGAAAGAGACAAAGAAAGATGAAAGAAACAACGAAAGAAGAGAGTAATATGAAGGAAGGAAGAATGAAAGAATGAAGGGAATGCAAAAGAAGAAAGAAAAGAGAAAAAAGGTGAAAGAAGAAAAAAGAATGAAAGAAAGAAGGAATGAAAGGAAGATGAAAGACTTGAGAGAGAAGAAAGAAGGAAGAAGGAAGAAGAAAGAAGGAAAGAAGAATGAAAAGAAATGAAAGAAAGGAAGAAAAGAGAGTAAGAATGAATGAAAGACATGAAAGACACAAAAAAGAAGATAGAAAAATAGAAAGAAGGAAGGAAACAAGGAGAGAAAACGGAACGGAAAAGACTAAAGAAAGAAAGAAAGAAAGAATGAGAAAGAAAAATGCAGAAAGAAGACTAAAGGAATGAAAGGAAGGATAGAGCTAAATAAAGATGAAAGAAACAAAGAAAGAAGAGGGTAATATGAAGGAAGGAAGAATGAAAGAAAGAAAGGAAGGCAAAAGAAGAGAGAACAAAAAAAGAGAGAAAAAAAAGAAAAAAAAAAAAGAATGAAAGAAAGAAGAAAAGAAAGGAAGAAGAAAGACTTGAGACAGAAGAGAGAAAGAAAGAAGAAAGAAGGAAGAAGAAAGAA
Organism: Manis javanica; assembly: GCF_040802235.1. Classification (NCBI taxonomy): domain Eukaryota; kingdom Metazoa; phylum Chordata; class Mammalia; order Pholidota; family Manidae; genus Manis; species Manis javanica. The sequence goes on along the minus strand of NW_027332179.1, from coordinate 103,950 downwards.
GGAAAGAAGAAGAAAAAGAAAAGAAAGAAAGGAAGAAAGGAGGAAGAATAAATGAAAGAAATGAAAAACGAAAAAAAGAAGATAGAAAAAAAGAAAGAAAGAAGGAAACAAGGAAAAAAAAATGAGAGTGAAAAGACAAAAGAAAGAAAGAATGAGGAAGAAAAAAGAGAGAAAAGAAGACTAAAGGAAAGAAGGAAGGAAAGAGACAAAGAAAGATGAACGAAACAAAGAAAGAAGAGGGTAATATGAAGGAAGGAAGAATGAAAGAAAGGAAGGCAAAAGAACAAAGAAGAAAAAAAGACAGAAAAAAAGAATGAACGAAGAAAAAAAGAATGAAAGAAAGAAGGAAAGAAAGAAAGATGAAAGACTTGAGAGAGAAGAAAGAAGAAAGACGGAAGAAGGAGAAAGGACGGAAGAATGAAAAGAAAAGAGAGGAAAGAAAGGAAGAAAAGAGGGAAAGAATGAATGGAAGACACGAAAGATGCAAAAAAGAAGATAGAAAGAAAGAAAGAAGGACGGAAAGGGAGAGAAGAATGAGAGAGAAAAAACGAAAGAAAGAAAAAAAGAATGAGAAAAAAAGAAAGAAAAAGAAGACTAAAGGAAAGAACGGAAGGAAAGAGACAAAGAACGCTGAAACAAACAAAGAAAGAAGAGAGTAATGTGAAGGAAGGAAGAATGAAAGAAAGAAAGATAGGCAAAAGAAGAAAGAAGAATAAAAGGCAGAAAAAAAGAATGAATTAAAAAAAAAGTATGAAAGAATGGAGGTATGAAAGGAAGGCAAAAGACTTGAGAGAGAAGAAAGAAAGAAGGAAGAAGGGAAGAAGAACGAAAAGAAAGAAAGGAAGAAAAGAGAGAAAGAATGAATGAAAGAAATGAAAGACGCCAAAAAGAAGATAGAAAGAAAGAAGGAAGGAAACAAGGAGAGAAAAATGAGGGTGAAAAGACGAAAGAAAGAAAGAGTGAGACAGAAAAAAAGAGAAAAGAAGAGTAAAGGAAAGAAAGGAAGGAAAGACACAAAGACAGATGAAAGAAACAAAGAAAGAAGAGAGTAATATGAAGGAAGGAAGAATGAAAGAAAGAAATGAAGGCATAACAAGAAAGAAGGCAAAAAGAGAAAAAAAGAATGAAGGAAGAAATAAAGAATGAAAGAAAGGAGGAATAAAAGGAAGATGAAAGACTTGAGAGAGAAGAAAGAAAGAAAGAAGGAAGAAGAAAGAAGGAAAGAAGAAAGAAAAGAAAAGAAAGGAAAGACAGGAAGTAAACAGAGAAAGATATGAAAGACACAAAAAAGAAGATAGAGAGAAAGAAAGAAGGAAGGAAACAAGGAGAGAAAAATGAGAGTGAAAAGACGAAAGAAAGAAAGAATGAAAAAGAAAACAAGGGAAAATAAGACTAAAGGAAAGAAAGGAAGGAAATAGAAAAAGAAAGATGAAACAAAGAAAGAAGAGAGTAATATGAAGGAAGGAAGAATGAAACAAAGAAAGGAAGGCAAAAGAAAGAAGAAAAAAAGAATAAAAGAAAGAAGGAATGAAAGGAAGATGAAAGCCTTGAGAGAGAATAAAGAAAGGAGAGGGAAGGAAGAAGAAAGAAGGAAAGAAGAAAGGAAAGAAAGAAGAAAAAAGAGAGAGAATGAATGAAAGAAATGAAAGACGCAAAGAAGAAGATAGAAAGAAAGAAAGAAGGAAGGAGATGGAAAGAAAAATGAGAGAGAAAAGAGGAAAGAAAGAAAGTATGAGATAGAAACCAAGACTAAAGGAAAGAAAGGAAGGAAAGAGAAAAAAAAAGATGAAAGAAACAAGGAAAGAAGAGAGTAATATGAAGGAAGGAAGAACGAAAGAAAGAAAGGTAGGCAAAAGAAGAAAGAAGAAAAAAAGAATGAAAGAAGAAAAATAGAATGAAATAAAGAAGGAATGAAAGGAAGATGAAAGACTTGAGAGAGAAGAAAGAAAGAAAGAAGAAAGGAGGAAGAAGAAGGAAGGAAAGATGAAAGAAAAGAAAAGAAAGGAAGGAAGAAAAGAGAGGAAAAAAGATTGAAAGACATGAAAAATGCAAAAAAGAAGATACAACGAAAGAAAGAAGGAAGCAAACAAGGAGAGAAGAATGAGAGTGAAAAGACGAAAGAAAGAAAGAAAGAATGAGAAGGAAAAAAAGAGAAAAGAACACTAAAGGAAAGAAAAGAAGCAAAGAGACAAAGAAAGAAGAAAGAAACGAAGAAAGAAGAGAGTAATATGAAGGAAGGAAGAGTAAAAAAAAGAAAGGAAGGCAAAAGAAGAAAGAAGAAAAAAAGACAGAAAAAAGAATGAAAGAAGGAAAAAAGAATGAAATAAAGAAGGAAAGAAAGGAAGAGAAAAGAATAGAGAGAGAAGAAAGAAAGAATAAAAAAAGAAGAAAGAAGAAAAAAGGAAAGAAGAAAAAAAACAAAAGAAAGGAAAGAAAGGAAGAAAAGAGAGAAAGAAAGAATGAAAGACATGAAAAACGCAAAAAAGAAGATGGAAAGAAAGAAAGAAGGAAACAAGGAGAGAAAGATGGGGGTGAAAAGACGAAAGAAAGAAAGAATGAGAAAAAAAACAAGCTTAAAGAAGTCTAAAGGAAAGAAAGGAAGGAAAGAGTCTAAGAAAGATGAAAGGAACCAAGAAAGAAGAGAGTAATATGAAGGAAGGAAGAATGAAAGAAAGAAAGGAAGGCAAAATTATAAAGAAGAAAAAAAGACAGAAAAAAGAATGAAAGAAGAAAAAAAGAATGAAAGAAAGAAGGAATGGAAGGAAGATGAAAGTCTCGAGAGAGAAGAAAGAAAGAAGAAGAAAGAAGGAAAGAGGAAAGAAGAATGAAAAGAAAGGAAAGACAAGAAGAAAAGACAGAAAGAAAGAATGAAAGACATGACAGATGAAAAAAAGAAGAGGGAAAGAAAGAAGGAAGGAAAAAAGGAGAGAAAAATGAGAGCGAAAAGACGAAAGAAAGTAAGAAAGAATGAGAAAGAAAAAAAACAGAAGAGTAGAATAAAGAAAAGAAAGGAAGGACAGAAACATAGAAAGATGAAAGTAACAAAGAAAGAAGAGAGTAATATCAAGGAAGGAAAAATGAAAGAAAGACAGGAAGGCAAAAGAAGAAAGAAGTAAAAAAGACAGAAAAAAATGTATGAAAGTAGAAAAAAGTATGAAAGAAAGATGAAATGAAAGGAAGATGAAAGTCTTGAGAAAGAAAAAAGTAAGAAAGAAGAAATAAGGAAGAAGAAAGAAGGAAAGAAGAAAAAAGAAAGGAAAGAAAGAAAGAGAGAAAGAATGAAAGAAAGACATGAAAGAAGCAAAAAAGAAGATAGAAAGACAGAAAAAAGGAAGGAAACAAGGAGAGAAAAATGAAAGTGAAATGACGAAAGAAGGAAAGAAAGAATGAGAAAGAAAAAAAGAGAAAAGAAGACAAAAGGAAAGAAAGGAAGAAAAGACAAAGGAAAATGAAACAAAGAAAGAAGAGAGTAATGGGAAGGAAGGAAGAATGAAAGAAAGAAAGGAAGGCAAAAGAAGAAGAAAAAAGAAAGAAAAAAAGAATGAAAAGAAAAAATGAATGAAAAAAAAAAGAAATGAAAGGAAGATGAAAGACGAGAGAGAAGAAAGAAAGAAAGAAGAAAGATTAAAGAAGAAAGAAGGAAAGAAGAACGAAAAGAAAAGAATGGAAAGAAAGGAAGAAAAGAGAGAAAGAATGAAAGAAAGACATGAAAGATGCAAAAAAGTAGATAGAAAGAAAAAAGGTAGGAAACAAGAAGAGAAAAATGAAAATGAAAAGACGGAAGAAAGAAAGAATGAGAAAGAAAAAAAGAGAAAAGAAGACTAAAGGAAAGAAAGGAAGGAAAGAGACAAAGAATGATGAAAGAAAAAAAAAAAGAAGAGAGACATATGAAGGAAGGAAGAATGAAAGAAAGAAAGGAAGGCAAAAGAAGAAAGAAGAAAAAAGACACAAAAAAGAAAGAAGAAAAGAATGAAAGAAAGAAGGAATGAAAGGAAGATGAAAGTCTTGAGAGAGAAAAAAGAAAGAAAGAAGTAAGAAGGCAGAAGAAAGAAGGAAAGAACGAAAAGAAAAGACAGGAAAGGATGAAAAGAGAGAAAGAATGAATGAAAGACATGAAAGACGCAAAAAAGAAGATAGAAAGAAAAAAGGAAGGAAACAAGGAGAGAAAAATGAGAGTGAAAAGACGAAAGAAAGAAAGAAAGAATGAGAAAGACAAAAGAGAAAAGAAGACAAAGAAAAAATCGGAATGAAAGAGACAAAGAGAAGAAAAAAACAAAAAAAGAAGAGAGAAATAAGAAGGAAAAAAGAAAGAATGAAAGGAAGGAAAAAGAAGAAAGAAGAAAAAAGACAGAGAAAAGGAATGAAGAAAGAAAAAAGAATGAAAGAAAGAAGCAGTGAAAGGAAGATGAAAGACTTGAGAGAGACGAAAGAAAGAAAGAAGAAAGAAGGCAGAAGCAAGAAGGAAAGAAGAAAGAAAAGAAAAGAAAGGAAAGAAAGGAAGAACAGGGAGAAAGAATGAATGAAATACATGACAGACACAAAACAGTAGAAAGAAAGAAAGAAGGGAGGAAACAAGGAAGAAATATGAGAGTGAAAAGACAGAAAGAAAAAATGAGAAAGAAAAAAGAGAAAAGAAGACTAAAGTAAGAAAGGAAGGAAAGAGACAAAGAAAGATGAAAGAAACAAAGAAAGAAGAGAGTAATATGAAGGAAGGAAGAATGAACGAAAGAAAGGAAGGCAAAAGAAGAAAAGAAAAAAAGAATGAAAGAAGAAAAAAAGAATGAAAGAAAGAAGGAATGAAAGGAAGATGAAAGACTTGAGAGAGAAGAAAGAAAGAAAGAAGTAAGAAGGAAGAAGAACGAAGGAAAGAAGAAGAAAAAGAAAAGAAAGGAAGAAAAGAGAGAAAGAATGAATGAAAGACATGAAAGAAACAAAAAAGATGATAGAAAGAAAGAAAGAGGAAGGAAAGAAGGAAAAAAAAAAGAGAGAGAAAAGACGAAAGAAAGAAGGAAAGAAAGAGAAAGAAAAAAGAGAAAAGAAGACCAAAGAAAGAAAGGAAGGAAAGAGACAAAGAAAGATGAAAGAAACAACGAAAGAAGAGAGAAATATGAAGGAAGGAAGAATGAAAGAATGAAGGGAATGCAAAAGAAGAAAAGAAAAGAGAAAAAAGGTGAAAGAAGAAAAAAGAATGAAAGAAAGAAGGAATGAAAGGAAGATGAAAGACTTGAGAGAGAAGAAAGAAGGAAGAAGGAAGAAGAAAGAAGGAAAGAAGAATGAAAAGAAATGAAAGAAAGGAAGAAAAGAGAGTAAGAATGAATGAAAGACATGAAAGACACAAAAAAGAAGATAGAAAAATAGAAAGAAGGAAGGAAACGAGGAGAGAAAACGGAACGGAAAAGACGAAAGAAAGAAAGAAAGAAAGAATGAGAAAGAAAAATGCAGAAAAGAAGACTAAAGGAATGAAAGGAAGGATAGAGCTAAATAAAGATGAAAGAAACAAAGAAAGAAGAGGGTAATATGAAGGAAGGAAGAATGAAAGAAAGAAAGGAAGGCAAAGGAAGAGAGAACAAAAAAAGAGAGAAAAGAATGAAAGAAAAAAATGAATGAAAGAAAGAAGGAATGAAAGGAAGATGAAAGACTTGAGACAGAAGAGAGAAAGAAAGAAGAAAGAAGGAAGAAGAAAGAAGGAAAGAAGAATGAAAAGAAAAGAAAGATAGGAAGAAATGAGGAAGAATGAATGAAAGACATGAAAGACGCTAAAAAGAAGATAGAAAGAAAGAAAGAAAGAAAGAAGGAAACAAGGAGAGAAAAATGAGAGTGAAAAGACGAAAGAAAGAAAGAATGAGGAAGAAAAAAGAGAGAAAAGAAGACTAAAGGAAAGAAGGAAGGAAAGAGACAAAGAAAGATGAATGAAACAAAGAAAGAAGAGGGAAATATGAAGGAAGGAAGAAAGAAAGAAGGGAATGAAAAAGAAGAAAGAAGACAGAAAGAAAGAAAAAAAGAATGAAAGAAGAAAAAAAGAATGAAAGAAAGAAGGAATGAAAGAAAGATGAAAGACTTGAGAGAGAAGAAAGAAGAAAGACGGAAGAAGGAGAAAGGACGGAAGAATGAAAAGAAAAGAGAGGAAAGAAAGGAAGAAAAGAGGGAAAGAATGAATGGAAGACACGAAAGATGCAAAAAAGAAGATAGAAAGAAAGAAAGAAGGACGGAAATGGAGAGAAGAATGAGAGTGAAATAACGAAAGAAAGAAAGAAAGAATGAGGAAAAAAAGAAAGATAAAGAAGAATAAAGGAAAGAACGGAAGGAAAGAGACAAAGAACGTGGAAACAAACAAAGAAAGAAGAGAGTAATGTGAAGGAAGGAAGAATGAAAGAAAGAAAGATAGGCAAAAGAAGAAAGAAGAATAAAAGGCAGAAAAAAAGAATGAATTAAGAAAAAAGTATGAAAGAATGGAGGTATGAAAGGAAGGCAAAAGACTTGAGAGAGAAGAAAGAAAGAAGGAAGAAGGGAAGAAGAACGAAAAGAAAGAAAGGAAGAAAAGAGAGAAAGAATGAATGAAAGAAATGAAAGACGCCAAAAAGAAGATAGAAAGAAAGAAGGAAGGAAACAAGGAGAGAAAAATGAGGGTGAAAAGACGAAAGAAAGAAAGAGTGAGACAGAAAAAAAGAGAAAAGAAGAGTAAAGGAAAGAAAGGAAGGAAAGACACAAAGACAGATGAAAGAAACAAAGAAAGAAGAGAGTAATATGAAGGAAGGAAGAATGAAAGAAAGAAATGAAGGAAAAACAAGAAAGAAGGCAAAAAGAGAAAAAAAGAATGAAGAAAGAAAAAAAGAATGAAAGAAAGGAAGAAAAAAAGGAAGATGAAAGACTTGAGAGAGAAGAAAGAAAGAAAGAAGGAAGAAGAAAGAAGGAAAGAAGAACGAAAAGAAAAGAAAGAAAGGAAGAAAAGAGAGAAAGAATGAAGGGAAGACATGAGAGACACAAAAAAGAAGATAGAAAGAAAGAAGGTAGGAAACACGGAGAGAAAACGAGAGTGAAAAGATGAAAGAAAGAAAGAAAGAATGCGAAAGAAAAACTAGAGAAAAGAAGACTAATGAAAAGAAAAGAAGGAAGGAGGGAAGGAAAGATGAAAGAAACAAAGAAAGAAGAGAGTAATATGAAGGAAGGAAGAATGAAAGAAAGAAAGCAAGGCGAAAGAAGAAAGAAGAAAAATGGACAGAAAAAAGAATGAAAGAAGAAAAAAGAATGAAAGAAAGAAGGAATGTAAGGAAGATGAAAGACTTGAGAGAGAAGAAAGAAAGAAAGAAGTAGAAGAAAGAAGGAAAGAAGAAAGAAAAGAAAAGAAAGGAAAGACAGGAAGTAAACAGAGAAAGATATGAAAGAAACAAAAAAGAAGATAGAGAGAAAGAAAGAAGGAAGGAAACAAGGAGAGAAAAATGTGAGAGAAAAGACGAAAGAAAGAAAGAAAGAGAAAGAAAACAAGGGAAAAGAAGACTAAAGGAAAGAAAGGAAGGAAATAGACAAAGAAAGATGAAACAAAGAAAGAAGAGAGTAATATGAAGGAGGAAAGAATGAAACAAAGAAAGGAAGGCAAAAGAAAGAAGAAAAAAAGAATAAAAGAAAGAAGGAATGAAAGGAAGATGAAAGCCTTGAGAGAGAATAAAGAAAGGAGAGGGAAGGAAGAAGAAAGAAGGAAAGAAGAAAGGAAAGAAAGAAGAAAAAAGAGAGAGAATGAATGAAAGAAATGAAAGACGCAAAGAAGAAGATAGAAAGAAAGAAAGAAGGAAGGAAATGGAGAGAAGAATGAGAGTGAAAAGACGAAAGAAAGAAAGTATGAGATAGAAACCAAGACTAAAGGAAAGAAAGGAAGGAAAGAGACAAAGAAAGATGAAAGAAACAAGGAAAGAAGAGAGTAATATGAAGGAAGGAAGAACGAAAGAAAGAAAGGTAGGCAAAAGAAGAAAGAAGAAAAAAAGAATGAAAGAAAAAAAATAGAATGAAATAAAGAAGGAATGAAAGGAAGATGTAAGACTTGAGAGAGAAGAAAGAAAGAAAGAAGAAAGGATAGAGAAGAAGGAGGGAAAGAAGAAAGAAATGAAAAGAAAGGAAGGAAGAAAAGAGAGGAAAAAAGATAGAAACACAGGAAAAATGCAAAAAAGAAGATACAACGAAAGAAAGAAGGAAGAAAACAAGGAGAGAAGAATGAGAGAGAAAAGAAGAAAGAAAGAAAGAAAGAATGAGAAGAAAAAAAAGAGAAAAGAACACTAAAGGAAAGAAAAGAAGCAAAGAGACAAAGAAAGATGAAAGAAACGAAGAAAGAAGAGAGTAATATGAAGGAAGGAAGAGTGAAAGAAAGAAAGGAAGGCAAAAGAAGAAAGAAGAAAAAAAGACAGAAAAAAAAAAATGAAAAAAAAAAAAAAGATAGAAAGAAAGAAGGAAAGAAAGGAAGAAGAAAGATTAGAGAGAGAAGAAAGAAAAAAAAAAAGAAGAAAGAAAAAAAAAAAAGGAAAGAAAAAAAAAAAGAAAAGAAAGGAAAGAAAGGAAGAAAAGAGAGAAAAAAAGAATGAAAGACATGAAAGACGCAAAAAAGAAGATGGAAAGAAAGAAAGAAGGAAACAAGGAGAGAAAAATGAGGGTGAACAGACGAAAGAAAGAAAGAATGAGAAAGAAAACAAGCTTAAAGAAGTCTAAAGGAATGAAAGGAAGGAAAGAGTCTAAGAAAGATGAAAGGAACAAAGAAAGAAGAGAGTAATATGAAGGAAGGAAGAATGAAAGAAAGATAGGAAGGCAAAATTATAAAGAAGAAAAAAAGACAGAAAAAAGAATGAAAGAAGAAAAAAAGAATGAAAGAAAGAAGGAATGAAGGGAAGATGAAAGAATTGAGAGAAGAAAGAAAGAAGAAGAAAGAAGGAAAGAAAAGAAAAGAAAGGAAAGACAAGAAGAAAAGACAGAAAGAAAGAATGAAAGACATGACAGATGCAAAAAAGAAGATAGAAAGAAAGAAGGAAGAAAACAAGGAGAGAAAATTGAGAACGAAAAGACGAAAGAAAGAAAGAAAGAATGAGAAAGAAAAAAAAAACAGAAAAGTAGAATAAAGGAAAGAAAGGAAGGAAAGAGACATAGAAAGATGAAAGTAACAAAGAAAGAAGAGAGTAATATCAAGGAAAGAAGAAAGAAAGAAAGACAGGAAGAAAAAAGAAGAAAAAAAAAAAAAAGAAAAAAAAAAATGAAAGAAAGAAAAAAAAATTATGAAAGAAAGAAAAAAAGAAAGAAAGATGAAAGTCATGAGAAAGAAAAAAGTAAGAAAGAAAAAATAGGGAAGAAGAAAGAAGAAAGAAGAAAAAAGAAAAGTAAGAAAGAAAGAAAAGAGAGAAAGAATGAATGAAAGACATGAAAGACGCAAAAAAGAAGATAGAAAGAAAAAAGGAAGGAAACAAGGAGAGAAAAATGGAAGTGAAATGACGAAAGAAGGAAAGAAAGAATGAGAAAGAAAAAAAGAGAAAAGAAGACTAAAGGAAAGAAAGGAAGGAAAGACAAAGAAAGATGAAACAAAGAAAGAAGAGAGTAATTTGAAGGAAGGAAGAATGAAAGAAAGAAAGGAAGGCAAAAGAAGAAGAAAAAAGACAGAAAAAAAGAATGAAAAGAAAAAATGAATGAAAGAAAGAAGGAATGAAAGGAAGATGAAAGACGAGAGAGAAGAAAGAAAGAAAGAAGCAAGAAGGAAGAAGAACGAAGGAAAGAAGAAGAAAAAAAAGAAAGGAAGAAAAGAGAGAAAGAATGAAAGACATGAAAGAAGAAAAAAAGATGATAGAAAGAAAGAAAGAGGAAGGAAAGAAGGATAGAAAAATGAGAGTGAAAAGACGAAAGAAAGAAGGAAAGAATGAGAAAGAAAAAAAAGAGAAAAGAAGACTAATGGAAAGAAAGGAAGGAAAGAGACAAAGAAAGATGAAAGAAACAAAGAAAGAAGAGAGTAATATGAAGGAAGGAAGAATGAAAGAAAGAAAGGAAGAAAAAAAAAAAAAAGAAAAGAGAAAAAAAAAGGTGAAAGAAGAAAAAAGAATGAAAGAAAGAAGGAATGAAAGGAAGATGAAAGACTTGAGAGAGAAGAAAGAAAGAAGAAAGACGGAAGAAGGAGAAAGGACGGAAGAATGAAAAGAAAAGAGAGGAAAGAAAGGAAGAAAAGAGAGAAAGAATGAATGGAAGACATGAAAGACACAAAAAAGAAGATAGAAAAATAGAAAGAAGGAAGGAAACGAGGAGAGAAAACGGAACGGAAAAGACGAAAGAAAGAAAGAAAGAAAGAATGAGAAAGAAAAATGCAGAAAAGAAGACTAAAGGAATGAAAGGAAGGATAGAGCTAAATAAAGATGAAAGAAACAAAGAAAGAAGAGGGTAATATGAAGGAAGGAAAAATGAAAAAAAGAAAGGAAGGCAAAAGAAGAGAGAACAAAAAAGAGAGAAAAGAATAAAAGAAAAAAAAGAAGGAAAGAAAGAAGGAATGAAAGGAAGATGAAAGACTTGAGACAGAAGAGAGAAAGAAAGAAGAAAGAAGGAAGAAGAAAGAAGGAAAGAAGAATGAAAAGAAAAGAAAGATAGGAAGAAATGAGGAAGAATGAATGAAAGACATGAAAGACGCTAAAAAGAAGATAGAAAGAAAGAAAGAAGGAAACAAGGAGAGAAAAATGAGAGTGAAAAGACGAAAGAAAGAAAGAATGAGGAAGAAAAAAGAGAGAAAAGAAGACTAAAGGAAAGAAGGAAGGAAAGAGACAAAGAAAGATGAACGAAACAAAGAAAGAAGAGGGTAATATGAAGGAAGGAAGAATGAAAGAAAGGAAGGCAAAAGAAGAAAGAAGAAAAAAAGACAGAAAAAAAGAATGAACGAAGAAAAAAAGAATGAAAAAAAGAAGGAATGAAAGAAAGATGAAAGACTTGAGAGAGAAGAAAGAAAGAAGAAAGACGGAAGAAGGAGAAAGGACGGAAGAATGAAAAGAAAAGAGAGGAAAGAAAGGAAGAAACGAGAGAAAGAATGAATGGAAGACACGAAAGATGCAAAAAAGAAGATAGAAAGAAAGAACGAAGGACGGAAATGGAGAGAAGAATGAGAGTGAAATAACGAAAGAAAGAAAGAAAGAATGAGAAAAAAAGAAAGATAAAGAAGACTAAAGGAAAGAACGGAAGGAAAGAGACAAAGAACCCTGAAACAAACAAAGAAAGAACAGAGTAATGTGAAGGAAAGAAGAATGAAAAAAAGAAAAATACGCAAAAAAAAAAAAAAGAATAAAAGACAGAAAAAAAGAATGAATTAAGAAAAAAGTATGAAAGAATGGAGGTATGAAAGGAAGGCAAAAGACTTGAGAGAGAAGAAAGAAAGAAGGAAGAAGGGAAGAAGAACGAAAAGAAAGAAAGGAAGAAAAGAGAGAAAGAATGAATGAAAGAAACGAAAGACGCCAAAAAGAAGATAGAAAGAAAGAAGGAAGGAAACAAGGAGAGAAAAATGAGGGTGAAAAGAGGAAAGAAGGAAAGAAAGAGTGAGACAGAAAAAAAGACAAAAGAAGAGTAAAGGAAAGAAAGGAAGGAAAGACACAAAGACAGATGAAAGAAACCAAGAAAGAAGAGAGTAATATGAAGGAAGGAAGAATGAAAGAAAGAAATGAAGGCAAAACAAGAAAGAAAGAAAAAAGAGAAAAAAAGAATGAAAGAAAGAAGGAAAGGAAGGAAGATGAAAGTCAAGAAAGAGAAGAAAGAAAGAAGAAGAAAGAAGGGAAGAAGAAAAAAAAAAAAAGAAAGGAAAGAAAAGAAGAAAAGAAAGAAAGAAAGAAGGAAAGACATGACAGAAGCAAAAAAGAAGAAAGAAAGAAAGAAGGAAGGAAACAAGGAGAGAAAAATGAGAGCGAAAAGACGAAAGAAAGTAAGAAAGAATGAGAAAGAAAAAAAACAGAAAAGTAGAATTAAGGAAAGAAAGGAAGGAAAGAGACATAGAAAGATGAAAGTAACAAAGAAAGAATAGAGTAATATCAAGGAAGGAAGAATGAAAGAAAGACAGGAAGGCAAAAGAAGAAAGAAGTAAAAAAGACAGAAAAAAATGTATGAAAGAAGAAAAAAGTATGAAAGAAAGATGTAATGAAAGGAAGAGGAAAGTCTTGAGAAAGAAAAAAGGAAGAAAGAAGAAATAAGGAAGAAGAAAGAAGGAAGAAAGAAAAAAGAAAGGAAAGAAAGGAAGAAAAGAATGAATGAATGAAAGACATGAAAGACGCAAAAAAGAAGATAGAAAGAAAAAAGGAAGGAAACAAGGAGAGAAAAAAGGAAGTGAAATGACGAAAGAAGGAAAGAAAGAATGAGAAAGAAAAAAAAAGAAAAGAAGACTAAAAGAAAGAAAGAAAGAAAAAAAAAAGAAAGATAAAAAAAAAAAAGAAGAGCATAATTAGAAGGAAGAAAGAATGAAAGAAAGAAGGGAAGGCAAAAAAAGAAGAAAAAATACAGAAAAAAGAACGAAAGAAGAAAAAATGAATGAAAGAAAGAAGGAATGAAAGGAAGATGAAAGACGAGAGAGAAGAAAGAAAGAAAGAAGAAAGATTGAAGAAGAAAGAAGGAAAGAAGAACGAAAAGAAAAGAATGGAAAGAAAGGAAGAAAAGAGAGAAAGAATGAAAGAAAGACATGAAAGAAGGAAAAAAGTAGATAGAAAGAAAAAAGGTAGGAAACAAGGAGAGAAAAATGAAAATGAAAAGGCGGAAGAAAGAAAGAATGAGAAAGAAAAAAAGAGAAAAGAAGACTAAAGGAAAGAAAGGAAGGAAAGAGACAAAGAATGATGAAAGAAAAAGAGAAAGAAGAGAGTCATATAAAGGAAGGAAAAATGAAAGAAAGAAAGGAAGGCAAAAGAAGAAAGAAGAAAAAAGACACAAAAAAGAATGAAAGAAGAAAAGAATGAAAGAAAAAAGGAATGAAAGGAAGATGAAAGACGAGAGAGAAGAAAGAAAGAAAGGAGAATGAAGGAAGAAGAAAGAAGGAAAGAAGAATGAAAAGAAAAGAAAGGAAGAAAAGAGAGAAAGAATGAATGAAAGACATGAAAGACACAAAAAAGAATGTAGAAAGAAAGAAACAAGGAAGGAGACAAGGAGAGAACAATGAGAGTGAAAAGACGAAAGAAAGAAAGAAAGAATGAGTAAGAGAAGAAGAGAAAAGAAGACTAAAGGAAAGAAGGGAAGTAAAGAGACAAGGAAAGATTAAAGAAACAAACAAAGAAGAGAGTAATATGAAGGAAGGAAGAATGAAAGATAGAAAGGAAGGCAAAAGAAGAAAGAAGAAAAAAGGAGAAAAAAAGAATGAAAGAAGAAAAAAGAATAAAAGAAAGAAGGAAGGAAAGGAAGAAGAAAGACTTAAAAGAGAAAAAAGAAAGAAAGAAGAGAGAAGGAAGAGGAAAGAAGGAAAGCAGAAAGAAAAAAAAAAAAAGGAAAAAAAGAGAGAAAGAATAAATGAAAGAAATGAAAGATGGAAGAAAGAAGATAGAAAAAAAGAAAGAAGGAAGGAAACAAAGTGAGAAAAATGACAGTGAAAAGATGAAAGAAAGAAAGAATGAGAAAGAAAAAAGAGAAAAGAAGACTAAAGGAAAGTAAGGAAGGAAAGAGACAAAGAAAGGCGAAGGAAACAAAGAAAGAAGAGAGTAATATGAAGGAAGTAAGAATGAAAGAAAGAAAAGAATGCAAAAGAAGAAAGAAGAAAAAAGACAGAAAAAAGGAATGAAGTATGAAAAAAGAATGAAAGAAAGAAGGAGTGAAAGGAAGATGAAAGTCTTGAGAGAGAAAAAAGAAAGAAAGAAGTAAGAAGGCAGAAGAAAGAAGGAAAGAAAGAAAAGAAAAGAAAGGAAAGGAAAAAAAGAGAGAAAGAATGAATGAAAGACATGAAAGACGCAAAAAAGAAGATAGAAAGAAAAAAGGAAGGAAACCAGGAGAGAAAAATGAGAGTGAAAAGACGAAAGAAAGAAAGAAAGAATGAGAAAGACAAAAGAGAAAAGAAGACAAAGGAAAGAACGGAATGAAAGAGACAAAGAGATGAAAGAAACAAAGAAAGAAGAGAGAAATATGAAGGAAGAATGAAAGAATGAAAGGAAGGCAAAAGAAGAAAGAAGAAAAAAGACAGAGAAAAGGAATGAAGGAAGAAAAAAGAATGAAAGAAAGAAGCAGTGAAAGGAAGATGAAAGACTTGAGAGAGACGAAAGAAAGAAAGAAGAAAGAAGGCAGAAGAAAGAAGGAAAGAAGAAAGAAAAGAAAAGAAAGGAAAGAAAGGAAGAACAGGGAGAAAGAATGAATGAAATACATGACAGACACAAAACAGTAGAAAGAAAGAAAGAAGGGAGGAAACAAGGAAGAAATATGAGAGTGAAAAGACAGAAAGAAAAAATGAGAAAGAAAAAAGAGAAAAGAAGACTAAACTAAGAAAGGAAGGAAAGAGACAAAGAAAGATGAAAGAAACAAAGAAAGAAAAGAGTAATATGAAGGAAGGAAGAATGAACGAAAGAAAGGAAGGCAAAAGAAGAAAAGAAAAAAGAAAGACAAAAAGAATGAAAGAAGAAAAAAAGAATGAAAGAAAGAAGGAATGAAAGGAAGATGAAAGACTTGAGAGAGAAGAAAGAAAGAAAGAAGCAAGAAGGAAGAAGAACGAAGGAAAGAAGAAGAAAAAGAAAAGAAAGGAAGAAAAGAGAGAAAGAATGAATGAAAGACATGAAAGATGCAAAAAAGATGATAGAAAGAAAGAAAGAGGAAGGAAAGAAGGATAGAAAAATGAGAGTGAAAAGACGAAAGAAAGAAGGAAAGAATGAGAAAGAATAAATAGAGAAAAGAAGACTAATGGAAAGAAAGGAAGGAAAGAGACAAAGAAAGATGAAAGAAACAACGAAAGAAGAGATAAATATGAAGGAAGGAAAAAAGAAAGAAAGAAAGGAAAGCAAAAAAAGAAAAGAAAAGAGAAAAAAAAAGGAAAAAAAAAAAAAAAGAATGAAAGAAAGAAGGAAAGAAGGGAAGAAGAAAGACTTGAGAGAGAAGAAAGAAGGAAGCAGGAAGAAGAAAGAAGGAAAGAAGAATGAAAAGAAAAGAAAGAAAGGAAGAAAAGAGAGTAAGAATGAATGAAAGACATGAAAGACACAAAAAAGAAGATAGAAAAATAGAAAGAAGGAAGAAAACGAGGAGAGAAGGCGGAACGGAAAAGACGAAAGAAAGAATGAGAAAGAAAAATGCAGAAAAGAAGACTAAAGGAATGAAAGGAAGGATAGAGCTAAATAAAGATGAAAGAAACAAAGAAAGAAGAGGGTAATATGAAGGAAGGAAGAATGAAAGAAAGAAAGGAAGGCAAAAGAAGAGAGAACAAAAAAAGAGAGAAAAGAATGAAAGAAAAAAATGAATGAAAAAAAGAAGGAATGAAAGGAAGATGAAAGACTTGAGACAGAAGAGAGAAAGAAAGAAGAAAGAAGGAAGAAGAAAGAAGGAAAGAAGAATGAAAAGAAAAGAAAGATAGGAAGAAATGAGGAAGAATGAATGAAAGACATGAAAGACGCTAAAAAGAAGATAGAAAGAAAGAAAGAAAGAAAGAAAGAAGGAAACAAGGAGAGAAAAATGAGAGTGAAAAGACGAAAGAAAGAAAGAATGAGGAAGAAAAAAGAGAGAAAAGAAGACTAAAGAAAAGAAGGAAGGAAAGAGACAAAGAAAGATGAACGAAACAAAGAAAGAAGAGGGTAATATGAAGGAAGGAAGAATGAAAGAAAGGAAGGCAAAAGAAGAAAGAAGAAAAAAAGACAGAAAAAAAGAATGAACGAAGAAAAAAAGAATGAAAGAAAGAAGGAATGAAAGAAAGATGAAAGACTTGAGAGAGAAGAAAGAAGAAAGACGGAAGGAGAAAGGACGGAAGAATGAAAAGAAAAGAGAGGAAAGAAAGGAAGAAAAGAGGGAAAGAATGAATGGAAGACACGAAAGATGCAAAAAAGAAGATAGAAAGAAAGAAAGAAGGACGGAAATGGAGAGAAGAATGAGAGTGAAATAACGAAAGAAAGAAAGAAAGAATGAGAAAAAAAGAAAGATAAAGAAGACAAAAGGAAAGAACGGAAGGAAAGAGACAAAGAACGCTGAAACAAACAAAGAAAGAAGAGAGTAATGAGAAGGAAGGAAGAATGAAAGAAAGAAAGATAGGCAAAAGAAGAAAGAAGAATAAAAGGCAGAAAAAAAGAAAGAATTAAGAAAAAAGTAAGAAAGAATGGAGGTATGAAAGGAAGGCAAAAGACTTGAGAGAGAAGAAAGAAAGAAGGAAGAAGGGAAGAAGAACGAAAAGAAAGAAAGGAAGAAAAGAGAGAAAGAATGAATGAAAGAAATGAAAGACGCCAAAAAGAAGATAGAAAGAAAGAAGGAAGGAAACAAGGAGAGAAAAATGAGGGTGAAAAGACGAAAGAAAGAAAGAAAGAGTGAGACAGAAAAAAAGAGAAAAGAAGAGTAAAGAAAAGAAAGGAAGGAAAGACACAAAGAAAGATGAAAGAAACCAAGAAAGAAGAGAGTAATATGAAGGAAGGAAAAATGAAAGAAAGAAATGAAGCCAAAACAAGAAAGAAGGCAAAAAGAAAAAAAAAGAATGAAGGAAGAAATAA
Organism: Manis javanica; assembly: GCF_040802235.1. Taxonomy (NCBI): domain Eukaryota; kingdom Metazoa; phylum Chordata; class Mammalia; order Pholidota; family Manidae; genus Manis; species Manis javanica. Next base: position 87,328 of record NW_027332179.1, on the reverse strand, counting down.
AGAATGAAAGAAAGGAGGAATAAAAGGAAGATGAAAGACTTGAGAGAGAAGAAAGAAAGAAAGAAGGAAGAAGAAAGAAGGAAAGAAGAACGAAAAGAAAAGAAAGAAAGGAAGAAAAGAGAGAAAGAATGAACGGAAGACATGAGAGACACAAAAAAGAAGATAGAAAGAAAGAAGGTAGGAAACAAGGAGAGAAAACGAGAGTGAAAAGATGAAAGAAAGAAAGAAAGAATGAGAAAGCAAAAAGAGAAAAAACAAGACTAATGGAAAGAAAGGAAGGAGGGAGGGAAGGAAAGAAGAAACAAACAAAGAAAGAAGAGAGTAATATGAAGGAAGGAAGAAAGAAAGAAAGAAAGAAAGAAGAAAGAAGAAAGAAGAAAAATGGACAGAAAAAAGAATGAAAGAAGAAAAAAGAATGAAAGAAAGAAGGAATGTAAAGAAGATAAAATAGTTCAGAGAGAAGAAACAAAGAAAGAAGAAGAAGAAAGAAGGAAAGAAGAAAGAAAAGAAAAGAAAGGAAAGACAGGAAGTAAAGAGAGAAAGATATGAAAGACACAAAAAAGCAGATAGAAAGAAAGAAAGAAGGAAGGAAACAAGGAGAGAAAAATGTGAGTGAAAAGACGAAAGAAAGAAAGAATGAGAAAGAAAACAAGGGAAAAGAAGACTAAAGGAAAGAAAGGAAGGAAATAGACAAAGAAAGATGAAACAAAGAAAGAAGAGAGTAATATGAAGGAAGGAAGAATGAAACAAAGAAAGGAAGGCAAAAGAAAGAAGAAAAAAAGAATAAAAGAAAGAAGGAATGAAAGGAAGATGAAAGCCTTGAGAGAGAATAAAGAAAGGAGAGGGAAGGAAGAAGAAAGAAGGAAAGAAGAAAGGAAAGAAAGAAGAAAAAAGAGAGAGAATGAATGAAAGAAATGAAAGACGCAAAGAAGAAGATAGAAAGAAAGAAGGAAGGAAATGGAGAGAAGAAGGAGAGAGAAAAGAGGAAAGAAAGAAAGTATGAGATAGAAACCAAGACTAAAGGAAAGAAGGGAAGGAAAAAGACAAGGAAAGATTAAAGAAACAAAGAAAGAAGAGAGTAATATGAAGGAAGGAAGAACGAAAGAAAGAAAGGTAGGCAAAAGAAGAAAGAAGAAAAAAAGAATGAAAGAAGAAAAATAGAATGAAATAAAGAAGGAATGAAAGGAAGATGAAAGACTTCAGAAAGAAGAAAGAAAGAAAGAAGAAAGGAGGAAGAAGAAGGAAGGAAAGATGAAAGAAAAGAAAAGAAAGGAAGGAAGAAAAGAGAGGAAAAAAGATTGAAAGACATGAAAAATGCAAAAAAGATACAACGAAAGAAAGAAGGAAGCAAACAAGGAGAGAAGAATGAGAGTGAAAAGACGAAAGAAAGAAAGAAAGAATGAGAAGGAAAAAAGAGAAAAGAACACTAAAGGAAAGACAAGAAGCAAAGAGACAAAGAAAGATGGAAGAAACGAAGAAAGAAGAGAGTAATATGAAGGAAGGAAGAGTGAAAGAAAGAAAGGAAGGCAAAAGAAGAAAGAAGAAAAAAAGACAGAAAAAAGAATGAAAGAAGAAAAAAAGATTGAAAGAAAGAAGGAATGAAAGGAAGATGAAAGACTTGAGAGAGAAGAAAGAAAGAATGAAAGAAGAAAGAAGAAGAAATAAGGAAAGAAGAAAGAAAAGAGAGAAAGAAAGAATGAAAGACGCAAAAAAGAAGATGGAAAGAAAGAAAGAAGGAAACAAGGAGAGAAAAATGAGGGTGAAAAGACGAAAGAAAGAAAGAATGAGAAAGAAAACAAGCTTAAAGAAGTCTAAAGGAAAGAAAGGAAGGAAAGAGTCTAAGAAAGATGAAAGGAACAAAGAAAGAAGAGAGTAATATGAAGGAAGGAAGAATGAAAGAAAGAAAGGAAGGCAAAATTATAAAGAAGAAAAAAAGACAGAATAAAGAATGAAAGAAGAAAAAAAGAATGAAAGAAAGAAGGAATGGAAGGAAGATGAAAGTCTCGAGAGAGAAGAAAGAAAGAAGAAGAAAGAAGGAAAGAGGAAAGAAAAGAAAAGAAAGGAAAGACAAGAAGAAAAGACAGAAAGAAAGAATGAAAGACATGACAGATGCAAAAAAGAAGATAGAAAGAAAGAAGGAAGGAAACAAGGAGAGAAAATTGAGAACGAAAAGACGAAAGAAAGTAAGAAAGAATGAGAAAAAAAAAAAAACAAAAAAGAAAAAAAAAGGAAAGAAAGGAAGGAAAGAGACATAAAAAGATAAAAGAAACAAAGAAAGAAGAGAGTAATACAAAGGAAGAAAGAATAAAAAAAAGACAGGAAGGAAAAAGAAGAAAGAAGTAAAAAAGATAAAAAAAAATATATGAAAGAAGAAAAAAGTATGAAAGAAAGATGAAATGAAAGGAAGATGAAAGTCTTGAGAAAGAAAAAAGTAAGAAAGAAAAAATAAGGAAGAAGAAAGAAGGAAAGAAGAAAAAAGAAAGGAAAGAAAGAAAGAAAAGAGAGAAAGAATGAATGAAAGACATGAAAGACGCAAAAAAGAAGATAGACAGAAAAAAGGAAGGAAACAAGGAGAGAAAAATGGAAGTGAAATGACGAAAGAAGGAAAGAAAGAATGAGAAAGAAAAAAAGAGAAAAGAAGACTAAAGGAAAGAAAGGAAGGAAAGACAAAGAAAGATGAAACAAAGAAAGAAGAGAGTAATTTGAAGGAAGGAAGAATGAAAGAAAGAAAGGAAGGCAAAAGAAGAAGAAAAAATACAGAAAAAAGAACGAAAGAACAAAAAATGAATGAAAGAAAGAAGGAATGAAAGGAAGATGAAAGACGAGAGAGAAGAAAGAAAGAAAGAAGAAAGATTGAAGAAGAAAGAAGGAAAGAAGAACGAAAAGAAAAGAATGGAAAGAAAGGAAGAAAAGAGAGAAAGAATGAAAGAAAGACATGAAAGATGCAAAAAAGTAGATAGAAAGAAAAAAGGTAGGAAACAAGGAGAGAAAAATGAAAATGAAAAGACGGAAGAAAGAAAGAATGAGAAAGAAAAAAAGAGAAAAGAAGACTAAAGGAAAGAAAGGAAGGAAAGAGACAAAGAATGATGAAAGAAAAAAAGAAAGAAGAGAGTGATATGAAGGAAGGAAGAATGAAAGAAAGAAAGGAAGGCAAAAGAACAAAGAAGAAAAAAGACACAAAAAAGAATGAAAGAAGAAAAGAATGAAAGAAAGAAGGAATGAAAGGAAAATGAAAGACTTGAGAGAGAAGAAACAAAAAAAGAAGAAAGCAGGAAAAAGAAAGAAGGAAAGAAGAAAGAAAAGAAGAAAAAAGAAGAAAAGAGAGAAAGAATGAATGAAAGACATGAAAGACACAAAAAAGAATGTAGAAAGAAGGAAACAAGGAAGGAGACAAGGAGAGAACAATGAGAGTGAAAAGACGAAAGAAAGAAAGAAAGAATGAGTAAGAGAAGAAGAGAAAAGAAGACTAAAGGAAAGAAGGGAAGGAAAAAGACAAGGAAAGATTAAAGAAACAAAGAAAGAAGAGAGTATTTTGAAGGAAGGAATAATGAAAGAAAGGAAAGAAGGCAAAAGAAGAAAGAAGAAAAAAGGAGAAAAAAAGAATGAAAGAAGAAAAAAGAATGAAAGAAAGAAGGAAAGAAAGGAAGATGAAAGACTTTAGAGAGAAGAAAGAAAGAAAGAAGAGAGAAGGAAGAGGAAAGAAGAAAAGAAAAAAGAAAAAAAAAAAAAGGAATAAAAGAGAGAAAGAATGAATGAAAGAAATGAAAGATGGAAGAAAGAAGATAGAAAAAAAGAAAGAAGTAAGAAAACAAAATGAGAAAAATGAAAGTAAAAAAATGAAAGTAAAAAAGAAAAAAAAAAAAAAAAGAGAAGACTAAATGATAGTAAGGAAGGAAAGAGACAAAGAAAGGCGAAGGAAACAAAGAAAGAAGAGAGTAATATGAAGGAAGTAAGAATGAAAGAAAGAAAGGAATGCAAAAGAAGAAAGAAGAAAAAAGACAGAAAAAAGGAATAAAGAAAAAAAAAAGAATGAAAGAAAGAAGGAGTGAAAGGAAGATGAACGTCTTGAGAGAGAAAAAAGAAAGAAAGAAGTAAGAAGGCAGAAGAAAGAAGGAAAGAACGAAAAGAAAAGACAGGAAAGGATGAAAAGAGAGAAAGAATGAATGAAAGACATGAAAGACGCAAAAAAGAAGATAGAAAGAAAAAAGGAAGGAAACCAGGAGAGAAAAATGAGAGTGAAAAGACGAAAGAAAGAAAGAAAGAATGAGAAAGACAAAAGAGAAAAGAAGACAAAGGAAAGAACGGAATGAAAGAGACAAAGAGATGAAAGAAACAAAGAAAGAAGAGAGAAATATGAAGGAAGAATGAAAGAATGAAAGGAAGGCAAAAGAAGAAAGAAGAAAAAAGACAGAGAAAAGGAATGAAGGAAGAAAAAAGAATGAAAGAAAGAAGCAGTGAAAGGAAGATGAAAGACTTGAGAGAGACGAAAGAAAGAAAGAAGAAAGAAAGCAGAAGAAAGAAGGAAAGAAGAAAGAAAAGAAAAGAAAGGAAAGAAAGGAAGAACAGGGAGAAAGAATGAATGAAATACATGACAGACACAAAACAGTAGAAAGAAAGAAAGAAGGGAGGCAACAAGGAAGAAATATGAGAGTGAAAAGACAGAAAGAAAAAATGAGAAAGAAAAAAGAGAAAAGAAGACTAAAGTAAGAAAGGAAGGAAAGAGACAAAGAAAGATGAAAGAAACAAAGAAAGAAGAGAGTAATATGAAGGAAGGAAGAATGAACGAAAGAAAGGAAGGCAAAAGAAGAAAAGAAAAAAGAAAGACAAAAAGAATGAAAGAAGAAAAAAAGAATGAAAGAAAGAAAGAATGAAAGGAAGATGAAAGACTTGAGAGAGAAGAAAGAAAGAAAGAAGCAAGAAGGAAGAAGAACGAAGGAAAGAAGAAGAAAAAGAAAAGAAAGGAAGAAAAGAGAAAAAGAATGAATGAAAGACATGAAAGATGCAAAAAAGATGATAGAAAAAAAGAAAGGGAAAGGAAAGAAGGATAGAAAAATGAGAGTGAAAAGACGAAAGAAAGAAGGAAAGAATGAGACAGAAAAAATAGAGAAAAGAAGACTAATGGAAAGAAAGGAAGGAAAGAGACAAAGAAAGATGAAAGAAACAACGAAAGAAGAGAGTAATATGAAGGAAGGAAGAATGAAAGAATGAAAGGAATGCAAAAGAAGAAAAGAAAAGACAGAAAAAAAGGTGAAAGAAGAAAAAAGAATGAAAGAAAGAAGGAATGAAAGGAAGATGAAAGACTTGAGAGAGAAGAAACAAAGAAAGAAGAAAGCAGGAAGAAGAAAGAAGGAAAGAAGAATGAAAAGAAAAGAAAAAAAGGAGGAAAAGAGAGTAAGAATGAAAGAAAGACAAGAAAGACAGAAAAAAGAACATAGAAAAATAGAAAGAAGGAAGGAAACGAGGAGAGAAAACGGAACGGAAAAGACGAAAGAAAGAATGAGAAAGAAAAATGCAGAAAAGAAGACTAAAGGAATGAAAGGAAGGAAAGAGATAAAAAAAGATGAAAGAAACAAAGAAAGAAGAGGGAAAAATGAAGGAAGGAAGAAGGAAAGAAAGAAAGGAAGAAAAAAGAAGAGAGAACAAAAAAAGAGAGAAAAGAATAAAAGAAAAAAATGAATGAAAGAAAGAAGGAATGAAAGGAAGATGAAAGACTTGAGACAGAAGAGAGAAAGAAAGAAGAAAGAAGGAAGAAGAAAGAAGGAAAGAAGAATGAAAAGAAAAGAAAGATACGAAGAAATGAGGAAGAATGAATGAAAGACATGAAAGATGCTAAAAAGAAGATAGAAAGAAAGAAAGAAAGAAAGAAAGAAGGAAACAAGGAGAGAAAAATGAGAGTGAAAAGACGAAAGAAAGAAAGAATGAGGAAGAAAAAAGAGAGAAAAGAAGACTAAAGGAAAGAAGGAAGGAAAGAGACAAAGAAAGATGAACGAAACAAAGAAAGAAGAGGGTAATATGAAGGAAGGAAGAATGAAAGAAAGGAAGGCAAAAGAAGAAAGAAGAAAAAAAGACAGAAAAAAAGAATGAACGAAGAAAAAAAGAATGAAAGAAAGAAGGAATGAAAGAAAGATGAAAGACTTGAGAGAGAAGAAAGAAAGAAGAAAGACGGAAGAAGGAGAAAGGACGGAAGAATGAAAAGAAAAGAGAGGAAAGAAAGGAAGAAAAGAGAGAAAGAATGAATGGAAGACACGAAAGATGCAAAAAAGAAGATAGAAAGAAAGAAAGAAGGACGGAAATGGAGAGAAGAATGAGAGAGAAGAAGCGAAAGAAAGAAAGAAAGAATGAGAAAAACAGAAAGATAAAGAAGATTAAAGGAAATAACGGAAGGAAAGAGACAAAGAACGCTGAAACAAACAAAGAAAGAAGAGAGTAATGTGAAGGAAGGAAGAATGAAAGAAAGAAAGATAGGCAAAAGAAGAAAGAAGAATAAAAGGCAGAAAAAAAGAATGAATTAAGAAAAAAGTATGAAAGAATGGAGGTATGAAAGGAAGGCAAAAGACTTGAGAGAGAAGAAAGAAAGAAGGAAGAAGGGAAGAAGAACGAAAAGAAAAGAAAGGAAGAAAAGAGAGAAAGAAAGAATGAAAGACATGAAAGACGCAAAAAAGAAGATGGAAAGAAAGAAAGAAGGAAACAAGGAGAGAAAAATGAGGGTGAAAAGACGAAAGAAAGAAAGAATGAGAAAGAAAACAAGCTTAAAGAAGTCTAAAGGAAAGAAAGGAAGGAAAGAGTCTAAGAAAGATGAAAGGAACAAAGAAAGAAGAGAGTAATATGAAGGAAGGAAGAATGAAAGAAAGAAAGGAAGGCAAAATTATAAAGAAGAAAAAAAGACAGAAAAAAGAAGAAAAAAAGAAAAAAAGAATAAAAGAAAGAAGGAATGGAAGGAAGAGAAAAGTCTGGAGAGAGAAGAAAGAAAAAAGAAAAAAGAAGAAAAGAGAAAAAAAAAGAAAAGAAAGAAAAGAAAAGAAAAAAAGAAAAAAAAAAAGAATGAAAAACAGGACAGAAAAAAAAAAGAAGAAAGAAAGAAAAAAGGAAGGAAAAAAGGAGAAAAAATTGAGAACGAAAAGACGAAAGAAAGTAAGAAAGAATGAGAAAGAAAAAAAACAAAAAAGAAAAATAAAGGAAAGAAAGGAAGGAAAGAGACATAGAAAGATGAAAGTAACAAAGAAAGAAGAGAGTAATAACAAGGAAGGAAGAAAGAAAGAAAGACAGGAAGGCAAAAGAAGAAAGAAGTAAAAAAGACAGAAAAAAATGTAGGAAAGAAGAAAAAAGTAGGAAAGAAAGATGTAATGAAAGAAAGATGAAAGTCTTGAGAAAGAAAAAAGTAAGAAAGAAGAAATAAGGAAGAAGAAAGAAGGAAAGAAGAAAAAAGAAAGGAAAGAAAGAAAGAAAAGAGAGAAAGAATGAATGAAAGAAATGAAACACAAAAAAAAGAAGATAGAAAGAAAAAAGGAAGGAAACAAGGAGAGAAAAATGGAAGAGAAATGAAGAAAAAAGAAAAGAAAAAAAAAAGAGAAAAGAAGACTAAAGCAAAGAAAGGAAGGAAAGAGAAAGAAGGTAGAAACAAAGAAAGAACAGAGTAATCTGAAGGAAGGAAGAATGAAAGAAGAAACGGCAGGCAAAAGAAGAAAGAAGAAAAAAAGACAGAAAAAAGAATGAAAGAAGAAAAAAAGATTGAAAGAAAGAAGGAATGAAAGGAAGATGAAAGACTTGAGAGAGAAGAAAGAAAGAATGAAAGAAGAAGGAAGAAGAAATAAGGAAAGAAGAAAGAAAAGAATAGAAAGGAAAGAAAGGAAGAAAAGAGAGAAAGAAAGAATGAAAGACATGAAAGACGCAAAAAAGAAGATGGAAAGAAAGAAAGAAGGAAACAAGGAGAGAAAAATGAGGGTGAAAAGACGAAAGAAAGAAAGAATGAGAAAGAAAACAAGCTTAAAGAAGTCTAAAGGAAAGAAAGGAAGGAAAGAGTCTAAGAAAGATGAAGGGAACAAAGAAAGAAGAGAGTAATATGAAGGAGAGAAGAACGAAAGAAAGAAAGGAAGGCAAAATTAAAAAGAAGAAAAAAAGACAGAAAAAAGAATGAAAGAAGAAAAAAAGAATGAAAGAAAGAAGGAATGGAAGGAAGATGAAAGTCTCGAGAGAGAAGAAAGAAAGAAGAAGAAAGAAGGGAAGAGGAAAGAAAAGAAAAGAAAGGAAAGACAAGAAGAAAAGACAGAAAGAAAGAATGAAAGACATGACAGATGCAAAAAAGAAGATAGAAAGAAAGAAGGAAGGAAACAAGGAGAGAAAAATGAGAGGGAAAAGACGAAAGAAAGTAAGAAAGAATGAGAAAGAAAAAAACAGAAAAGTAGACTAAAGGAAAGAAAGGAAGGAAAGAGACATAGAAAGATGAAAGTAACAAAGAAAGAAGAGAGTACTATCAAGCAAGGAAGAATGAAAGAAAGACAGGAAGGCAAAAGAAGAAAGAAGTAAAAAAGACAGAAAAAAATGTATGAAAGAAGTAAAAAGTATGAAAGAAAGATGTAATGAAAGGAAGATGAAAGTCTTGAGAAAGAAAAAAGGAAGAAAGAAGAAAGACGGAAGAAGAAAGAAGGAAAGAAGAAAAAACAAAGGAAAGAAAGAAAGAAAAGAGAGAAAGAATGAATGAAAGACATGAAAGACGCAAAAAAGAAGATAGAAAGAAAAAAGGAAGGAAACAAGTAGAGAAAAATGGAAGTGAAATGACGAAAGAAGGAAAGAAAGAATGAGAAAGAAAAAAAGAGAAAAGAAGACTAAAGGAAAGAAAGGAAGGAAAGACAAAGAAGGTTGAAACAAAGAAAGAAGAGAGTAATTTGAAGGAAGGAAGATTGAAAGAAAGAAAGGAAGGCAAAAGAAGAAGAAAAAATACAGAAAAAAGAACGAAAAAAGAAAAAATGAATAAAAGAAAGAAGGAATGAAAGAAGGAAGAAAGACGAGAGAGAAGAAAGAAAGAAAGAAGAAAGATTGAAGAAGAAAGAAGGAAAGAAGAACGAAAAGAAAAGAAGGAAAAGAAAGAAAAAAAAGAAAGAAAGAATAAAAGAAAGAAATGAAAGATGTAAAAAAGTAGGTTGAAAGAAAAAAGGTAGAAAACAAGGAGAGAAAAATGAAAATGAAAAGACGGAAGAAAGAAAGAATGAGAAAGAAAAAAAGAGAAAAGAAGACTAAAGGAAAGAAAGGAAGGAAAGAGACAAAGAATGATGAAAGAAAAAAAGAAAGAAGAGAGTCATATGAAGGAAGGAAGAAAGAAAGAAAGAAAGGAAGGCAAAAGAATAAAGAAGAAAAAAGAAAAAAAAAAGAATGAAAGAAGAAAAGAATGAAAGAAAGAAGGAATGAAAGGAAGATGAAAGACTTGAGAGAGAAGAAACAAAGAAAGAAGAAAGCAGGAAGAAGAAAGAAGGAAAGAAGAATGAAAAGAAAAGAAAGGAAGAAAAGAGAGAAAGAATGAATGAAAGACATGAAAGACACAAAAAAGAATGTAGAAAAAAGGAAACAAGGAAGGAGACAAGGAGAGAACAATGAGAGTGAAAAGACGAAAGAAAGAAAGAAAGAATGAGTAAGAGAAGAAGAGAAAAGAAGACTAAAGGAAAGAAGGGAAGGAAAAAGACAAGGAAAGATTAAAGAAACAAAGAAAGAAGAGAGTAATATGAAGGAAGGAAGAATGAAAGAAAGGAAGGAAGGCAAAAGAAGAAAGAAAAAAAAAGGAAAAAAAAAGAATGAAAGAAGAAAAAAGAATGAAAGAAAGAAGGAATGAAAGGAAGATGAAAGACTTAAGAGAGAAGAAAGAAAGAAAGAAGAGAGAAGGAAGAGGAAAGAAGGAAAGCAGAAAGAAAAGAAAATAAAGGAAAAAAAGAGAGAAAGAATGAATGAAAGAAATGAAAGATGGAAGAAAGAAGATAGAAAAAAAGAAAGAAGGAAGGAAAAAAAGAGAGAAAAATGACAGTGAAAAGATGAAAGAAAGAAAGAATGAGAAAGAAAAAAGAGAAAAGAAGACAAAAGGAAAGAAAGGAAGGAAAGAGACAAAGAAAGGCGAAGGAAACAAAGAAAGAAGAGAGTAATATGAAGGAAGAAAGAATGAAAGAAAGAAAGGAATGCAAAAGAAGAAAGAAGAAAAAAGACAGAAAAAAGAAATGAAGAAAGAAAAAAGAATGAAAGAAAGAAGGAGTGAAAGGAAGATGAAAGTCTTGAGAGAGAAAAAAGAAAGAAAGAAGTAAGAAGGCAGAAGAAAGAAGGAAAGAACGAAAAGAAAAGACAGGAAAGGATGAAAAGAGAGAAAGAATGAATGAAAGACATGAAAGACGCAAAAAAGAAGATAGAAAGAAAAAAGGAAGGAAACAAGGAGAGAAAAATGAGAGTGAAAAGACGAAAGAAAGAAAGAAAGAATGAGAAAGACAAAAAAGAAAAGAAAACAAAGGAAAGAACGGAATGAAAGAAACAAAGAGATAAAAGAAACAAACAAAGAAGAGAGAAGAATGAAGGAAGAAAGAAAGAAAGAAAGGAAGGAAAAAGAAGAAAAAAGAAAAAAGAAAGAGAAAAGGAAAGAAGGAAAAAAAAAGAATGAAAGAAAGAAGCAGAGAAAGGAAGATGAAAGAATAGAGAGAGACGAAAGAAAGAAGAAAGAAGGCAGAAGAAAGAAGGAAAGAAGAAAGAAAAGAAAAGAAAGGAAAGAAAGGAAGAACAGGGAGAAAGAATGAATGAAATACATGACAGACACAAAACAGTAGAAAGAAAGAAAGAAGGGAGGAAAAAAGGAAGAAATAGGAGAGTGAAAAGACAGAAAGAAAAAATGAGAAAGAAAAAAGAGAAAAGAAGACTAAAGTAAGAAAGGAAGGAAAGAGACAAAGAAAGATGAAAGAAACAAAGAAAGAAGAGAGTAATATGAAGGAAGGAAGAATGAACGAAAGAAAGGAAGGCAAAAGAAGAAAAGAAAAAAGAAAGACAAAAAGAATGAAAGAAGAAAAAAAGAATGAAAGAAAGAAGGAATGAAAGGAAGATGAAAGACTTGAGAGAGAAGAAAGAAAGAAGAAAGAAGGAAGAAGAACGAAGGAAAGAAGAAGAAAAAGAAAAGAAAGGAAGGAAAGAGAGAAACAGTGAATGAAAGACATGAAAGATGAAAAAAAGATGAAAGAAAGAAAGAAAGAGGAAGGAAAGAAGGAAAGAAAAATGAGAGTGAAAAGACGAAAGAAAGAAGGAAAGAAGGAGAAAGAAAAAATAGAGAAAAGAAGACTAAAGGAAAGAAAGGAAGAAAAGAGAAAAAGAAAGATGAAAGAAAAAATGAAAGAAGAGAGTAATATGAAGGAAGAAAGAATGAAAGAAAGAAAGGAATGCAAAAGAAGAAAAGAAAAGAGAGAAAAAAAGGTGAAAGAAGAAAAAAGAAAGAAAGAAAGAAGGAATGAAAGGAAGATGAAAGACTTGAGAGAGAAGAAACAAAGAAAGAAGAAAGCAGGAAGAAGAAAGAAGGAAAGAAGAATGAAAAGAAAAGAAAGGAAGAAAAGAGAGAAAGAATGAATGAAAGACATGAAAGACACAAAAAAGAAGATAGAAAAATAGAAAGAAGGAAGGAAAAGAGGAGAGAAACCGGAACGGAAAAGACGAAAGAAAGAAAGAAAGAAAGAATGAGAAAGAAAAATACAGAAAAGAAGACTAAAGCAATGAAAGGAAGGATAGAGCTAAATAAAAATGAAAGAAACAAAGAAAGAAGAGGGCAATATGAAGAAAGAAAGAATGAAAGAAAGAAAAGAAGGCAAAAGAAGAGAGAACAAAAAAAGAGAGAAAAAAAAAAAAAAAAAAAATGAACGAAAGAAAGAAGGAATGAAAGGAAGATGAAAGACTTGAGACAGAAGAGAGAAAGAAAGAAGAAAGAAGGAAGAAGAAAGAAGGAAAGAAGAATGAAAAGAAAAGAAAGATAGGAAGAAATGAGGAAGAATGAATGAAAGACATGAAAGATGCTAAAAAGAAGATAGAAAGAAAGAAAGAAAGAAAGAAGGAAGGAAACAAGGAGAGAAAAATGAGAGTGAAAAGACGAAAGAAAGAAAGAATGAGGAAGAAAAAAGAGAGAAAAGAAGACTAAAGGAAAGAAGGAAGGAAAGAGACAAAGAAAGATGAACGAAACAAAGAAAGAAGAGGATAATAAGAAGGAAGGAAGAACGAAAGAAAGAAAGCCAAAGAAGAAAGAAGAAAAAAAGACAGAAAAAAAGAATGAACGAAGAAAAAAAGAATGAAAGAAAGAAGGAATGAAAGAAAGATGAAAGACTTGAGAGAGAAGAAAGAAAGAAGAAAGACGGAAGAAGGAGAAAGGACGGAAGAATGAAAAGAAAAGAGAGGAAAGAAAGGAAGGCAAAAGAAAGAAAGAATGAATGGAAGACACGAAAGATGCAAAAAAGAAGATAGAAAGAAAGAAAGAAGGACGGAAATGGAGAGAAGAATGAGAGTGAAATAACGAAAGAAAGAAAGAAAGAATGAGAAAAACAGAAAGATAAAGAAGACTAAAGGAAAGAACGGAAGGAAAGAGACAAAGAACGCTGAAACAAACAAAGAAAGAAGAGAGTAATGTGAAGGAAGGAAGACTGAAAGAAAGAAAGATAGGGAAAAGAAGAAAGAAGAATAAAAGGCAGAAAAAAAGAATGAATTAAGAAAAAAGTATGAAAGAATGGAGGTATGAAAGGAAGGCAAAAGACTTGAGAGAGAAGAAAGAAAGAAGGAAGAAGGGAAGAAGAACGAAAAGAAAGAAAGGAAGAAAAGAGAGAAAGAAAGAATGAAAGACATGAAAGACGCAAAAAAGAAGATGGAAAGAAAGAAAGAAGGAAACAAGGAGAGAAAAATGAGGGTGAAAAGACGAAAGAAAGAAAGAATGAGAAAGAAAACAAGCTTAAAGAAGTCTAAAGGAAAGAAAGGAAGGAAAGAGTCTAAGAAAGATGAAAGGAACAAAGAAAGAAGAGAGTAATATGAAGGAAGGAAGAATGAAAGAAAGAAAGGAAGGCAAAATTATAAAGAAGAAAAAAAGACAGAAAAAAGAATGAAAGAAGAAAAAAAGAATGAAAGAAAGAAGGAATGGAAGGAAGATGAAAGTCTCGAGAGAGAAGAAAGAAAGAAGAAGAAAGAAGGAAAGAGGAAAGAAAAGAAAAGAAAGGAAAGACAAGAAGAAAAGACAGAAAGAAAAAATGAAAGACATGACACATACAAAAAAGAAGAAAGAAAGAAAGAAGGAAGGAAACAAGGAGAGAAAAATGAGAGAAAAAAGACGAAAGAAAGTAAGAAAGAAAGAGAAAGAAAAAAAACAGAAAAGTAGAATAAAGGAAAGAAAGGAAGGAAAGAGACAAAGAAAGATGAAAGAAAAAAAGAAAGAAGAGAGTAATAACAAGGAAGGAAAAATGAAAGAAAGACAGGAAGGCAAAAGAAGAAAGAAGAAAAAAAGACAGAAAAAAATGTATGAAAGAAGAAAAAAGTATGAAAGAAAGATGTAATGAAAGAAAGATGAAAGTCTTGAGAAAGAAAAAAGTAAGAAAGAAGAAATAAGGAAGAAGAAAGAAGGAAAGAAGAAAAAAGAAAGGAAAGAAAGAAAAAAAAGAGAGAAAGAATGAATGAAAGAAATGAATAACGAAGAAAAGAAGATAGAAAGAAAAAATGAAGGAAACAAAGAGAGAAAAATAGAAGAGAAATGACGAAAGAAGGAAAGAAAGAATGAGAAAGAATAAAAGAGAAGACTAAAGGAAAGAAAGGAAGGAAAGACAAAGAAGGTTGAAACAAAGAAAGAAGAGAGTAATTTGAAGGAAGGAAGAATGAAAGAAAGAAAGGAAGGCAAAAGAAGAAAGAAGAAAAAAAGACAGAAAAAAGAATGAAAGAAGAAAAAAAGATTGAAAGAAAGAAGGAATGAAAGGAAGATGAAAGACTTGAGAGAGAAGAAAGAAAGAATGAAAGAAGAAGGAAGAAGAAATAAGGAAAGAAGAAAGAAAAGAATAGAAAGGAAAGAAAGGAAGAAAAGAGAGAAAGAAAGAATGAAAGACATGAAAGACACAAAAAAGAAGATGAAAAGAAAGAAAGAAGGAAACAAGGAGAGAAAAATGAGGGTGAAAAGACGAAAGAAAGAAAGAATGAGAAAGAAAACAAGCTAAAAGAAGTCTAAAGGAAAGAAAGGAAGGAAAGAGTCTAAGAAAGATGAAGGGAACAAAGAAAGAAGAGAGTAATATGAAGGAAGGAAGAATGAAAGAAAGAAAGGAAGGCAAAATTATAAAGAAGAAAAAAAGACAGAAAAAAGAATGAAAGAAGAAAAAAAGAATGAAAGAAAGAAGGAATGGAAGGAAGATGAAAGTCTCGAGAGAGAAGAAAGAAAGAAGAAGAAAGAAGGGAAGAGGAAAGAAAAGAAAAGAAAGGAAAGACAAGAAGAAAAGAAAGAAAGAAAGAATGAAAGACATGACAGATGCAAAAAAGAAGAAAGAAAAAAAGAAGGAAGGAAACAAGGAGAGAAAAATGAGAGCAAAAGGACGAAAGACAGAAAGAAAGAATGAGAAAGAAAAAAACAGAAAAGTAGAATAAAGGAAAGAAAGGAAGGAAAGAGACATAGAAAGATGAAAGTAAGAAAGAAAGAAGAGAGTAATATCAAGGAAGGAAGAATGAAAGAAAGAGAGGAAGGCAAAAGAAGAAAGAAGAAAAAAAGACAGAAAAAAGTGTAAGAAAGAAGTAAAAAGTAAGAAAGAAAGATGTAAGGAAAGGAAGAGGAAACTCTAGAGAAAGAAAAAAGAAAGAAAGAAGAAATAAGGAAGAAGAAAGAAGGAAAGAAGAAAAAAGAAAGGAAAGAAAGAAAGAAAAGACAAAAAGAATGAATGAAAGAAATGAAAGACGCAAAAAAGAAGATAGAAAGAAAAAAGGAAGGAAACAAGGAGAGAAAAATGGAAGTGAAATGACGAAAGAAGGAAAGAAAGAATGAGAAAGAAAAAAAGAGAAAAGAAGAATAAAGGAAAGAAAGGAAGGAAAGACAAAGAAGGTTGAAACAAAGAAAGAAGAGAGTAATTTGAAGGAAGGAAGATTGAAAGAAAGAAAGGAAGGAAAAAGAAGAAAAAAAAAAACAGAAAAAAGAACGAAAGAAGAAAAAATGAATGAAAGAAAGAAGGAATGAAAGAAGGAGGAAAGAGGAGAGAGAAGAAAGAAAGAAAGAAGAAAGAAGGAAGAAGAAAGAAGGAAAGAAGAACGAAAAGAAAAGAAGGGAAAGAAAGGAAGAAAAGAGAGAAAGAATGAAAGAAAGACATGAAAGATGCCAAAAAGTAGGTTGAAAGAAAAAAGGTAGGAAACAAGGAGAAAAAAAAAAAAATGAAAAGAAGGAAGAAAGAAAGAATGAGAAAAAAAAAAAGAGAAAAGAATACAAAAGGAAAGAAAGGAAGAAAAGAGACAAAGAATGATGAAAGAAAAAAAGAAAGAAGAGAGTCATATGAAGGAAGGAAGAATGAAAGAAAGAAAGGAAGGCAAAAGAATAAAGAAGAAAAAAAAAACAAAAAAGAATGAAAGAAGAAAAGAATGAAAGAAAGAAGGAATGAAAGGAAGATGAAAGACTTGAGAGAGAAGAAACAAAGAAAGAAGAAAGCAGGAAGAAGAAAGAAGGAAAGAAGAATGAAAAGAAAAGAAAGGAAGAAAAGAGAGAAAGAATGAATGAAAGACATGAAAGACACAAAAAAGAATGTAGAAAAAAGGAAACAAGGAAGGAAACAAGGAGAGAAAAATGAGAGTGAAAAGACGAAAGAAAGAAAGAAAGAATGAGTAAGAGAAGAAGAGAAAAGAAGACTAAAGGAAAGAAGGGAAGGAAAAAGACAAGGAAAGATTAAAGAAACAAAGAAAGAAGAGAGTAATATGAAGGAAGGAAGAATGAAAGATAGGAAGGAAGGCAAAAGAAGAAAGAAGAAAAAAGGAGAAAAAAAGAATGAAAGAAGAAAAAAGAATGAAAGAAAGAAGGAATGAAAGGAAGATGAAAGACTTTAGAGAGAAGAAAGAAAGAAAGAAGAGAGAAGGAAGAGGAAAGAAGGAAAGCAGAAAGAAAAGAAAATAAAGGAATAAAAGAGAGAAAGAATGAATGAAAGAAATGAAAGATGGAAGAAAGAAGATAGAAAAAAAGAAAGAAGGAAGGAAACAAAGTGAGAAAAATGACAGTGAAAAGATGAAAGAAAGAAAGAATGAGAAAGAAAAAAGAGAAAAGAAGACTAAAGGAAAGTAAGGAAGGAAAGAGACAAAGAAAGGCGAAGGAAACAAAGAAAGAAGAGAGTAATATGAAGGAAGAAAGAATGAAAGAAAGAAAGGAATGCAAAAGAAGAAAGAAGAAAAAAGACAGAAAAAAGGAATGAAGTAAGAAAAAAGAATGAAAGAAAGAAGGAGTGAAAGGAAGATGAAAGTCTTGAGAGAGAAAAAAGAAAGAAAGAAGAAGGAAGGCAGAAGAAAGAAGGAAAGAACGAAAAGAAAAGTCAGGAAGGGATGAAAAGAGAGAAAGAATGAAAGAAAGACAAGCAAGACGCAAAAAAGAAGAAAGAAAGAAAGAATGAAGGAAACCAGGAGAGAAAAATGAGAGTGAAAAGACGAAAGAAAGAAAGAAAGAATGAGAAAGACAAAAGAGAAAAGAAGACAAAGGAAAGAACGGAATGAAAGAGACAAAGAGATGAAAGAAACAAAGAAAGAAAAGAAAAATATGAAGGAAGAAAGAAAGAAAGAAAGGAAGGCAAAAGAAGAAAGAAGAAAAAAGACAGAGAAAAGGAATGAAGGAAGAAAAAAGAATGAAAGAAAGAAGCAGTGAAAGGAAGATGAAAGACTTGAGAGAGACGAAAGAAAGAAAGAAGAAAGAAGGCAGAAGAAAGAAGGAAAGAAGAAAGAAAAGAAAAGAAAGAAAAGAAAAGAAGAACAGGGAGAAAGAATGAATGAAATACATGACAGACACAAAACAGAAGAAAGAAAGAAAGAAGGGAGGAAAAAAGGAAGAAATATGAGAGTGAAAAGACAGAAAGAAAAAATGAGAAAGAAAAAAGAGAAAAGAAGACTAAAGTAAGAAAGGAAGGAAAGAGACAAAGAAAGATGAAAGAAACAAAAAAAGAAGAGAGTAATATGAAGGAAGGAAGAATGAACGAAAGAAAGGAAGGCAAAAGAAGAAAAGAAAAAAGAAAGACAAAAAGAATGAAAGAAGAAAAAAATGAAAGAAAGAAGGAATGAAAGGAAGATGAAAGACTTGAGAGAGAAGAAAGAAAGAAAGAAGAAAGAAGGAAGAAGAACGACGGAAAGAAGAAGAAAAAGAAAAGAAAGGAAGGAAAGAGAGAAACAGTGAATGAAAGACATGAAAGATGCAAAAAAGATGATAGAAAGAAAGAAAGAGGAAGGAAAGAAAGATAGAAAAATGAGAGTGAAAAGACGAAAGAAAGAAGGAAAGAATGAGAAAGAAAAAAAAAAGAAGAAAAGAATAATGGAAAGAAAGGAAGAAAAGAGACAAAGAAAGATGAAAGAAACAACGAAAGAGGAGAGTAATATGAAGGAAGGAAGAATGAAAGAATGAAAGGAATGCAAAAGAAGAAAAGAAAAGAGAGAAAAAAAGGTGAAAGAAGAAAAAAGAATGAAAGAAAGAAGGAATGAAAGGACGGTGAAAGACTTGAGAGAGAAGAAACAAAGAAAGAAGAAAGCAGGAAGAAGAAAGAAGGAAAAAAGAATGAAAAGAAAAGAAAGAAAGGAAGAAAAGAGGGAAAGAATGAATAAAAGACATGAAAAAAAAAAAAAAGAAGATAGAAAAAAAGAAAGAAGGAAGGAAACGAGAAGAAAAAACGGAACGGAAAAGACGAAAGAAAGAAAGAAAGAAAGAATGAGAAAGAAAAATGCAAAAAAGAAGACTAAAGGAATGACAGGAAGGATAGAGATAAATAAAAATGAAAGAAACAAAGAAAGAAGAGGTTAATATGAGGGAAGGAAGAATGAAAGAAAGAAAGGAAGGCAAGAGAAGAGAAAAGAAAAAAAGAGAGAAAAGAATGAAAGAAAAAAATGAATGAAAGAAAGAAGGAATGAAAGGAAGATGAAAGACTTGAGACAGAAGAGAGAAAGAAAGAAGAAAGAAGGAAGAAGAAAGAAGGAAAGAAGAATGAAAAGAAAAGAAAGATAGGAAGAAATGAGGAAGAATGAATGAAAGACATGAAAGATGCTAAAAAGAAGATAGAAAGAAAGAAAGAAAGAAGGAAACAAGGACAGAAAAATGAGAGTGAAAAGACGAAAGAAAAAAAGAATGAGGAAGAAAAAAGAGAGAAAAGAAGACTAAAGGAAAGAAGGAAGGAAAGAGACAAAGAAAGATGAACGAAACAAAGAAAGAAGAGGGTAATATGAAGGAAGGAAGAATGAAAGAAAGGAAGGCAAAAGAAGAAAGAAGAAAAAAAGACAGAAAAAAAGAATGAACGAAGAAAAAAAGAATGAAAGAAAGAAGGAATGAAAGAAAGATGAAAGACTTGAGAGAGGGAAAAAAGAAAGAAGGAAGAAGAAAGAAAGAAGAAAGGACGGAAGAATGAAAAGAAAAGAGAGGAAAGAAAGGAAGAAAAGAGAGAAAGAATGAATAGAAGACACGAAAGATGCAAAAAAGAAGATAGAAAGAAAGAAAGAAGGACGGAAATGGAGAGAAGAATGAGAGTGAAATAACGAAAGAAAGAAAGAAAGAATGAGAAAAACAGAAAGATAAAGAAGACTAAAGGAAAGAACGGAAGGAAAGAGACAAAGAACGCTGAAACAAACAAAGAAAGAAGAGAGTAATGTGAAGGAAGGAAGAATGAAAGAAAGAAAGATACGCAAAAGAAGAAAGAAGAATAAAAGGCAGAAAAAAAGAATGAATTAAGAAAAAAGTATGAAAGAATGGAGGTATGAAAGGAAGGCAAAAGACTTGAGAGAAAAGAAAGAAAGAAGGAAGAAGGGAAGAAGAAAGAAAAGAAAGAAAGGAAGAAAAGAGAGAAAGAAAGAATGAAAGACATGAAAGAAGCAAAAAAGAAGATGGAAAGAAAGAAAGAAGGAAACAAGGAGAGAAAAATGAGGGTGAAAAGACGAAAGAAAGAAAGAATGAGAAACAAAACAAGCTTAAAGAAGTCTAAAGGAAAGAAAGGAAGGAAAGAGTCTAAGAAAGATGAAAGGAACAAAGAAACAAGAGAGTAATATGAAGGAAGGAAGAAAGAAAGAAAGAAAGGAAGGCAAAATTATAAAGAAGAAAAAAAGACAAAAAAAAGAATGAAAGAAGAAAAAAAGAATGAAAGAAAGAAGGAATGGAAGGAAGATGAAAGTCTCGAGAGAGAAGAAAGAAAGAAGAAGAAAGAAGGAAAGAGGAAAGAAAAGAAAAGAAAGGAAAGACAAGAAGAAAAGACAGAAAGAAAGAATGAAAGACATGACAGATGCAAAAAAGAAGATAGAAAGAAAGAAGGAAGGAAACAAGGAGAGAAAAATGAGAGCGAAAAGACGAAAGAAAGTAAGAAAGAATGAGAAAGAAAAAAAACAGAAAAGTAGAATAAAGGAAAGAAAGGAAGGAAAGAGACATAGAAAGATGAAAGTAACAAAGAAAGAAGAGAGTAATATCAAGGAAGGAAGAATGAAAGAAAGACAGGAAGGCAAAAGAAGAAAGAAGTAAAAAAGAGAGAAAAAAATGTATGAAAGAAGAAAAAAGTATGAAAGAAAGATGTAATGAAAGAAAGATGAAAGTCTTGAGAAAGAAAAAAGTAAGAAAGAAGAAATAAGGAAGAAGAAAGAAGGAAAGAAGAAAAAAGAAAGGAAAGAAAGAAAGAAAAGAGAGAAAGAATGAATGAAAGACATGAAAGACGCAAAAAAGAAGAAAGAAAGAAAAAAAGAAGGAAAGAAGGCCACAACAAGGGAAGGGAAATGACGAAGGAAGGAGAGAAAGAATGAGAAAGAAAAAAAGAAAAAAAAAGAGAAAAGAAAAGAAAGGAAGAAAAGAGAAAGAAGTTGGAAACAAAGAAAGAAGAGAGTAATTTGAAGGAAGGAAGAATGAAAGAAAGAAAGGAAGGCAAAAGAAGAAAGAAGAAAAAAAGACAGAAAAAAGAATGAAAGAAGAAAAAAAGATTGAAAGAAAGAAGGAAGGAAAGGAAGATGAAAGACTTGAGAGAGAAGAAAGAAAGAATGAAAGAAGAAGGAAGAAGAAATAAGGAAAGAAGAAAGAAAAGAAAAGAAAGGAAAGAAAGGAAGAAAAGAGAGAAAGAAAGAATGAAAGACATGAAAGACGCAAAAAAGAAGATGGAAAGAAAGAAAGAAGGAAACAAGGAGAGAAAAATGAGGGTGAAAAGACGAAAGAAAGAAAGAATGAGAAAGAAAACAAGCTTAAAGAAGTCTAAAGGAAAGAAAGGAAGGAAAGAGTCTAAGAAAGGTGAAGGGAACAAAGAAAGAAAAGAGTAATATGAAGGAAGAAAGAAGGAAAGAAAGAAAGGAAGGCAAAATTAAAAAGAAGAAAAAAAGAAAGAAAAAAGAATGAAAGAAGAAAAAAAGAATGAAAGAAAGAAGGAATGGAAGGAAGATGAAAGTCTGGAGAGAGAAGAAAGATAGAAGAAGAAAGAAGGGAAGAGGAAAGAAAAGAAAAGAAAGAAAAGACAAGAAGAAAAGACAGAAAGAAAGAATGAAAGACATGACAGATGCAAAAAAGAAGATAGAAAGAAAGAAGGAAAAAAAAAAGGAGAGAAAAATGAGAGTGAAAAGACGAAAGAAAGTAAGAAAAAATGAAAAAGAAAAAAGAAGAAAAGTAGAAAAAAGGAAAGAAAGGAAGGAAAGAGACAAAGAAAGATGAAAGTAACAAAGAAAGAAGAGAGTAATATCAAGGAAGGAAGAATGAAAGAAAGACAGGAAGGCAAAAGAAGAAAGAAGTAAAAAAGACAGAAAAAAATGTATGAAAGAAGTAAAAAGTATGAAAGAAAGATGTAATGAAAAGAAGATGAAAGTATTGAGAAAGAAAAAAACAAGAAAGAAGAAATAAGGAAGAAGAAAGAAGGAAAGAAGAAAAAAGAAAGGAAAGAAAGAAAGAAAAGAGAGAAAGAATGAATGAAAGACATGAAAGACGCAAAAAAGAAGATAGAAAGAAAAAAGGAAGGAAACAAGGAGAGAAAAATGGAAGTGAAATGAAGAAAGAAGGAAAGAAAAAAAGAAAAAAAAAAAAAAAAAAAAGAAGAAAAAAGGAAAGAAAGGAAGGAAAGACAAAGAAGGTAGAAACAAAAAAAGAAGAGAGTAATTTGAAGGAAGGAAGATTGAAAGAAAGAAAGGAAGGCAAAAGAAGAAAAAAAAATACAGAAAAAAGAACGAAAGAAGAAAAAATGAAAGAAAGAAAGAAGGAAAGAAAGGAAGAAGAAAGAGGAGAGAGAAGAAAGAAAGAAAGAAGAAAGATAGAAGAAGAAAGAAGGAAAGAAGAACGAAAAGAAAAGAAGGGAAAGAAAGGAAGAAAAGAGAGAAAGAATGAAAGAAAGACATGAAAGATGCCAAAAAGTAGGTTGAAAGAAAAAAGGTAGGAAACAAGGAGAGAAAAATGAAAATGAAAAGACGGAAGAAAGAAAGAATGAGAAAGAAAAAAAGAGAAAAGAAGACTAAAGGAAAGAAAGGAAGGAAAGAGACAAAGAATGATGAAAGAAAAAAAGAAAGAAGAGAGTCATATGAAGGAAGGAAGAAAGAAAAAAAGAAAGGAAGAAAAAAGAATAAAGAAAAAAAAAAAAAAAAAAAAGAAAGAAAAAAGAAAAGAAAGAAAGAAAGAAGGAAAGAAAGGAAGAAGAAAGACTGGAGAGAAAAAAAAAAAAGAAAGAAAAAAGCAGGAAGAAGAAAGAAGGAAAGAAGAAAGAAAAGAAAAGAAAGGAAGAAAAGAGAGAAAGAATGAATGAAAGACATGAAAGACACAAAAAAGAATGTAGAAAAAAGGAAACAAGGAAGGAGACAAGGAGAGAACAATGAGAGTGAAAAGACGAAAGAAAGAAAGAAAGAATGAGTAAGAGAAGAAGAGAAAAGAAGACTAAAGGAAAGAAGGGAAGGAAAAAGACAAGGAAAGATTAAAGAAACAAAGAAAGAAGAGAGTAATATGAAGGAAGGAAGAATGAAAGATAGAAAGGAAGGCAAAAGAAGAAAGAAGAAAAAAGGAGAAAAAAAGAATGAAAGAAGAAAAAAGAATGAAAGAAAGAAGGAATGAAAGGAAGATGAAAGACTTTAGAGAGAAGAAAGAAAGAAAGAAGAGAGAAGGAAGAGGAAAGAAGGAAAGCAGAAAGAAAAGAAAATAAAGGAATAAAAGAGAGAAAGAATGAATGAAAGAAATGAAAGATGGAAGAAAGAAGATAGAAAAAAAGAAAGAAGCAAGAAAACAAAGAGAAAAAAATGACAGTAAAAAGATGAAAGAAAGAAAGAATGAGAAAGAAAAAAGAGAAAAGAAGACAAAAGGAAAGAAAGGAAGGAAAGAGACAAAGAAAGGGGAAGAAAAAAAAGAAAGAAGAGAGTAATATGAAGGAAGAAAGAATGAAAGAAAGAAAGGAATCCAAAAGAAAAAAAAAGAAAAAAGAAAAAAAAAAGGAATGAAGAAAAAAAAAAGAAAGAAAGAAAGAAGGAGTAAAAGGAAAATGAAAGTCTTGAGAGAGAAAAAAGAAAGAAAGAAGTAAGAAGGCAGAAGAAAGAAGGAAAGAACGAAAAGAAAAGACAGGAAAGGATGAAAAGAGAGAAAGAATGAATGAAAGACATGAAAGACGCAAAAAAGAAGATAGAAAGAAAAAAGGAAGGAAACCAGGAGAGAAAAATGAGAGTGAAAAGACGAAAGAAAGAAAGAAAGAATGAGAAAGACAAAAGAGAAAGGAAGACAAAGGAAAGAACGGAATGAAAGAGACAAAGAGATGAAAGAAACAAAGAAAGAAGAGAGAAATATGAAGGAAGAATGAAAGAATGAAAGGAAGGCAAAAGAAGAAAGAAGAAAAAAGACAGAGAAAAGGAATGAAGGAAGAAAAAAGAATGAAAGAAAGAAGCAGTGAAAGGAAGATGAAAGACTTGAGAGAGACGAAAGAAAGAAAGAAGAAAGAAGGCAGAAGAAAGAAGGAAAGAAGAAAGAAAAGAAAAGAAAGAAAAGAAAGGAAGAACAGGAAGAAAGAATGAATGAAATACATGACAGACACAAAACAGTAGAAAGAAAGAAAGAAGGGAAGAAACAAGGAAGAAATATGAGAGTGAAAAGACAGAAAAAAAAAAAGAAAAAAAAAAAAGAGAAAAGAAGAAAAAAGTAAGAAAGGAAGGAAAGAGACAAAGAAAGATGAAAGAAACAAAGAAAGAAGAGAGTAATATGAAGGAAGGAAGAATGAACGAAAGAAAGGAAGGCAAAAGAAGAAAAGAAAAAAGAAAGACAAAAAGAATGAAAGAAGAAAAAAGAATGAAAGAAAGAAGGAATGAAAGGAAGATGAAAGACTTGAGAGAGAAGAAAGAAAGAAGAAAGAAGGAAGAAGAACGAAGGAAAGAAGAAGAAAAAGAAAAGAAAGGAAGGAAAAAGAGAAACAGTGAATGAAAGACATGTAAGAAGAAAAAAAGATGATAAAAAGAAAGAAAGAGGAAGGAAAGAAGGATAGAAAAATGAGAGAGAAAAGACGAAAGAAAGAAGGAAAGAATGAGAAAGAAAAAATAGAGAAAAGAAGACTATTGGAAAGAAAGGAAGAAAAGAGACAAAGAAAGATGAAAGAAACAACGAAAGAGGAGAGTAATATGAAGGAAGGAAGAATGAAAGAATGAAAGGAATGCAAAAGAAGAAAAGAAAAGAGAGAAAAAAAGGTGAAAGAAGAAAAAAGAATGAAAGAAAGAAGGAATGAAAGGAAGATGAAAGACTTGAGAGAGAAGAAACAAAGAAAGAAGAAAGCAGGAAGAAGAAAGAAGGAAAGAAGAATGAAAAGAAAAGAAAGAAAGGAAGAAAAGAGAGTAAGAATGAATGAAAGACATGAAAGACACAAAAAAGAAGATAGAAAAATAGAAAGAAGGAAGGAAACGAGGAGAGAAAACGGAACGGAAAAGACGAAAGAAAGAAAGAAAGAAAGAATGAGAAAGAAAAATGCAGAAAAGAAGACTAAAGGAATGAAAGAAAGAAGGAATGAAAGGAAGATGAAAGACTTGAGACAGAAGAGAGAAAGAAAGAAGAAAGAAGGAAGAAGAAAGAAGGAAAGAAGAATGAAAAGAAAAGAAAGATAGGAAGAAATGAGGAAGAATGAATGAAAGACATGAAAGATGCTAAAAAGAAGATAGAAAGAAAGAAAGAAAGAAGGAAACAAGGAGAGAAAAATGAGAGTGAAAAGACGAAAGAAAGAAAGAATGAGGAAGAAAAAAGAGAGAAAAGAAGACTAAAGGAAAGACAGGAAGGATAGAGACAAATAAAGATGAAAGAAACAAAGAAAGAAGAGGGTAATATGAAGGAAGGAAGAATGAAAGAAAGAAAGGAAGGAAAAAGAAGAGAGAACAAAAAAAGAGAGAAAAGAATAAAAGAAAAAAAAGAATGAAAGAAAGAAGGAATGAAAGGAAGATGAAAGACTTGAGACAGAAGAGAGAAAGAAAGAAGAAAGAAGGAAGAAGAAAGAAGGAAAGAAGAAAAAAAAGAAAAGAAAGATAGGAAGAAATGAGAGAAAGAATGAATAAAAGACATGAAAGACAAAAAAAAAGATAGAAAGAAAGAAAGAAGGACGGAAATGGAGAGAAGAATGAGAGTGAAATAACGAAAGAAAGAAAGAAAGAATGAGAAAAACAGAAAGATAAAGAAGACTAAAGGAAAGAACGGAAGGAAAGAGACAAAGAACGCTGAAACAAACAAAGAAAGAAGAGGGTAATGTGAAGGAAGGAAGAACGAAAGAAAGGAAGGCAAAAGAAGAAAGAAGAATAAAAGGCAGAAAAAAAGAATGAATTAAGAAAAAAGTATGAAAGAATGGAGGTATGAAAGGAAGGCAAAAGACTTGAGAGAGAAGAAAGAAAGAAGGAAGAAGGGAAGAAGAACGAAAAGAAAGAAAGGAAGAAAAGAGAGAAAGAAAGAATGAAAGACATGAAAGACGCAAAAAAGAAGATGGAAAGAAAGAAAGAAGGAAACAAGGAGAGAAAAATGAGGGAGAAAAGACGAAAGAAAGAAAGAAAGAGAAAAAAAAAAAGCAAAAAGAAGTCTAAAGGAAAGAAAGGAAGGAAAGAGTAAAAGAAAGAAGAAAGGAACAAAGAAAGAAGAGAGTAATATGAGGGAAGGAATAATGAAAGAAAGAAAGGAAGGCAAAATTATAAAGAAGAAAAAAAGACAGAAAAAAGAATGAAAGAAGAAAAAAAGAATGAAAGAAAGAAGGAATGGAAGGAAGATGAAAGTCTCGAGAGAGAAGAAAGAAAGAAGAACAAAGAAGGAAAGAGGAAAGAAAAGAAAAGAAAGGGAAGACAAGAAGAAAAGACAGAAAGAAAGAATTAAAGACATGACAGATGCAAAAAAGAAGATAGAAAGAAAGAAGGAAGGAAACAAGGAGAGAAAAATGAGAGCGAAAAGACGAAAGAAAGTAAGAAAGAATGAGAAAGAAAAAAAACAGAAAAGTAGAATAAAGGAAAGAAAGGAAGGCAAGAGACATAGAAAGATGAAAGTAACAAAGAAAGAAGAGAGTAATATCAAGGAAGGAAGAATGAAAGAAAGACAGGAAGGCAAAAGAAGAAAGAAGTAAAAAAGACAGAAAAAAATGTATGAAAGAAGAAAAAAGTATGAAAGAAAGATGTAATGAAAGAAAGATGAAAGTCTTGAGAAAGAAAAAAGAAAGAAAGAAGAAAAAAGGAAGAAGAAAGAAGGAAAGAAGAAAAAAGAAAGGAAAGAAAGAAAGAAAAGAGAGAAAGAATGAATGAAAGACATGAAAGACGCAAAAAAGAAGATAGAAAGAAAAAAGGAAGGAAACAAGGAGAGAAAAATGGAAGTGAAATGACGAAAGAAGGAAAGAAAGAATGAGAAAGAAAAAAAGAGAAAAGAAGACAAAAGGAAAGAAAGGAAGGAAAGACAAAGAAGGTTGAAACAAAGAAAGAAGAGAGTAATTTGAAGGAAGGAAGAATGAAAGAAAGAAAGGAAGGCAAAAGAAGAAAGAAGAAAAAAAAGACAGAAAAAAGAATGAAAGAAGAAAAAAAGATTGAAAGAAAGAAGGAATGAAAGGAAGATGAAAGACTTGAGAGAGAAGAAAGAAAGAATGAAAAGAAGAAGGAAGAAGAAATAAGGAAAGAAGAAAGAAAAGAATAGAAAGGAAAGAAAGGAAGAAAAGAGAGAAAGAAAGAATGAAAGACATGAAAGACGCAAAAAAGAAGATGGAAAGAAAGGATGAAGGAAACAAGCAGAGAAAAATGAGGGTAAAGAAAAGACGAAAGAAAGAAAGAATGAGAAAGAAAACATGCTTAAAGAAGTCTAAAGGAAAGAAAGGAAGGAAAGAGTCTAAGAAAGATGAAGGGAACAAAGAAAGAAGAGAGTAATATGAAGGAAGGAAGAATGAAAAAAAGAAAGGAAGGCAAAATTATAAAGAACAAAAAAAGAAAAAAAAAAGAATGAAAGAAGAAAAAAAAAATGAAAGAAAGAAGGAATGGAAGGAAGATGAAAGTCTCGAGAGGAGAAGAAAGAAAGAAGAAGAAAGAAGGGAACAGGAAAGAAAAGAAAAGAAAGTAAAGACAAGAACAAAAGAGAGAAAGAATGAATGAAAGACATGACAGATGCAAAAAAGAAGATAGAAAGAAAGAAGGAAGGAAACAAGGAGAGAAAAATGAGAGCGAAAAGACGAAAGAAAGTAAGAAAGAATGAGAAAGAAAAAAACAGAAAAGTAGAATAAAGGAAAGAAAGGAAGGAAAGAGACATAGAAAGATGAAAGTAACAAAGAAAGAAGAGAGTAATATCAAGGAAGGAAGAATGAAAGAAAGACAGGAAGGCAAAAGAAGAAAAAGAAGTAAAAAAGACAGAAAAAAATGTATGAAAGAAGTAAAAAGTATGAAAGAAAGATGTAATGAAAGGAAGATGAAAGTCTTGAGAAAGAAAAAAGTAAGAAAAGAAGAAAGAAGAAAGAAGAAAGAAGAAAAGAAGAAAAAAGAAAGAAAAAAAAAAAAAAAAAGAGAGAAAGAATGAATGAAAGACAAGAAAGACAAAAAAAAGAAGAAAAAAAAAAAAAAGGAAGAAAACAAGGAGAAAAAAATGGAAGTGAAATGAAGAAAGAAGGAAAGACAAGACATGAGAAAGAAAAAAAGAGAAAAGAAGACTAAAGGAAAGAAAGGAAGGAAAGACAAAGAAGGTTGAAACAAAGAAAGAAGAGAGTAATTTGAAGGAAGGAAGATTGAAAGAAAGAAAGGAAGGCAAAAAGAAGAAGAAAAAATACAGAAAAAAGAACGAAAGAAGAAAAAATGAATGAAAGAAAGAAGGAATGAAAGAAGGATGAAAGACGAGAGAGAAGGAAGAAAGAAAGAAGAAAGATTGAAGAAGAAAGAAGGAAAGAAGAACGAAAAGAAAAGAAGGGAAAGAAAGGAAGAAAAGAGAGAAAGAATGAAAGAAAGACATGAAAGATGCCAAAAAAGTAGGTTGAAAGAAAAAAGGTAGGAAACAAGGAGAGAAAAATGAAAATGAAAAGACGGAAGAAAGAAAGAATGAGAAAGAAAAAAAGAGAAAAGAAGACTAAAGGAAAGAAAGGAAGGAAAGAGACAAAGAATGATGAAAGAAAAAAAGAAAGAAGAGAGTCATATGAAGGAAGGAAGGAAGAATGAAAGAAAGAAAGGAAGGCAAAAGAATAAAGAAGAAAAAAGAAAACAAAAAAGAATGAAAGAAGAAAAGAATGAAAGAAAGAAGGAATGAAAGGAAGATGAAAGACTTGAGAGAAGAAGAAACAAAGAAAGAAGAAAGCAGGAAGAAGAAAGAAGGAAAGAAGGAATGAAAAGAAAAGAAAGGAAGAAAAGAGAGAAAGAATGAATGAAAGACATGAAAGACACAAAAAAGAATGTAGAAAAAAGGAAACAAGGAAGGAGACAAGGACGAGAACAATGAGAGTGAAAAGACGAAAGAAAGAAAGAAAGAATGAGTAAGAGAAGAAGAGAAAAGAAGACTAAAGGAAAGAAGGGAAGGAAAAAGACAAGGAAAGATTAAAGAAACAAAGAAAGAAGAGAGTAATATGAAGGAAGGAAGAATGAAAAATAGGAAGGAAGGCAAAAGAAGAAAGAAGAAAAAAGGAGAGAAAAAAAGAATGAAAGAAGAAAAAAGAATGAAAAGAAAGAAGGAATGAAAGGAAGATGAAAGA
Organism: Manis javanica; assembly: GCF_040802235.1. Classification (NCBI taxonomy): domain Eukaryota; kingdom Metazoa; phylum Chordata; class Mammalia; order Pholidota; family Manidae; genus Manis; species Manis javanica. The sequence continues at coordinate 59,036 of NW_027332179.1, read as the reverse complement.
CTTTAGAGAGAAGAAAGAAAGAAAGAAGAGAGAAGGAAGAGGAAAGAAGGAAAGCAGAAAGAAAAGAAAATAAAGGAATAAAAGAGAGAAAGAATGAATGAAAGATATGAAAGATGGAAGAAAGAAGATAGAAAAAAAGAAAGAAGGAAGGAAACAAAGTGAGAAAAATGACAGTGAAAAGATGAAGAAATAAAGAATGAGAAAGAATAAGAGAGAAAAGAAGACTAAGGGAGAGAAAGGAAGGGAAGATACAAAGAAAGGCGAAGGAAACAAAGAAAGAAGAGAGTAATATGAAGGAAGTAAGAATGAAAGAAAGAAAGGAATGCAAAAGAAGAAAGAAGAAAAAAGACAGAAAAAAGGAATGAAGAAAGAAAAAAGAATGAAAGAAAGAAGGAGTGAAAGGAAGATGAAAGTCTTGAGAGAGAAAAAAGAAAGAAAGAAGTAAGAAGGCAGAAGAAAGAAGGAAAGAACGAAAAGAAAAGAGAGGAAAGGAAGAAAAGAGAGAAAGAATGAATGAAAGACATGAAAGACGCAAAAAAGAAGATAGAAAGAAAAAAGGAAGGAAACCAGGAGAGAAAAATGAGAGTGAAAAGACGAAAGAAAGAAAGAAAGAATGAGAAAGACAAAAGAGAAAAGAAGACAAAGGAAAGAACGGAATGAAAGAGACAAAGAGATGAAAGAAACAAAGAAAGAAGAGAGAAATATGAAGGAAGAATGAAAGAATGAAAGGAAGGCAAAAGAAGAAAGAAGAAAAAAGACAGAGAAAAGGAATGAAGGAAGAAAAAAGAATGAAAGAAAGAAGCAGTGAAAGGAAGATGAAAGACTTGAGAGAGACGAAAGAAAGAAAGAAGAAAGAAGGCAGAAGAAAGAAGGAAAGAAGAAAGAAAAGAAAAGAAAGGAAAGAAAGGAAGAACAGGGAGAAAGAATGAATGAAATACATGACAGACACAAAACAGTAGAAAGAAAGAAAGAAGGGAGGAAACAAGGAAGAAATATGAGAGTGAAAAGACAGAAAGAAAAAATGAGACAGAAAAAAGAGAAAAGAAGACTAAAGTAAGAAAGGAAGGAAAGAGACAAAGAAAGATGAAAGAAACAAAGAAAGAAGAGAGTAATATGAAGGAAGGAAGAATGAACGAAAGAAAAGAAGGCAAAAGAAGAAAAGAAAAAAGAAAGACAAAAAGAATGAAAGAAGAAAAAAAGAAAGAAAAAAAAAAGGAATGAAAGGAAGATGAAAGACTTGAGAGAGAAGAAAGAAAGAAGAAAGAAGGAAGAAGAACGAAGGAAAGAAGAAGAAAAAGAAAAGAAAGGAAGGAAAGAGAGAAACAGTGAATGAAAGACATGAAAGATGCAAAAAAGATGATAGAAAGAAAGAAAGAGGAAGGAAAGAAGGATAGAAAAATCAGAGTGAAAAGAGGAAAGGAAGAAGGAAAGAATGAGAAAGAAAAAATAGAGAAAAGAAGACTAATGGAAAGAAAGAAAGAAAAGAAAAAAAGAAAGAAGAAAGAAACAAAAAAAGAGGAGAGAAAAATGAAGGAAGAAAAAAAGAAAAAAAGAAAGGAATGCAAAAGAAGAAAAGAAAAGAGAGAAAAAAAGGTGAAAGAAAAAAAAAGAATGAAAGAAAGAAGGAATGAAAGGAAGAAGAAAGAATTGAGAGAGAAGAAAGAAAGAAAGAAGAACGCAGGAAGAAGAAAGAAGGAAAGAAGAATGAAAAGAAAAGAAAGAAAGGAAGAAAAGAGAGTAAGAATGAATGAAAGACATGAAAGACACAAAAAAGAAGATAGAAAAATAGAAAGAAGGAAGGAAACGAGGAGAGAAAACGGAACGGAAAAGACGAAAGAAAGAAAGAAAGAAAGAATGAGAAAGAAAAATGCAGAAAAGAAGACTAAAGGAATGACAGGAAGGATAGAGCAAAATAAAGATGAAAGAAACAAAGAAAGAAGAGGGTAATATGAAGGAAGGAAGAATGAAAGAAAGAAAGGAAGGCAAAAGAAGAGAGAACAAAAAAAGAGAGAAAAGAATGAAAGAAAAAAATGAATGAAAGAAAGAAGGAATGAAAGGAAGATGAAAGACTTGTGACAGAAGAGAGAAAGAAAGAAGAAAGAAGGAAGAAGAAAGAAGGAAAGAAGAATGAAAAGAAAAGAAAGTTAGGAAGAAATGAGGAAGAATGAATGAAAGACATGAAAGATGCTAAAAAGAAGATAGAAAGAAAGAAAGAAAGAAGGAAACAAGGAGAGAAAAATGAGAGTGAAAAGACGAAAGAAAGAAAGAATGAGGAAGAAAAAAGAGAGAAAAGAAGACTAAAGGAAAGAAGGAAGGAAAGAGACAAAGAAAGATGAACGAAACAAAGAAAGAAGAGGGTAATATGAAGGAAGGAAGAATGAAAGAAAGGAAGGCAAAAGAAGAAAGAAGAAAAAAAGACAGAAAAAAAGAATGAACGAAGAAAAAAAGAATGAAAGAAAGAAGGAATGAAAGAAAGATGAAAGACTTGAGAGAGAAGAAAGAAAGAAGAAAGACGGAAGAAGGAGAAAGGACGGAAGAATGAAAAGAAAAGAGAGGAAAGAAAGGAAGAAAAGAGAGAAAGAATGAATGGAAGACACGAAAGATGCAAAAAAGAAGATAGAAAGAAAGAAAGAAGGACGGAAATGGAGAGAAGAATGAGAGAGAAAAAACGAAAGAAAGAAAGAAAGAAAGAAAAAAAAAGAAAGAAAAAGAAGAATAAAGGAAAGAACGGAAGGAAAGAGACAAAGAACGCTGAAACAAACAAAGAAGAGAGTAATGTGAAGGAAGGAAGAATGAAAGAAAGATAGGCAAAAGAAGAAAGAAGAATAAAAGGCAGAAAAAAAGAATGAATTAAGAAAAAAGTATGAAAGAATGGAGGTATGAAAGGAAGGCAAAAGACTTGAGAGAGAAGAAAGAAAGAAGGAAGAAGGGAAGAAGAACGAAAAGAAAGAAAGGAAGAAAAGAGAGAAAGAAAGAATGAAAGACATGAAAGACGCAAAAAAAAAGATGCAAAGAAAGAAAGAAGGAAACAAAGAAAGAAAAATGAGGGTGAAAACACGAAAGAAAGAAAGAATGAGAAAGAAAACAAGCTTAAAGAAGTCTAAAGGAAAGAAAGGAAGGAAAGAGTCTAAGAAAGATGAAAGGAACAAAGAAAGAAGAGAGTAATATGAAGGAAGGAAGAATGAAAGAAAGAAAGGAAGGCAAAATTATAAAGAAGAAAAAAAGACAGAAAAAAGAATGAAAGAAAAAAAAAAGAATGAAAGAAAGAAGGAATGGAAGGAAGATGAAAGTCTCGAGAGAGAAGAAAGAAAGAAGAAGAAAGAAGGAAAGAGGAAAGAAAAGAAAAGAAACGAAAGACAAGAAGAAAAGACAGAAAGAAAGAATGAAAGACATGACAGATGCAAAAAAGAAGAAAGAAAAAAAGAAGGAAGGAAACAATTAGAGAAAAATGAGAGCGAAAAGACAAAAGAAAGAAAAAAAGAATGAGAAAAAAAAAAAACAGAAAAGTACAATAAAGGAAAGAAAGGAAGGAAAGAGACATAGAAAGATGAAAGTAACAAAGAAAGAAGAGAGTAATATCAAGGAAGGAAGAATGAAAGAAAGACAGGAAGGCAAAAGAAGAAAGAAGTAAAAAAGACAGAAAAAAATGTATGAAAGAAGAAAAAAGTAAGAAAGAAACAAGAAAAGAAAGAAAGAAGAAAGTGTTGAGAAAAAAAAAAGAAAAAAAGAAGAAAAAAGGAAGAAAAAAGAAGAAAAGAAAAAAAAAGAAAGGAAAGAAAAAAAAAAAAGAGAGAAAGAATGAAAGAAAGACATGAAAGACGCAAAAAAGAAGAAAGAAAAAAAAAAGGAAGGAAAAAAGGAGAGAAAAATGGAAGTGAAATGACGAAAGAAGGAAAGAAAGAATGAGAAAGAAAAAAAGAGAAAAGAAGACAAAAGGAAAGAAAGGAAGGAAAGACAAAGAAGGTTGAAACAAAGAAAGAAGAGAGTAATTTGAAGGAAGGAAGAATGAAAGAAAGAAAGGAAGGCAAAAGAAGAAAAGAAAAAAAGACAGAAAAAAGAATGAAAGAAGAAAAAAAGATTGAAAGAAAGAAAGAATGAAAGGAAGATGAAAGACTTGAGAGAGAAGAAAGAAAGAAAGAAAGAAGAAGGAAGAAGAAATAAGGAAAGAAGAAAGAAAAGAATAGAAAGGAAAGAAAGGAAGAAAAGAGAGAAAGAAAGAAAGAAAGACAAGAAAGACGCAAAAAAGAAGAAGGAAAAAAAGAAAGAAGGAAAAAAGGAGAGAAAAATGAGGGTGAAAAGACAAAAGAAAGAAAGAAAGAGAAAGAAAACAAGCTTAAAGAAGTCTAAAGGAAAGAAAGGAAGGAAAGAGTCTAAGAAAGATGAAGGGAACAAAGAAAGAAGAGAGTAATATGAAGGAAGGAAGAATGAAAGAAAGAAAGGAAGGCAAAATTATAAAGAAGAAAAAAAGACAGAAAAAAGAATGAAAGAAGAAAAAAAAAATGAAAGAAAGAAGGAATGAAAGGAAGATGGAAGCCTCGAGAGAGAAGAAAGAAAGAAGAAGAAAGAAGGGAAGAGGAAAGAAAAGAAAAGAAAGGAAAGACAAGAAGAAAAGACAGAAAGAAAAATACAGAAAGAAGAAAAAATGAATGAAAGAAAGAAGGAATGAAAGGAAGATGAAAGACGAGAGAGAAGAAAGAAAGAAAGAAGAAAGATTGAAGAAGAAAGAAGGAAAGAAGAACGAAAAGAAAAGAATGGAAAGAAAGGAAGAAAAGAGAGAAAGAATGAAAGAAAGACATGAAAGATGCCAAAAAGTAGGTTGAAAGAAAAAAGGTAGGAAACAAGGAGAGAAAAATGAAAATGAAAAGACGGAAGAAAGAAAGAATGAGAAAGAAAAAAAGAGAAAGGAAGACTAAAGGAAAGAAAGGAAGGGAAGGGACAAAGAATGATGAAAGAAAAAAAGAAAGAAGAGAGTCATATGAAGGAAGGAAGAATGAAAGAAAGAAAGGAAGGCAAAAGAAGAAAGAAAAAAAAAAACAAAAAAAAGAATGAAAGAAGAAAAGAATAAAAGAAAGAAGAAAAAAAAGGAAAAAAAAAGATTGGAGAGAGAAAAAAAAAAGAAAGAAGAAAGAAGGAAGAAGAAAGAAGAAAAAAAAAAAGAAAAGAAAAGAAAGGAAAAAAAGAGAAAAAGAATGAAAGAAAGACAAGAAAGACACAAAAAAGAATGAAGAAAGAAAAAAACAAGGAAGGAGACAAGGAGAGAACAATGAGAGAGAAAAGACGAAAGAAAGAAAGAAAGAATGAGTAAGAGAAGAAGAGAAAAGAAGACTAAAGGAAAGAAGGGAAGGAAAAAGACAAGGAAAGATTAAAGAAACAAAGAAAGAAGAGAGTAATATGAAGGAAGGAAGAATGAAAGATAGAAAGGAAGGCAAAAGAAGAAAGAAAAAAAAAAGAGAAAAAAAGAATGAAAGAAAAAAAAAGAATGAAAGAAAGAAGGAATGAAAAGAAGATGAAAGACTTTAGAGAGAAGAAAGAAAGAAAGAAGAGAGAAGGAAGAGGAAAGAAGGAAAGCAGAAAGAAAAGAAAATAAAGGAATAAAAGAGAGAAAGAATGAATGAAAGAAATGAAAGATGGAAGAAAGAAGATAGAAAAAAAGAAAGAAGGAAGGAAACAAAGTGAGAAAAATGACAGTGAAAAGATGAAAGAAAGAAAGAATGAGAAAGAAAAAAGAGAAAAGAAAACAAAAGGAAAGAAAGGAAGGAAAGAGACAAAGAAAGGCGAAGGAAACAAAGAAAGAAGAGAGTAATATGAAGGAAGAAAGAAAGAAAGAAAGAAAGGAATGCAAAAGAAGAAAGAAGAAAAAAGACAGAAAAAAGGAATGAAGTAAGAAAAAAGAATGAAAGAAAGAAGGAGTGAAAGGAAGATGAAAGTCTTGAGAGAGAAAAAAGAAAGAAAGAAGTAAGAAGGCAGAAGAAAGAAGGAAAGAAAGAAAAGAAAAGACAGGAAAGGATGAAAAGAGAGAAAGAATGAATGAAAGACATGAAAGACGCAAAAAAGAAGATAGAAAGAAAAAAGGAAGGAAACCAGGAGAGAAAAATGAGAGTGAAAAGACGAAAGAAAGAAAGAAAGAATGAGAAAGACAAAAGAGAAAAGAAGACAAAGGAAAGAACGGAATGAAAGAGACAAAGAGATGAAAGAAAAAAAGAAAGAAAAGAGAAATGTGAAGGAAAAATGAAAGAAGGAAAGAAAGGAAAAAGAAGAAAGAAGAAAAAAGACAGAGAAAAGGAAGGAAGGAAGAAAAAAGAATGAAAGAAAGAAGCAGAGAAAGGAAGATGAAAGACTTGAGAGAGACGAAAGAAAGAAAGAAGAAAGAAGGCAGAAGAAAGAAGGAAAGAAGAAAGAAAAGAAAAGAAAGGAAAGAAAGGAAGAACAGGGAGAAAGAATGAATGAAATACATGACAGACACAAAACAGTAGAAAGAAAGAAAGAAGGGAGGAAACAAGGAAGAAATATGAGAGTGAAAAGACAGAAAGAAAAAATGAGAAAGAAAAAAGAGAAAAGAAGACTAAAGTAAGAAAGGAAGGAAAGAGACAAAGAAAGATGAAAGAAACAAAGAAAGAAGAGAGTAATATGAAGGAAGGAAGAATGAACGAAAGAAAGGAAGGCAAAAGAAGAAAAGAAAAAAGAAAGACAGAAAAAAAGAATGAAAGAAGAAAGTAAGAATGAGGGAAAGAAAGAATGAAAGGAAGATGAAAGACTTGAGAGAGAAGAAAGAAAGAAGAAAGAAGGAAGAAGAACGAAGGAAAGAAGAAGAAAAAGAAAAGAAAGGAAGGAAAGAGAGAAACAATGAATGAAAGACATGAAAGATGCAAAAAAGATGATAGAAAGAAAAAGGAAGGGAAGAAGAATAGAAAAATGAGAGAGAAAAGACGAAAGAAAGAAGGAAAGAAGGAGAAAGAAAAAATAGAGAAAAGAAGACAAATGGAAAGAAAGGAAGGAAAGAGACAAAGAAAGATGAAAGAAACAACGAAAGAAGAGAGTAATATGAAGGAAGGAAGAATGAAAGAATGAAAGGAATGAAAAAGAAGAAAGGAAAAGAAAGAAAAAAAGGTGAAAGAAGAAAAAAGAATGAAAGAAAGAAGGAATGAAAGGAAGATGAAAGACTTGAGAGAGAAGAAAGAAGGAAGAAGGAAGAAGAAAGAAGGAAAGAAGAATGAAAAGAAATGAATGAAAGGAAGAAAAGAGAGTAAGAATGAATGAAAGACATGAAAGACACAAAAAAGAAGATAGAAAAATAGAAAGAAGGAAGGAAACGAGGAGAGAAAACGGAACGGAATAGACGAAAGAAAGAATGAAAGAAAGAATGAGAAAGAAAAATGCAGAAAAGAAGACTAAAGGAATGACAGGAAGGATAGAGCTAAATAAAGATGAAAGAAACAAAGAAAGAAGAGGGTAATATGAAGGAAGGAAGAATGAAAGAAAGAAAGGAAGGCAAAAGAAGAGAGAACAAAAAAAGAGAGAAAAGAATGAAAGAAAAAAGTGAATGAAAGAAAGAAGGAATGAAAGGAAGATGAAAGACTTGACACAGAAGAGAGAAAGAAAGAAGAAAGAAGGAAGAAGAAAGAAGGAAAGAAGAATGAAAAGAAAAGAAAGATAGGAAGAAATGAGGAAGAATGAATGAAAGACATGAAAGACGCTAAAAAGAAGATAGAAAGAAAGAAAGAAAGAAGGAAAAAAGGAGAAAAAAAAGAGAGTGAAAAGAAAAAAAAAAAAAAGAAAGAGAAAAAAAAAAGAGAGAGAAGAAGACTAAAGGAAAGAAGGAAGGAAAGAGACAAAGAAAGATGAACGAAACAAAGAAAGAAGAGGGTAATATGAAGGAAGGAAGAATGAAAGAAAGGAAGGCAAAAGAAGAAAGAAGAAAAAAAGACAGAAAAAAAGAATGAACGAAGAAAAAAAGAATGAAAGAAAGAAGGAATGAAAGAAAGATGAAAGACTTGAGAGAGAAGAAAGAAAGAAGAAAGACGGAAGAAGGAGAAAGGACGGAAGAATGAAAAGAAAAGAGAGGAAAGAAAGGAAGAAACGAGAGAAAGAATGAATGGAAGACACGAAAGATGCAAAAAAGAAGATAGAAAGAAAGAACGAAGGACGGAAATGGAGAGAAGAATGAGAGTGAAATAACGAAAGAAAGAAAGAAAGAATGAGAAAAAAAAAAGATAAAGAAGACTAAAGGAAAGAAAGGAAGGAAAGAGACAAAGAACGCTGAAAGAAACAAAGAAAGAAGACAGTAATGTGAAGGAAGGAAGAATGAAAGAAAGAAAGATAGGCAAAAGAAGAAAGAAGAATAAAAGGCAGAAAAAAAGAATGAATTAAGAAAAAAGTATGAAAGAATGGAGGTATGAAAGGAAGGCAAAAGACTTGAGAGAGAAGAAAGAAAGAAGGAAGAAGGGAAGAAGAACGAAAAGAAAGAAAGGAAGAAAAGAGAGAAAGAATGAATGAAAGAAACGAAAGACGCCAAAAAGAAGACAGAAAGAAAGAAGGAAGGAAACAAGGAGAGAAAAATGAGGGTGAAAAGACGAAAGAAAAAGAAAGAGTGAGACAGAAAAAAAGAGAAAAGAAGAGTAAAGGAAAGAAAGGAAGGAAAGACACAAAGACAGAAGAAAGAAACAAAGAAAGAAGAGAGTAATAAGAAGGAAGGAAGAAAGAAAGAAAGAAATGAAGGCAAAACAAGAAAGAAGGAAAAAAAAGAAAAAAAGAAAGAAGGAAGAAAAAAAGAAAGAAAGAAAGGAGGAATGAAAGGAAGATGAAAGACTTCAGAGAGAAAAAAAAAAAAAAGAAGTAGAAGAAAGAAGGAAAGAAAAAAGAAAAGAAAAGAAAAAAAAGACAGGAAAAAAAGAGAGAAAGATATGAAAGACGAAAAAAAGAAGAAAGAAAGAAAGAAAGAAGGAAGGAAACAAGGAGAATAAAATGTGAGTGAAAAGACGAAAGAAAGAAAGAAAGAATGAGAAAGAAAACAAGGGAAAAGAAGACTAAAGGAAAGAAAGTTAGGAAATAGACAAAGAAAGATGAAACAAAGAAAGAAGAGAGAAAAATGAAGGAAGGAAGAAAGAAACAAAGAAAGGAAGGAAAAAGAAAGAAGAAAAAAAGAAAAAAAGAAAGAAGGAATGAAAGGAAGATGAAAGCCTTGAGAGAGAAAAAAGAAAGGAGAGGGAAGGAAGAAGAAAGAAGGAAAGAAGAAAGGAAAGAAAGAAAAAAAAAGAGAGAAAATGAATGAAAGAAATGAAAGACGCAAAGAAGAAGATAGAAAGAAAGAAACAAAGAAGCAAAAGGAGAGAACAATGAGAGTAAAAAGACGAAAGAAAGAAAGAATGAGATAAAAAACAAGAGTAAAGGAAAAAAAGGAAGAAAAGAAACAAAAAAAGATGAAAGAAATAAGGAAAGAAGAGAGTAATATGAAGGAAGAAAAAAGGAAAGAAAGAAAGGTAGGCAAAAGAAGAAAGAAGAAAAAAAGAATGAAAGAAGAAAAATAGAATGAAATAAAGAAGGAATGAAAGGAAGATGAAAGACTTGAGAGAGAAGAAAGAAAGAAAGAAGAAAGGAGGAAGAAGAAGGAAGGAAAGATGAAAGAAAAGAAAAGAAAGGAAGGAAGAAAAGAGAGGAAAAAAGATTGAAAGACATGAAAAACGCAAAAAAGAAGATACAACGAAAGAAAGAAGGAAGCAAACAAGGAGAGAAGAATGAGAGTGAAAAGACGAAAGAAAGAAAGAAAGAATGAGAAGGAAAAAAAGAGAGAAGAACACTAAAGGAAAGAAAAGAAGCAAAGAGACAAAGAAAGATGAAAGAAACGAAGAAAGAAGAGAGTAATATGAAGGAAGGAAGAGTGAAAGAAAGAAAGGAAGGCAAAAGAAGAAAGAAGAAAAAAAGACAGAAAAAAGAATGAAAGAAGAAAAAAAGATTGAAAGAAAGAAGGAATGAAAGGAAGATGAAAGACTTGAGAGAGAAGAAAGAAAGAATGAAAGAAGAAATAAGGAAAGAAGAAAGAAAAGAGAGAAAGAAAGAATGAAAGACGCAAAAAAGAAGATGGAAAGAAAGAAAGAAGGAAACAAGGAGAGAAAAATGAGGGTGAAAAGACGAAAGAAAGAAAGAATGAGAAAGAAAACAAGCTTAAAGAAGTCTAAAGGAAAGAAAGGAAGGAAAGAGTCTAAGAAAGATGAAAGGAACAAAGAAAGAAGAGAGTAATATGAAGGAAGGAAGAATGAAAGAAAGAAAGGAAGGCAAAATTATAAAGAAAAAAAGAAAGAAAAAAGAATGAAAGAAGAAAAAAAGAATGAAAGAAAAAAGGAATGGAAGGAAGATGAAAGTCTCGAGAGAGAAGAAAGAAAGAAGAAGAAAGAAGGAAAGAGGAAAGAAAAGAAAAGAAAGGAAAGAAAAGAAGAAAAGAGTGAAAGAAAGAATAAAAGACATGACAGATGCAAAAAAGAAGAAAGAAAGAAAGAAGAAAGGAAACAAGGAGAGAAAATTGAGAACGAAAAGAGGAAAGAAAGAAAGAAAGAAAGAGAAAGAAAAAAAAACAGAAAAGTAGAATAAAGAAAAGAAAGGAAGGAGAAAAAGATAGAAAAAAGAAAGTAACAAAAAAAGAAGGTAGTAATATGAAGGAAGAAAGAAAAAAAGAAAAACAGAAAGGGAAAAGAAGAAAGAAGTAAAAAAGACAGAAAAAATTGTATGAAAGAAGAAAAAAGTATGAAAGAAAGATGAAATGAAAGGAAGAAGAAAGTGTTGAGAAAGAAAAAAGTAAGAAAGAAGAAATAAGGAAGAAGAAAGAAGAAAAGAAGAAAAAAGAAAGGAAAGAAAGAAAGAAAAGAGAGAAAGAATGAATGAAAGACATGAAAGACGCAAAAAAGAAGATAGAAAGAAAAAAGGAAGGAAACAAGGAGAGAAAAATGGAAGTGAAATGACGAAAGAAGGAAAGAAAGAATGAGAAAGAAAAAAAGAGAGAAGAAGACTAAAGGAAAGAAAGGAAGGAAAGACAAAGAAAGATGAAACAAAGAAAGAAGAGAGTAATTTGAAGGAAGGAAGAATGAAAGAAAGAAAGGAAGGCAAAAGAAGAAGAAAAAAGACAGAAAAAAGAATGAAAGAAGAAAAAATGAATGAAAGAAAGAAGGAATGAAAGGAAGATGAAAGACGAGAGAGAAGAAAGAAAGAAAGAAGAAAGATTGAAGAAGAAAGAAGGAAAGAAGAACGAAAAGAAAGGAATGGAAAGAAAGAAGAAAAGAGAGAAAGAATGAAAGAAAGACATGAAAGATGCAAAAAAGTAGATAGAAAGAAAAAAGGTAGGAAACAAGGAGAGAAAAATGAAAATGAAAAGACGGAAGAAAGAAAGAATGAGAAAGAAAAAAAGAGAAAAGAAGACTAAAGAAAAGAAAGGAAGGAAAGAGACAAAGAATGATGAAAGAAAAAAAGAAAGAAGAGAGTCATATGAAGGAAGGAAGAATGAAAGAAAGAAAGGAAGGCAAAAGAAGAAAGAAGAAAAAAGACACAAAAAAGAATGAAAGAAGAAAAGAATGAAAGAAAGAAGGAATGAAAGGAAGATGAAAGACTTGAGAGAGAAGAAACAAAGAAAGAAGAAAGCAGGAAGAAGAAAGAAGGAAAGAACAATGAAAAGAAAAGAAAGGAAGAAAAGAGAGAAAGAATGAATGAAAGACATGAAAGACACAAAAAAGAATGTAGAAAGAAAGAAACAAGGAAGGAGACAAGGAGAGAACAATGAGAGTGAAAAGACGAAAGAAAGAAAGAAAGAATGAGTAAGAGAAGAAGAGAAAAGAAGACTAAAGGAAAGAAGGGAAGGAAAAAGACAAGGAAAGATTAAAGAAACAAAGAAAGAAGAGAGTAATATGAAGGAAGGAAGAATGAAAGAAAGAAAGGAAGGCAAAAGAAGAAAGAAGAAAAAGGGAGAAAAAAAGAATGAAAGAAGAAACAAAGAATGAAAGAAAGAAGGAAAGAAAGGAAGAAGAAAGACTTTAGAGAGAAGAAAGAAAGAAAGAAGAGAGAAGGAAGAGGAAAGAAGGAAAGAAGAAAGAAAAGAAAATAAAGGAAAAAAAGAGAAAAAGAGTGAAAAAAAGAAATGAAAGATGGAAAAAAGAAAAAAAAAAAAAAGAAAGAAGGAAGAAAACAAAGTGAGAAAAATGACAGTGAAAAGATGAAAAAAAGAAAGAAACAGAAAGAAAAAAGAGAAAAGAAGACAAAAGGAAAGTAAGGAAGGAAAGAGACAAAGAAAGGGGAAGGAAAAAAAGAAAGAAGAGAGTAATAAGAAGGAAGAAAGAATGAAAGAAAGAAAGGAATGCAAAAGAAGAAAGAAAAAAAAAGAAAAAAAAAAGGAATGAAGAAAGAAAAAAGAATGAAAGAAAGAAGGAGTGAAAGAAAGAAGAAAGTCTTGAGAGAGAAAAAAGAAAGAAAGAAGTAAGAAGGAAGAAGAAAAAAGGAAAGAACGAAAAGAAAAGACAGGAAAGGATGAAAAGAGAGAAAGTATGAATGAAAGACATGAAAGACGCAAAAAAGAAGATAGAAAGAAAAAAGGAAGGAAACAAGGAGAGAAAAATGAGAGTGAAAAGACGAAAGAAAGAAAGAAAGAATGAGAAAGACAAAAGAGAAAAGAAGACAAAGGAAAGAACGGAAAGAAAGAGACAAAGAGAAGAAAGAAACAAAGAAAGAAGAGAGAAATATGAAGGAAGAATGAAAGAAAGAAAGGAAGGAAAAAGAAGAGAGAAGAAAAAAGAGAGAGAAAAGAAATGAAGGAAGAAAAAAGAATGAAAGAAAGAAGCAGTGAAAGGAAGATGAAAGACTTGAGAGAGACGAAAGAAAGAAAGAAGAAAGAAGGAAGAAGAAAGAAGGAAAGAAGAAAGAAAAGAAAAGAAAGGAAAAAAAGGAAGAACAGGGAGAAAGAATGAAAGAAATACATGACAGACAAAAAACAGAAGAAAGAAAGAAAGAAGGGAGGAAACAAGGAAGAAATATGAGAGTGAAAAGACAGAAAGAAAAAATGAGAAAGAAAAAAGAGAAAAGAAGACTAAAGTAAGAAAGGAAGGAAAGAGACAAAGAAAGATGAAAGAAACAAAGAAAGAAGAGAGTAATATGAAGGAAGGAAGAATGAACGAAAGAAAGGAAGGAAAAAGAAGAAAAGAAAAAAGAAAGACAAAAAGAATGAAAGAAGAAAAATAGAATGAAAGAAAGAAGGAATGAAAGGAAGATGAAAGACTTGAGAGAAAAGAAAGAAAGAAAAAAGAAGGAAGAAGAACGAAGGAAAGAAGAAGGAAAAGAAAAGAAAGGAAGAAAAGAGAGAAACAATGAATGAAAGACATGAAAGATGCAAAAAAGATGATAGAAAGAAAGAAAGAAAGAAGGAAACAAGGAGAGAAAAATGAGAGTGAAAAGACGAAAGAAAGAAAGAATGAGGAAGAAAAAAGAGAGAGAAGAAGACTAAAGGAAAGAAGGAAGGAAAGAGACAAAGAAAGATGAACGAAACAAAGAAAGAAGAGGGTAATATGAAAGAAGGAAAAAAGAAAGAAAGGAAGGCAAAAGAAGAAAAAAAAAAAAAAGACAGAAAAAAAGAATGAACGAAAAAAAAAAGAAAGAAAGAAAGAAGGAAAGAAAGTAAGATGAAAGACTTGAGAGAGAAGAAAGAAGAAAGACGGAAGAAGGAGAAAGGAGGGAAGAATGAAAAGAAAAGAGAGGAAAGAAAGGAAGAAAAGGGAGAAAGAATGAATGGAAGACACGAAAGATGCAAAAAAGAAGATAGAAAGAAAGAAAGAAGGACGGAAATGGAGAGAAGAATGAGAGTGAAATAACGAAAGAAAGAAAGAATGAGAAAAAAAGAAAGATAAAGAAGACTAAAGGAAAGAACGGAAGGAAAGAGACAAAGAACGCTGAAACAAACAAAGAAAGAAGAGAGTAATGTGAAGGAAGGAAGAATGAAAGAAAGAAAGATAGGCAAAAGAAGAAAGAAGAATAAAAGGCAGAAAAAAAGAATGAATTAAGAAAAAAGTATGAAAGAATGGAGGTATGAAAGGAAGGCAAAAGACTTGAGAGAGAAGAAAAAAAGAAGGAAGAAGGGAAGAAGAACGAAAAGAAAGAAAGGAAGAAAAGAGAGAAAGAATGAATGAAAGAAATGAAAGACGCCAAAAAGAAGATAGAAAGAAAGAAGGAAGGAAACAAGGAGAGAAAAATGTGAGTGAAAAAACAAAAGAAAGAAAGAAAGAATGAGAAAGAAAACAAGGGAAAAGAAGACTAAAGGAAAGAAAGGAACGAAAGAGTCTAAGAAAGATGAAAGGAACAAAGAAAGAAGAGAGTAATATGAAGAAAGGAAGAATGAAAGAAAGAAAAGAAGAAAAAAAAAGAAAGAAGAAAAAAAGAAAAAAAAAGAAAGAAGAAAGAAAAAAAGAATAAAAGAAAGGAGGAATGAAAGGAAGATGAAAGACTGGATAAAGAAAAAAAAAAAAAAGAAGAAGAAGAAAGAAGGAAAGAAGAAAGAAAAAAAAAGAAGGAAAGACAGGAAGAAAAGAGAGAAAGATATGAAAGACGCAAAAAAAAAGATAGAAAGAAAGAAAAAAGGAATGAAACAAGGAGAGAAAAATGGGAGTGAAAAGACAAAAGAAAGAAAGAAAGAATGAGAAAAAAAAAAAGGGAAAAGAAGACTAAAGGAAAGAAAGGAAAGAAATAAACAAAGAAAGAAGAAACAAAGAAAAAAGAGAGAAATATGAAGGAAGGAAGAAAGAAACAAAGAACGGAAGGAAAAAGAAAGAAGAAAAAAAGAATAAAAGAAAGAAGGAATGAAAGGAAGATGAAAGCCTTGAGAGAGAATAAAGAAAGCAGAGGGAAGGAAGAAGAAAGAAGGAAAGAAGAAAGCAAAGAAAGAAGAAAAAAGAGAGAGAATGAATGAAAGAAATGAAAGACGCAAAGAAGAAAATAGAAAGAAAGAAAGAAGGAAGGAAATGGAGAGAAGAATGAGAGTGAAAAGATGAAAGAAAGAAAGTATGAGATAGAAACAAAGACTAAAGGAAAGAAAGGAAGGAAAGAGACAAAGAAAGAAGAAAGAAAGAAAGAAAAAAGAGAGTAATATGAAGGAAGGAAGAACGAAAGAAAGAAAGGTAGGCAAAAGAAGAGAGAGGAAAAAAAGAAAGAAAGAAGAAAAAAAGAAAGAAATAAAGAAGGAAAGAAAGGAAGATGAAAGACTTGAGAGAGAAGAAAGAAAGAAAGAAGAAAGGAGGAAGAAGAAGGAAGGAAAGATGAAAAAAAAGAAAAGAAAGGAAGGAAAAAAAGAGAGGAAAAAAGATTGAAAGACATGAAAAATGCAAAAAAGAAGATACAACGAAAGAAAGAAGGAAGAAAAAACAAGGAGAGAAGAATGAGAGTGAAAAGACGAAAGAAAGAAAGAAAGAATGAGAAGGAAAAAAAGAGAAAAGAACACTAAAGGAAAGAAAAGAAGCAAAGAGACAAAGAAAGATGAAAGAAACGAAGAAAGAAGAGAGTAATATGAAGGAAGGAAGAGAGAAAGAAAGAAAGGAAGGCAAAAGAAGAAAGAAGAAAAAAAGTCAGAAAAAAGAATGAAAGAAGAAAAAAAGATTGAAAGAAAGAAGGAATGAAAGGAAGATGAAAGACTTGAGAGAGAAGAAAGAAAGAATGAAAGAAGAAAGAAGAAGAAATAAGGAAAGAAGAAAGAAAAGAATAGAAAGGAAAGAAAGGAAGAAAAGAAAGAAAGAATGAATGAAAGACGCAAAAGATAGAAAGAAAGAAAAAAACAAGGAGAGAAAAATGAGGGTGAAAAGACGAAAGAAAGAAAGAATGAGAAAGAAAACAAGCTTAAAGAAGTCTAAAGGAAAGAAAGGAAGGAAAGAGTCTAAGAAAGATGAAAGGAACAAAGAAAGAAGAGAGTAATATGAAGGAAGGAAGAATGAAAGAAAGAAAGGAAGGCAAAATTATAAAGAAAAAAGACAGAATAAAGAATGAAAGAAGAAAAAAAGAATGAAAGAAAGAAGGAATGGAAGGAAGATGAAAGTCTCGAGAGAGAAGAAAGAAAGAAGAAGAAAGAAGGAAAGAGGAAAGAAAAGAAAAGAAAGGAAAGACAAGAAGAAAAGACAGAAAGAGAATGAAAGACATGACAGATGCAAAAAAGAAGATAGAAAGAAAGAAGGAAGGAAACAAGGAGAGAAAAACGAGAGCGAAAAGACGAAAGAAAGTAAGAAAGAATGAGAAAGAAAAAAAACAGAAAAGTAGAATAAAGGAAAGAAAGGTAGGAAAGAGACACAGAAAGATGAAAGTAACAAAGAAAGAAGAGAGTAATATCAAGGAAGGAAGAATGAAAGAAAGACAGGAAGGCAAAAGAAGAAAGAAGTAAAAAAGACAGAAAAAAATGTATGAAAGAAGAAAAAAGTATGAAAGAAAGATGAAATGAAAGGAAGATGAAAGTCTTGAGAAAGAAAAAAGTAAGAAAGAAGAAATAAGGAAGAAGAAAGAAGGAAAGAAGAAAAAAGAAAGGAAAGAAAGAAAGAAAAGAGAGAAAGAATCAATGAAAGACATGAAAGACGCAAAAAAGAAGATAGAAAAAAAAAAGGAAGGAAACAAGGAGAGAAAAATGGAAGTGAAATGACGAAAGAAGGAAAGAAAGAATGAGAAAGAAAAAAGAGAGAAGAAGACTAAAGGAAAGAAAGGAAGGAAAGACAAAGAGAAATGAAACAAAGAAAGAAGAGAGTAATTTGAAGGAAGGAAGAATGAAAGAAAGAAAAGAAGGCAAACGAAGAAGAAAAAAGACAGAAAAAAAGAATGAAAGAAGAAAAAATGAATGAAAGAAAGAAGGAATGAAAGGAAGATGAAAGACGAGAGAGAAGAAAGAAAGAAAGAAGAAAGATTGAAGAAGAAAGAAGGAAAGAAGAAAGAAAAGAAAAGAATGGAAAGAAAGGAAGAAAAGAGAGAAAGAATGAAAGAAAGACATGAAAGATGAAAAAAAGTAGAAAGAAAGAAAAAAGGAAGGAAACAAGGAGAGAAAAATGAAAATGAAAAGACGGAAGAAAGAAAGAATGAGAAAGAAAAAAAGAGAAAAGAAGACTAAAGGAAAGAAAGGAAGGAAAGAGACAAAGAATGATGACAGAAAAAAAGAAAGAAGAGAGTAATATGAAGGAAGGAAGAATGAAAGAAAGAAAGGAAGGCAAAAGAAGAAAGAAGAAAAAAGACACAAAAAAGAATGAAAGAAGAAAAGAAACAAGGAAAGGAGGAATGAAAGGAAGATGAAAGACTTGAGAGAGAAGAAACAAAGAAAGAAGAAAGCAGGAAGAAGAAAGAAGGAAAGAAGAATGAAAAGAAAAGAAAGGAAGAAAAGAGAGAAAGAATGAATGAAAGACATGAAAGACACAAAAAAGATTGTAGAAAGAAAGAAACAAGGAAGGAGACAAGGAGAGAACAATGAGAGTGAAAAGACGAAAGAAAGAAAGAATGAGTAAGAGAAGAAGAGAAAAGAAGACTAAAGGAAAGAAGGGAAGGAAAAAGACAAGGAAAGATTAAAGAAACAAAGAAAGAAGAGAGTAATATGAAGGAAGAAAGAAAGAAAGAAAGAAAGAAAGGAAAAAGAAGAAAGAAGAAAAAGGAAGAAAAAAAGAATGAAAGAAGAAAAAAAGAATGAAAGAAAGAAGGAATGAAAGGAAGATGAAAGATTTAGAGAGGGAAAAAAGAAAGAAGGAAGAAGAAAGAAGGAAAGAAGAACGAAAAGAAAATAAAGGAATAAAAGAGAGAAAGAATGAATGAAAGAAATGAAAGAAGATAGAAAAAAAGAAAGCAGGAAGGAAACAAAGTGAGAAAAATGACAGTGAAAAGATGAAAGAAAGAAAGAATGAGAAAGAAAAAAGAGAAAAGAAGACTAAAGGAAAGTAAGGAAGGAAAGAGACAAAGAAAGGCGAAGGAAACAAAGAAAGAAGAGAGTAATATGAAGGAAGTAAGAATGAAAGATAGAAAGGAATGCAAAAGAAGAAAGAAGAAAAAAGACAGAAAAAAGGAATGAAGAAAGAAAAAAGAATGAAAGAAAGAAGGAGTGAAAGGAAGATGAAAGTCTTGAGAGAGAAAAAAGAAAGAAAGAAGTAAGAAGGCAGAAGAAAGAAGGAAAGAACGAAAAGAAAAGACAGGAAAGGATGAAAAGAGAGAAAGAATGAATGAAAGACATGAAAGACGCAAAAAAGAAGATAGAAAGAAAAAAGGAAGGAAACCAGGAGAGAAAAATGAGAGTGAAAAGACGAAAGAAAGAAAGAAAGAATGAGAAAGACAAAAAAGAAAAGAAGACAAAGGAAAGAACGGAACGAAAGAGACAAAGAGATGAAAAAAAGAAAGAAAAAAGAGAAAAAAATGAAGAAAGAAAGAAAGAATGAAAGGAAGGCAAAAGAAGAAAGAAGAAAAAAGAGAGAGAAAAGGAATGAAGGAAGAAAAAAAAATGAAAGAAAGAAGCAGTGAAGGAAGATGAAAGACTTGAGAGAGACGAAAGAAAGAAAGAAGAAAGAAGGCAGAAGAAAGAAGGAAAGAAGAAAGAAAAGAAAAGAAAGGAAAGAAAGGAAGAACAGGGAGAAAGAAAGAATGAAATACGTGACAGACACAAAACAGTAGAAAGAAAGAAAGAAGGGAGGAAACAAGGAAGAAATATGAGAGTGAAAAGACAGAAAGAAAAAATGAGAAAGAAAAAAGAGAAAAGAAGACTAAAGTAAGAAAGGAAGGAAAGAGACAAAGAAAGATGAAAGAAACAAAGAAAGAAGAGAGTAATATGAAGGAAGGAAGAATGAACGAAAGAAAGGAAGGCAAAAGAAGAAAAGAAAAAAGAAAGACAAAAAGAATGAAAGAAGAAAAAAAGAATGAAAGAAAGAAGGAATGAAAGGAAGATGAAAGACTTGAGAGAGAAGAAAGAAAGAAAGAAGAAAGAAGGAAGAAGAACGAAGGAAAGAAGAAGAAAAAGAAAAGAAAGGAAGAAAAGAGAGAAAGAATGAATGAAAGACATGAAAGATGCAAAAAAGATGATAGAAAGAAAGAAAGAGGAAGGAAAGAAGGATAGAAAAATGAGAGTGAAAAGACGAAAGAAAGAAGGAAAGAATGAGACAGAAAAAATAGAGAAAAGAAGACTAATGGAAAGAAAGGAAGGAAAGAGACAAAGAAAGATGAAAGAAACAACGAAAGAAGAGAATAATATGAAGGAAGGAAGAATGAAAGGAATGCAAAAGAAGAAAAGAAAAGAGAGAAAAAAAGGTGAAAGAAGAAAAAAGAATGAAAGAAAGAAGGAATGAAAGGAAGATGAAAGACTTGAGAGAGAAGAAAGAAGGAAGAAGGAAGAAGAAAGAAGGAAAGAAGAATGAAAAGAAATGAAAGAAAGGAAGAAAAGAGAGTAAGAATGAATGAAAGACATGAAAGACACAAAAAAGAAGATAGAAAAATAGAAAGAAGGAAGGAAAGGAGGAGAGAAAAGGGAAGGGAAAAGACGAAAGAAAAAAAGAAAAAAAGAATGAGAAAGAAAAATGCAGAAAAGAAGACTAAAGGAATGAAAGGAAGGAAAGAGCTAAATAAAGATGAAAGAAACAAAGAAAGAAGAGGGTAATATGAAGGAAGGAAGAAAGAAAGAAAGAAGGGAAGGCAAAAGAAGAGAGAAAAAAAAAAGAGAGAAAAGAATGAAAGAAAAAAATGAATGAAAGAAAGAAGGAATGAAAGGAAGATGAAAGACTTGAGACAGAAGAGAGAAAGAAAGAAGAAAGAAGGAAGAAGAAAGAAGGAAAGAAGAATGAAAAGAAAAGAAAGATAGGAAGAAATGAGGAAGAATGAATGAAAGACATGAAAGACGCTAAAAAGAAGATAGAAAGAAAGAAAGAAAGAAGGAAACAAGGAGAAAAAATGAAAGTGAAAAGACAGAAAGAAAGAATGGGGAAGAAAAAAGTGAGAGAAGAAGACTAAAGGAAAGAAGGAAGGAAAGAGACAAAGAAAGATGAACGAAACAAAGAAAGAAGAGGGTAATATGAAGGAAGGAAGAATGAAAGAAAGGAAGGCAAAAGAAGAAAGAAGAAAAAAGACAGAAAAAAAGAATGAACGAAGAAAAAAAGAATGAAAGAAAGAAGGAATGAAAGAAAGATGAAAGACTTGAGAGAGAAGAAAGAAAGAAGAAAGACGGAAGAAGGAGAAAGGACGGAAGAATGAAAAGAAAAGAGAGGAAAGAAAGGAAAAAAGGAGAGAAAAAATGAATGAAGACACGAAAGATGCAAAAAAGAAAATAGAAACAAAGAACGAAGGACGGAAATTGAGAGAAGAATGAGAGTGAAATAACGAAAGAAAGAAAAAAAGAAAGATAAAAAAAGAAAAATAAAGAAAATTAAAGGAAAGAACGGAAGGAAAGAGACAAAGAACGCTGAAACAAACAAAGAAAGAAGAGAGTAATGTGAAGGAAGGAAGAATGAAAGAAAGAAAGATAGGCAAAAGAAGAAAGAAGAATAAAAGGCAGAAAAAAAGAATGAATTAAGAAAAAAGTATGAAAGAATGGAGGTATGAAAGGAAAACAAAAGACTTGAGAGAGAAGAAAGAAGGAAGAAGGAAGAAGAAAGAAGGAAAGAAAGGAAGAAAAGAGAGAAAGAATGAATGAAAGAAACGAAAGACGCCAAAAAGAAGATAGAAAGAAAGAAGGAAGGAAACAAGGAGAGAAAAATGAGGGTGAAAAGACGAAAGAAAGAAAGAAAGAGTGAGACAGAAAAAAAAGAGAAAAGAAGAGTAAAGGAAAGAAAGGAAGAAAAGACACAAAGACAGATGAAAGAAACAAAGAAAGAAGAAATTTACCTGAAGGAAAGAAGAATGAAAGAAAGAAAGGAAGGCAAAAGAAGAAAGAAGAAAAAAAAAAAAAAAAAGAATGAAGGAAGAAATAAAGAATGAAAGAAAGGAGGAATGAAAGGAAGATGAAAGACTTGAGAGAGAAGAAAGAAAGAAAGAAGTAGAAGAAAGAAGGAAAGAAGAAAGAAAAGAAAAGAAAGGAAAGACAGGAAGAAAAGAGAGAAAGATATGAAAGACGCAAAAAAGAAGATAGAAAGAAAGAAAGAAGGAAGGAAACAAGGAGAGAAAAATGTGAGTGAGAAGACGAAAGAAAGAAAGACAGAATGAGAAAGAAAACAAGGGAAAAGAAGACTAAAGGAAAGAAAGGAAGGAAAGAGACAAAAAAGATGAAAGAAACAAAGAAAGAAGAAAGTAAAATGAAGGAAGAATGAATCAAAGAAAGGAAGGCAAAAGAAAGAAGAAAAAAAGAAAAAAAGAAAGAAGGAATGAAAGGAAGATGAAAGCCTTGAGAGAAAATAAAGAAAGGAGGGGGAAGGAAAAAGAAAGAAGAAAAGAAGAAAGGAAAAAAAGAAGAAAAAAGAGAGAGAATGAATGAAAGAAAAGAAAGACGCAAAGAAGAAGATAGAAAGAAAGAAAGAAGGAAGGAAATGGAGAGAAGAATGAGAGTGAAAAGACGAAAGAAAGAAAGTATGAGATAGAAACCAAGACGGAAGGAAAGAGACAAAGAAAGATGAAAGAAACAAGGAAAGAAGAGAGTAATATGAAGGAAGGAAGAACGAAAGAAAGACAGGAAGGCAAAAGAAGAAAGAAGAAAAAAAGAATGAAAGAAGAAAAATAGAATGAAATAAAGAAGGAATGAAACGAAGATGAAAGACTTGAGAGAGAAGAAAGAAAGAAAGAAGAAAGGAGGAAGAAGAAGGAAGGAAAGATGAAAGAAAAGAAAAGAAAGGAAGGAAGAAAAGAGAGGAAAAAAGATTGAAAGACATGAAAGACGCAAAAAAGAAGATAGAAAGAAAAAAGGAAGGAAACAAGGAGAGAAAAATGAGAGTGAAAAGACGAAAGAAAGAAAGAAAGAATGAGAAGGAAAAAAAGAGAGAAGAACACTAAAGGAAAGAAAAGAAGCAAAGAGACAAAGAAAGATGAAAGAAACGAAGAAAGAAGAGAGTAATATGAAGGAAGGAAGAGTGAAAGAAAGAAAGGAAGGCAAAAGAAGAAAGAAGAAAAAAAGACAGAAAAAAGAATGAAAGAAGAAAAAAAGATTGAAAGAAAGAAGGAATGAAAGGAAGATGAAAGACTTGAGAGAGAAGAAAGAAAGAATGAAAGAAGAAATAAGGAAAGAAGAAAGAAAAGAGAGAAAGAAAGAATGAAAGACGCAAAAAAGAAGATGGAAAGAAAGAAAGAAGGAAACAAGGAGAGAAAAATGAGGGTGAAAAGACGAAAGAAAGAAAGAATGAGAAAGAAAACAAGCTTAAAGAAGTCTAAAGGAAAGAAAGGAAGGAAAGAGTCTAAGAAAGATGAAAGGAACAAAGAAAGAAGAGAGTAATATGAAGGAAGGAAGAATGAAAGAAAGAAAGGAAGGCAAAATTATAAAGAAAAAAAGAAAGAAAAAAGAATGAAAGAAGAAAAAAAGAATGAAAGAAA
Organism: Manis javanica; assembly: GCF_040802235.1. Taxonomy (NCBI): domain Eukaryota; kingdom Metazoa; phylum Chordata; class Mammalia; order Pholidota; family Manidae; genus Manis; species Manis javanica. The sequence continues at coordinate 36,581 of NW_027332179.1, read as the reverse complement.
GAAGGAATGGAAGGAAGATGAAAGTCTCGAGAGAGAAGAAAGAAAGAAGAAGAAAGAAGGAACGAGGAAAGAAAAGAAAAGAAAGGAAAGACAAGAAGAAAAGACAGAAAGAAAGAATGAAAGACATGACAGATGCAAAAAAGAAGATAGAAAGAAAGAAGGAAGGAAACAAGGAGAGAAAATTGAGAACGAAAAGACGAAAGAAAGTAAGAAAGAATGAGAAAAATAAAAAAACAGAAAAGTAGAATAAAGGAAAGAAAGGAAGGAAAGAGACATAGAAAGATGAAAGTAACAAAGAAAAAAGAGAGTAATATCAAGGAAAGAAGAAGGAAAGAAAGAAAAAAAAGCAAAAGAAGAAACAAGAAAAAAGAGACAGAAAAAAGAATCAAAGAATGAAGGAAAAAGTATGAAAGAAAGATGAAATGAAAGGAAGATGAAAGTCTTGAGAAAGAAAAAAGTAAGAAAGAAGAAATAAGGAAGAAGAAAGAAGGAAAGAAGAAAAAAGAAAAGAAAGAAAGAAAGAAAAGAGAGAAAGAGTGAATGAAAGACATGAAAGAAGAAAAAAAGAAGATAGAAAAAAAAAAGAAAGAAAACAAGGAGAGAAAAATGGAAGTGAAATGAAGAAAAAAGGAAAGAAAGAATGAGAAAGAAAAAAAGAGAAAAGAAGACTAAAGAAAAGAAAGGAAGGAAAGACAAAGAAAGATGAAACAAAGAAAGAAGAGAGTAATTTGAAGGAAGGAAGAATGAAAGAAAGAAAGGAAGGCAAAAGAAGAAGAAAAAAGACAGAAAAAAAGAATGAAAGAAGAAAAAATGAATGAAAGAAAGAAGGAATGAAAGGAAGATGAAAGACGAGAGAGAAGAAAGAAAGAAAGAAGAAAGATTGAAGAAGAAAGAAGGAAAGAAGAACGAAAAGAAAGGAATGGAAAGAAAGGAAGAAAAGAGAGAAAGAATGAAAGAAAGACATGAAAGATGCAAAAAAGTAGATAGAAAGAAAAAAGGTAGGAAACAAGGAGAGAAAAATGAAAATGAAAAGACGGAAGAAAGAAAGAATGAGAAAGAAAAAAAGAGAAAAGAAGACTAAAGGAAAGAAAGGAAGGAAAGAGACAAAGAATGATGAAAGAAAAAAGAAAGAAGAGAGTAATATGAAGGAAGCAAGAATGAAAGAAAGAAAGGAAGGCAAAAGAAGAAAGAAGAAAAAAGACACAAAAAAGAAAGAAGAAAAGAATGAAAGAAAGAAGGAAAGAAAGGAAGATGAAAGACTTGAGAGAGAAGAAACAAAGAAAGAAGAAAGCAGGAAGAAGAAAGAAGGAAAGAAGAATGAAAAGAAAAGAAAGGAAGAAAAGAGAGAAAGAATGAATGAAAGACATGAAAGACACAAAAAAGAATGTAGAAAGAAAGAAACAAGGAAGGAGACAAGGAGAGAACAATGAGAGTGAAAAGACGAAAGAAAGAAAGAAAGAATGAGTAAGAGAAGAAGAGAAAAGAAGACTAAAGGAAAGAAGGGAAGGAAAAAGACAAGGAAAGATTAAAGAAACAAAGAAAGAAGAGAGTAATATGAAGGAAGGAAGAATGAAAGATAGAAAGGAAGGCCAAAGAAGAAAGAAGAAAAAAGGAGAAAAAAAGAATGAAAGAAGAAAAAAAGAATGAAAGAAAGAAGGAATGAAAGGAAGATGAAAGACTTTAGAGAGAAGAAAGAAAGAAAGAAGAGAGAAGGAAGAGGAAAGAAGGAAAGCAGAAAGAAAAGAAAAAAAAGGAAAAAAAGAGAAAAAGAAAGAAAAAAAAAAAAGAAAGAGGGAAAAAAGAAGAAAAAAAAAAAGAAAGAAGGAAGGAAACAAAGTGAGAAAAATGACAGAGAAAAGATGAAAGAAAGAAAGAAAGAGAAAGAAAAAAGAGAAAAGAAGACAAAAGGAAAGAAAGGAAGGAAAGAGACAAAGAAAGGCGAAGGAAACAAAGAAAGAAGAGAGAAATATGAAGTAAAGAAGAATGAAAGAAAGGAAGGAAGGCAAAAGAAGAAAGAAGAAAAAAGACAGAAAAAAGGAATGAAGTAAGAAAAAAGAATGAAAGAAAGAAGGAGTGAAAGGAAGATGAAAGTCTTGAGAGAGAAAAAAGAAAGAAAGAAGTAAGAAGGCAGAAGAAAGAAGGAAAGAACGAAAAGAAAAGACAGGAAAGGATGAAAAGAGAGAAAGAATGAACGAAAGACATGAAAGACACAAAAAAGAAGATAGAAAGAAAAAAGGAAGGAAACAAGGAGAGAAAAATGAGAGTGAAAAGACGAAAGAAAGAAAGAAAGAATGAGAAAGACAAAAGCGACAGGAAGACAAAGGAAAGAACGGAATGAAAGAGACAAAGAGAAAAAAGAAACAAAGAAAGAAGAGAGAAATATGAAGGAAAAATGAAAGAATGAAAGGAAGGCAAAAGAAGAAAGAAGAAAAAAGACAGAGAAAAAGAATGAAGGAAGAAAAAAGAATGAAAGAAAGAAGCAGTGAAAGGAAGATGAAAGACTTGAGAGAGACGAAAAAAAAAAAGAAGAAAGAAGGCAGAAGCAAGAAGGAAAGAAGAAAGAAAAGAAAAGAAAGGAAAGAAAGGAAGAACAGGGAGAAAGAATGAATGAAATACATGACAGACACAAAACAGTAGAAAGAAAGAAAGAAGGGAGGAAACAAGGAAGAAATATGAGAGTGAAAAGACAGAAAGAAAAAATGAGAAAGAAAAAAGAGAAAAGAAGACTAAAGTAAGAAAGGAAGGAAAGAGACAAAGAAAAAAGAAAGAAACAAAGAAAGAAGAGAGTAATATGTAGGAAGGAAGAATGAACGAAAGATAGGAAGGCAAAAGAAGAAAAGAAAAAAGAATGAAAAAAAGAATGAAAGAAGAAAAAAAGAATGAAAGAAAGAAGGAATGAAAGGAAGAAGAAAGACTTGTGAGAGAAGTAAGAAAGAAAGAAGAAAGATGGAAGAAGAACGAAGGAAAGAAGAAGAAAAAGAAAAGAAAGGAAGAAAAGAGAGAAAGAATGAATGAAAGACATGAAAGATGCAAAAAAGATGATAGAAAGAAAGAAAGAGTAAGGAAAGAAGGATAGAAAAATGAGAGTGAAAAGACGAAAGAAAGCAGGAAAGAATGAGAAAGAAAAAATAGAGAAAAGAAGACTAATGGAAAGAAAGGAAGGAAAGAGACAAAGAAAGATGAAAGAAACAACGAAAGAAGAGAGTAATATGAAGGAAGGAAGAAGGAAAGAATGAAAGGAATGCAAAAGAAGAAAAGAAAAGAGAGAAAAAAAGGTGAAAGAAGAAAAAAGAATGAAAGAAAGAAGGAATGAAAGGAAGATGAAAGACTTGAGAGAGAAGAAAGAAGGAAGAAGGAAGAAGAAAGAAAGAAAGAAGAATGAAAACAAATGAAAGAAAGGAAGAAAAGAGAGTAAGAATGAATGAAAGACATGAAAGACACAAAAAAGAAGATAGAAAAATAGAAAGAAGGAAGGAAACGAGGAGAGAAAACGGAACGGAAGAGACGAAAGAAAGAAAGAAAGAAAGAAAGAGAAAGAAAAATGCAGAAAAGAAGACTAAAGGAATGACAGGAAGGATAGAGATAAATAAAGAAAAAAGAAACAAAGAAAAAAGAGGGTAAAATGAAGGAAGAAAGAAAGAAAGAAAGAAAGGAAGGCAAAAGAAGAGAGAAAAAAAAAAGAGAGAAAAGAATGAAAGAAAAAAATGAAAGAAAAAAAGAAGAAATGAAAGGAAGATAAAAGAGTTGAGACAGAAGAGAGAAAAAAAAAAAAAAGAAGGAAGAAGAAAGAAGGAAAGAAGAATAAAAAAAAAAGAAAGATAGAAAGAAATGAGGAAAAATGAATGAAAGACATGAAAGACGCTAAAAAGAAGATAGAAAGAAAGAAAGAAAGAAAGAAGGAAACAAGGAGAGAAAAATGAGAGTGAAAAGACGAAAGAAAGAAAGAATGAGGAAGAAAAAAGAGAGAAAAGAAGACTAAAGGAAAGAAGGAAGGAAAGAGACAAAGAAAGAAGAACGAAACAAAGAAAGAAGAGGGAAATAGAAAGGAAGGAAGAATGAAAGAAAGGAAGGAAAAAGAAAAAAGAAGAAAAAAAGACAGAAAAAAAGAAGGAAAGAAAAAAAGAATGAAAGAAAGAAGGAATGAAAGAAAGATGAAAGACTTGAGAGAGAAGAAAGAAAGAAGAAAGACGGAAGAAGGAGAAAGGACGGAAGAATGAAAAGAAAAGAGAGGAAAGAAAGGAAGAAACGAGAGAAAGAATGAATGGAAGACACGAAAGATGAAAAAAAGAAGATAGAAAGAAAGAACGAAGGACGGAAATGGAGAGAAGAATGAGAGTGAAATAACGAAAGAAAGAAAGAAAGAATGAGAAAAAAAGAAAGATAAAGAAGACTAAAGGAAAGAACGGAAGGAAAGAGACAAAGAACGCTGAAACAAACAAAGAAAGAAGAGAGTAAGGTGAAGGAAGGAAGAAAGAAAGAAAGAAAGATACGAAAAAGAAGAAAGAAAAAAAAAAGGAAAAAAAAAAGAATGAATAAAGAAAAAAGTAAGAAAGAATGGAGGTATGAAAGGAAGGAAAAAGACTAGAGAGAGAAGAAAGAAAAAAGGAAGAAGGGAAAAAGAACGAAAAAAAAAAAAGGAAGAAAAGAGAGAAAGAATGAATGAAAGAAACGAAAGACGCCAAAAAGAAGATAGAAAGAAAGAAGGAAGGAAACAAGGAGAGAAAAATGAGGGTGAAAAGACGAAAGAAAGAAAGAAAGAGTGAGAAAGAAAAAAAAGAGAAAAGAAGAGAAAAGGAAAGAAAGGAAGAAAAGACACAAAGACAGATGAAAGAAACAAAGAAAGAAGAGAGTAATATGAAGGAAGGAAGAATGAAAGAAAGAAATGAAGGCAAAACAAGAAAGAAGGAAAAGAAAAAAAAAGAATGAAGGAAGAAATAAAGAATGAAAGAAAGGAGGAATGAAAGGAAGATGAAAGACTTGAGAGAGAAGAAAGAAAGAAAGAAGTAGAAGAAAGAAGGAAAGAAGAAAGAAAAGAAAAGAAAGGAAAGACAGGAAGAAAAGAGAGAAAGACATGAAAGACGCAAAAAAGAAGATAGAAAGAAAGAAAGAAGGAAGGAAACAAGGAGAGAAAAATGTGAGTGAGAAGACGAAAGAAAGAAAGACAGAATGAGAAAGAAAACAAGGGAAAAGAAGACTAAAGGAAAGAAAGGAAGGAAATAGACAAAGAAAGATGAAACAAAGAAAGAAGAGAGTAATATGAAGAAAGGAAGAATGAATCAAAGAAAGGAAGGCAAAAGAAAGAAGAAAAAAAAAATAAAAGAAAGAAGGAATGAAAGGAAGATGAAAGCCTTGAGAGAGAATAAAGAAAGGAGAGGGAAGGAAGAAGAAAGAAGGAAAGAAGAAAGGAAAGAAAGAAGAAAAAAGAGAGAGAATGAATGAAAGAAATGAAAGACGCAAAGAAGAAGATAGAAAGAAAGAAAGAAGGAAGGAAATGGAGAGAAGAATGAGAGTGAAAAGACGAAAGAAAGAAAGTATGAGAAAAAAACCAAAACAAAAGGAAAGAAAGGAAGGAAAGAGACAAAGAAAGATGAAAGAAAAAAGGAAAGAAGAGAGTAATATGAAGGAAGGAAAAACGAAAGAAATAAAGGTAGGCAAAAGAAGAAAGAAGAAAAAAAGAATGAACGAAGAAAAATAGAATGAAATAAAGAAGGAATGAAAGGAAGATGAAAGACTTGAGAGAGAAGAAAGAAAGAAAGAAGAAAGGAGGAAGAAGAAGGAAGGAAAGATGAAAGAAAAGAAAAGAAAGGAAGAAAAGAGAGGAAAAAAGATTGAAAGACATGAAAAATGCAAAAAAGAAGATACAACGAAAGAAAGAAGGAAGCAAACAAGGAGAGAAGAATGAGAGTGAAAAGACGAAAGAAAGAAAGAAAGAATGAGAAGGAAAAAAAGAGAGAAGAACACTAAAGGAAAGAAAAGAAGCAAAGAGACAAAGAAAGATGAAAGAAACGAAGAAAGAAGAGAGTAATATGAAGGAAGGAAGAGTGAAAGAAAGAAAGGAAGGCAAAAGAAGAAAGAAGAAAAAAAGACAGAAAAAAGAATGAAAGAAGAAAAAAAGATTGAAAAAAAGAAGAAATGAAAGGAAGATGAAAGACTTGAGAGAGAAGAAAGAAAGAAAGAAAGAAGAAGGAAGAAGAAATAAGGAAAGAAGAAAGAAAAGAATAGAAAGGAAAGAAAGGAAGAAAAGAGAGAAAGAATGAAAGACATGAAAGACGCAAAAAAGAAGATGGAAAGAAAGAAAGAAAGAAACAAGGAGAGAAAAATGAGGGTGAAAAGACGAAAGAAAGAAAGAATGAGAAAGAAAACAAGCTTAAAGAAGTCTAAAGGAAAGAAAGGAAGGAAAGAGTCTAAGAAAGATGAAAGGAACAAAGAAAGAAGAGAGTAATATGAAGGAAGGAAGAATGAAAGAAAGAAAGGAAGGAAAAATTAAAAAGAAGAAAAAAAGACAGAAAAAAGAATGAAAGAAGAAAAAAAGAATGAAAGAAAGAAGGAATGGAAGGAAGATGAAAGTCTCGAGAGAGAAGAAAGAAAGAAGAAGAAAGAAGGAAAGAGGAAAGAAAAGAAAAGAAAGGAAAGACAAGAAGAAAAGACAGAAAGAGAATGAAAGACATGACAGATGCAAAAAAGAAGATAGAAAGAAAGAAGGAAGGAAACAAGGAGAGAAAAACGAGAGCGAAAAGACGAAAGAAAGTAAGAAAGAATGAGAAAGAAAAAAAACAGAAAAGTAGAATAAAGGAAAGAAAGGAAGGACAGAGACATAGAAACATGAAAGTAACAAAGAAAGAAGAGAGTAATATAAAGGAAGGAAGAATGAAAGAAAGACAGGAAGGCAAAAGAAGAAAGAAGTAAAAAAGACAGAAATAAATGTATGAAAGAAGAAAAAAGTATGAAAGAAAGATGAAATGAAAGGAAGATGAAAGTCTTGAGAAAGAAAAAAGTAAGAAAGAAGAAATAAGGAAGAAGAAAGAAGGAAAAAAAAAAAAAGAAAGGAAAGAAAGAAAGAAAAGAGAGAAAGAATGAATGAAAGACATGAAAGACGCAAAAAAGAAGATAGAAAGAAAAAAGGAAGAAAAGAAGGAGAGAAAAATGGAAGTGAAATGACGAAAGAAGGAAAGAAAGAATGAGAAAGAAAAAAAGAGAGAAGAAGACTAAAGGAAAGAAAGGAAGGAAAGACAAAGAAAGATGAAACAAAGAAAGAAGAGAGTAATTTGAAGGAAGGAAGAATGAAAGAAAGAAAGGAAGGCAAAAGAAGAAGAAAAAAGACAGAAAAAAAGAATGAAAGAAGAAAAAATGAATGAAAGAAAGAAGGAATGAAAGGAAGATGAAAGACGAGAGAGAAGAAAGAAAGAAAGAAGAAAGAAAGAAGAAGAAAGAAGGAAAGAAGAACGAAAAGAAAGGAATGGAAAGAAAGGAAGAAAAGAGAGAAAGAATGAAAGAAAGACATGAAAGATGCAAAAAAGTAGATAGAAAGAAAAAAGGTAGGAAACAAGGAGAGAAAAATGAAAATGAAAAGACGGAAGAAAGAAAGAAAGAGAAAAAAAAAAAGAGAAAAGAAAACAAAAGAAAAGAAAGGAAGAAAAGAGACAAAGAATGAAAAAAAAAAAAAAGAAAAAAGAGAGTTAAATGAAGGAAGGAAAAAAGAAAGAAAGAAAGGAAGGAAAAAGAAAAAAGAAGAAAAAAGACACAAAAAAGAATGAAAGAAGAAAAGAATGAAAGAAAGAAGGAATGAAAGGAAGATGAAAGACTTGAGAGAGAAGAAACAAAGAAAGAAGAAAGCAGGAAGAAGAAAGAAGGAAAGAAGAATGAAAAGAAAAGAAAGGAAGAAAAGAGAGAAAGAATGAATGAAAGACATGAAAGACACAAAAAAGAATGTAGAAAGAAAGAAACAAGGAAGGAAACAAGGAGAGAAAAATGAAAGTGAAAAGACGAAAGAAAGAAAGAAAGAATGAGTAAGAGAAGAAGAGAAAAGAAGACTAAAGGAAAGAAGGGAAGGAAAAAGACAAGGAAAGATGAAAGAAACAAAGAAAGAAGAGAGTAATATGAAGGAAGGAAGAATGAAAGATAGAAAGGAAGGCCAAAGAAGAAAGAAGAAAAAAGGAGAAAAAAAGAATGAAAGAAGAAAAAAAGAATGAAAGAAAGAAGGAATGAAAAGAACATGAAAGACTTTACAGAGAAGAAACAAAGAAAGAAGAGAGAAAGAAGAAGAAAGAAGGAAAGCAGAAAGAAAAGAAAATAAAGGAATAAAAGAGAGAAAGAGTGAATGAAAGAAATGAAAGATGGAAGAAAGAAGATAGAAAAAAAGAAAGAAGGAAGGAAACAAAGTGAGAAAAATGACAGTGAAAAGATGAAAGAAAGAAAGAATGAGAAAGAAAAAAGAGAAAAGAAGACTAAAGGAAAGTAAGGAAGGAAAGAGACAAAGAAAGGCGAAGGAAACAAAGAAAGAAGAGAGTAATATGAAGGAAGTAAGAATGAAAGAAAGAAAGGAAGGCAAAAGAAGAAAGAAGAAAAAAGACAGAAAAAAGGAATGAAGTAAGAAAAAAGAATGAAAGAAAGAAGGAGTGAAAGGAAGATGAAAGTCTTGAGAGAGAAAAAAGAAAGAAAGAAGTAAGAAGGCAGAAGAAAGAAGGAAAGAACGAAAAGAAAAGACAGGAAAGGATGAAAAGAGAGAAAGAATGAATGAAAGACATGAAAGACGCAAAAAAGAAGATAGAAAGAAAAAAGGAAGGAAACAAGGAGAGAAAAATGAGAGTGAAAAGACGAAAGAAAGAAAGAAAGAATGAGAAAGACAAAAGAGAAAGGAAGACAAAGGAAAGAACGGAATGAAAGAGACAAAGAGATAAAAGAAACAAAGAAAGAAGAGAGAAATATGAAGGAAGAATGAAAGAATGAAAGGAAGGCAAAAGAAGAAAGAAGAAAAAAGACAGAGAAAAGGAATGAAGGAAGAAAAAAGAATGAAAGAAAGAAGCAGTGAAAGGAAGATGAAAGACTTGACAGAGACGAAAGAAAGAAAGAAGAAAGAAGGCAGAAGCAAGAAGGAAAGAAGAAAGAAAAGAAAAGAAAGGAAAGAAAGGAAGAACAGGGAGAAAGAATGAATGAAATACATGACAGACACAAAACAGTAGAAAGAAAGAAAGAAGGGAGGAAACAAGGAAGAAATATGAGAGTGAAAAGACAGAAAGAAAAAATGAGAAAGAAAAAAGAGAAAAGAAGACTAAAGTAAGAAAGGAAAGAAAGACACAAAAAAAGAAAAAAGAAACAAAAAAAGAAGGGATTAATAGGAAGAAAGAAAGAATGAAAAAAAAAAAGGAAGGAAAAAAAAAAAAAAAAAAAAGAAAGAAAAAAAGAATGAAAAAAAAAAAAAAGAAAGAAAGAAAGAAGGAAAGAAAGGAAGATGAAAGACTTGAGAGAGAAGAAAGAAAGAAAGAAGAAAGAAGGAAGAAGAACGAAGGAAAGAAGAAGAAAAAGAAAAGAAAGGAAGAAAAGAGAGAAAGAATGAATGAAAGACATGAAAGATGCAAATAAGATGATAGAAAGAAAGAAAGAGGAAGGAAAGAAGGATAGAAAAATGAGAGTGAAAAGACGAAAGAAAGAAGGAAAGAATGAGAAAGAAAAAATAGAGAAAAGAAGACTAATGGAAAGAAAGGAAGGAAAGAGACAAAGAAAGATGAAAGAAACAACGAAAGAAGAGAGTAATAAGAAGGAAGAAAAAATGAAAGAAAAAAAGGAATAAAAAAAAAGAAAAAAAAAGAAAGAAAAAAAGGTGAAAAAAGAAAAAAGAATGAAAGAAAGAAGGAAAGAAAGGAAGAAGAAAGACTTGAGAGAGAAGAAAGAAGGAAGAAGGAAAAAGAAAGAAAGAAAAAAGAATAAAAAAAAATAAAAGAAAGGAAGAAAAGAGAGAAAGAATGAATGAAAGATATAAAAGACACAAAAAAGAAGATAAAAAAATAAAAAGAAGGAAGGAAACGAGGAGAGAAAACGGAACGGAAAAGACGAAAGAAAGAAAGAAAGAAAGAATGAGAAAGAAAAATGCAGAAAAGAAGACTAAAGGAATGACAGGAAGGATAGAGCTAAATAAAGATGAAAGAAACAAAGAAAGAAGAGAGAAATATGAAGGAAGAATGAAAGAAAGAAAGGAAGGCAAAAGAAGAGAGAACAAAAAAAGAGAGAAAAGAATGAAAGAAAAAAATGAATGAAAGAAAGAAGGAATGAAAGGAAGATGAAAGACTTGAGACAGAAGAGAGAAAGAAAGAAGAAAGAAGGAAGAAGAAAGAAGGAAAGAAGAATGAAAAGAAAAGAAAGATAGGAAGAAATGAGGAAGAATGAATGAAAGACATGAAAGACGCTAAAAAGAAGATAGAAAGAAAGAAAGAAAGAAAGAAGGAAACAAGGAGAGAAAAATGAGAGTGAAAAGACGAAAGAAAGAAAGAATGAGGAAGAAAAAAGAGAGAAAAGAAGACTAAAGGAAAGAAGGAAGGAAAGAGACAAAGAAAGATGAACGAAACAAAGAAAGAAGAGGGTAATATGAAGGAAGGAAGAATCAAAGAAAGGAAGGCAAAAGAAGAAAGAAGAAAAAAAGAGAGAAAAAAAGAATGAACGAAGAAAAAAAGAATGAAAGAAACAAGGAATGAAAGAAAGATGAAAAACTTGAGAGAGGAAAGAAACAAGAAAGACGGAAGAAGGAGAAAGGACGGAAGAATGAAAAGAAAAGAGAGGAAAGAAAGGAAGAAACGAGAGAAAGAATGAATGGAAGACACGAAAGATGCAAAAAAGAAGATAGAAAGAAAGAACGAAGGACGGAAATGGAGAGAAGAATGAGAGTGAAATAACGAAAGAAAGAAAGAAAGAATGAGAAAAAAAGAAAGATAAAGAAGACTAAAGGAAAGAACGGAAGGAAAGAGACAAAGAACGCTGAAACAAACAAAGAAAGAAGAGAGTAATGTGAAGGAAGGAAGAATGAAAGAAAGAAAGATAGGCAAAAGAAGAAAGAAGAAAAAAAGGCAGAAAAAAAGAATGAATAAAAAAAAAAGTAAGAAAGAGTGGAGGAATGAAAGGAAGGCAAAAGACTTGAGAGAGAAGAAAGAAAGAAGGAAGAAGGGAAAAAGAACGAAAAGAAAGAAAGGAAGAAAAGAGAGAAAGAATGAATGAAAGAAACGAAAGACGCCAAAAAGAAGATAGAAAGAAAGAAGGAAGGAAACAAGGAGAGAAAAATGAGGGTGAAAAGACGAAAGAAAGAAAGAAAGAGTGAGACAAAAAAAAAGAGAAAAGAAGAGTAAAGAAAAGAAAGGAAGAAAAGACACAAAGACAGATGAAAGAAACAAAGAAAGAAGAGAGTAATATGAAGGAAGGAAGAATGAAAGAAAGAAATGAAGGCAAAACAAGAAAGAAGGAAAAAAGAGAAAAAAAGAATGAAGGAAGAAATAAAGAATGAAAGAAAGGAGGAATGAAAGGAAGATGAAAGACTTGAGAGAGAAGAAAGAAAGAAAGAAGTAGAAGAAAGAAGGAAAGAAGAAAGAAAAGAAAAGAAAGGAAAGACAGGAAGAAAAGAGAGAAAGATATGAAAGACGCAAAAAAGAAGATAGAAAGAAAGAAAGAAGGAAGGAAACAAGGAGAGAAAAATGTGAGTGAGAAGACGAAAGAAAGAAAGACAGAATGAGAAAGAAAACAAGGGAAAAGAAGACTAAAGGAAAGAAAGGAAGGAAATAGACAAAGAAAGATGAAACAAAGAAAGAAGAGAGTAATATGAAGAAAGGAAGAATGAATCAAAGAAAGGAAGGCAAAAGAAAGAAGAAAAAAAGAATAAAAGAAAGAAGGAATGAAAGGAAGATGAAAGCCTTGAGAGAGAATAAAGAAAGGAGAGGGAAGGAAGAAGAAAGAAGGAAAGAAGAAAGGAAAGAAAGAAGAAAAAAGAGAGAGAATGAATGAAAGAAATGAAAGACGCAAAGAAGAAGAAAGAAAGAAAAAAAGAAGGAAGAAAAGGGAGAGAAGAAAGAGAGAGAAAAGAAGAAAAAAAGAAAGTAGGAGAAAGAAACAAAAACAAAAGGAAAGAAAGGAAGGAAAGAGACAAAGAAAGATGAAAGAAACAAGGAAAGAAGAGAGTAATATGAAGGAAGGAAGAACGAAAGAAAGAAAGGTAGGCAAAAGAAGAAAGAAGAAAAAAAGAATGAAAGAAGAAAAATAGAATGAAATAAAGAAGGAATGAAAGGAAGATGAAAGACTTGAGAGAGAAGAAAGAAAGAAAGAAGAAAGGAGGAAGAAGAAGGAAGGAAAGATGAAAGAAAAGAAAAGAAAGGAAGGAAGAAAAGAGAGGAAAAAACATTGAAAAACATGAAAAATGCAAAAAAGAAGATACAACGAAAGAAAGAAGGAAGCAAACAAGGAGAGAAGAATGAGAGTGAAAAGACGAAAGAAAGAAAGAAAGAATGAGAAGGAAAAAAAGAGAGAAGAACAATAAAGGAAAGAAAAAAAGCAAAGAGACAAAGAAAGATGAAAGAAAAGAAGAAAGAAGAGAGTAATATGAAGGAAGGAAGAGAGAAAGAAAGAAAGGAATGAAAAAGAAAAAAGAAAAAAAAAAGACAGAAAAAAGAAAAAAAGAAGAAAAAAAGATTGAAAGAAAGAAGGAATGAAAGGAAGATGAAAGACCTGAGAGAGAAGAAAGAAAGAAAGAAAGAAGAGGGAAGAAGAAAGAAGGAAAGAAGAACGAAAAGAAAAGAAAGAAAGGAAGAAAAGAGAGAAAGAATGAAAGACATGAAAGACGCAAAAAAGAAGATGGAAAGAAAGAAAGAAAGAAACAAGGAGAGAAAAATGAGAGTGAAAAGACGAAAGAAAGAAAGAATGAGAAAGAAAACAAGCTTAAAGAAGTCTAAAGGAAAGAAAGGAAGGAAAGAGTCTAAGAAAGATGAAAGGAACAAAGAAAGAAGAGAGTAATATGAAGGAAGGAAGAATGAAAGAAAGAAAGGAAGGCAAAATTATAAAGAAAAAAAGACAGAAAAAAGAATGAAAGAAGAAAAAAAGAATGAAAGAAAGAAGGAATGGAAGGAAGATGAAAGTCTCGAGAGAGAAGAAAGAAAGAAGAAGAAAGAAGGAAAGAGGAAAGAAAAGAAAAGAAAGGAAAGACAAGAAGAAAAGACAGAAAGAGAATGAAAGACATGACAGATGCAAAAAAGAAGAAAAAAAGAAAGAAGGAAGGAAACAAGGAGAAAAAAAGGAGAGCAAAAAGAAGAAAGAAAGAAAGAAAGAAAGAGAAAAAAAAAAAACAAAAAAGAAGAAAAAAGGAAAGAAAGGAAGGACAGAGACAAAGAAAGAAGAAAGAAACAAAGAAAGAAGAGAGTAATATGAAGGAAAGAAGAATGAAAGAAAGACAGGAAGGCAAAAGAAGAAAGAAGTAAAAAAGACAGAAATAAATGTATGAAAGAAGAAAAAAGTATGAAAGAAAGATGAAATGAAAGGAAGATGAAAGTCTTGAGAAAGAAAAAAGTAAGAAAGAAGAAATAAGGAAGAAGAAAGAAGGAAAGAAGAAAAAAGAAAGGAAAGAAAGAAAGAAAAGAGAGAAAGAATGAATGAAAGACATGAAAGACGCAAAAAAGAAGATAGAAAGAAAAAAGGAAGGAAACAAGGAGAGAAAAATGGAAGTGAAATGACGAAAGAAGGAAAGAAAGAATGAGAAAGAAAAAAAGAGAGAAGAAGACTAAAGGAAAGAAAGGAAGGAAAGACAAAGAAAGATGAAAGAAAGAAAGAAGAGAGTAATTAGAAGGAAGGAAAAATAAAAGAAAGAAAGGAAGGAAAAAGAAGAAGAAAAAAGACAGAAAAAAAGAAAGAAAGAAGAAAAAATGAATGAAAGAAAGAAGGAAAGAAAGGAAGATGAAAGACGAGAGAGAAGAAAGAAAGAAAGAAGAAAGATTGAAGAAGAAAGAAGGAAAGAAGAACGAAAAGAAAGGAATGGAAAGAAAGGAAGAAAAGAGAGAAAGAATGAAAGAAAGACATGAAAGATGCAAAAAAGTAGATAGAAAGAAAAAAGGTAGGAAACAAGGAGAGAAAAATGAAAATGAAAAGACGGAAGAAAGAAAGAATGAGAAAGAAAAAAAGAGAAAAGAAGACTAAACGAAAGAAAGTAAGGAATGAGACAAAGAATGATGAAAGAAAAAAGAAAGAAGAGAGTAATAAAAAGGAAGGAAGAAGGAAAGAAAGAAAGGAAGGCAAAAGAAGAAAGAAAAAAAAAAACACAAAAAAGAAAGAAGAAAAAAAAGAAAGAAAAAAGGAATGAAAGGAAGATGAAAGACTTGAGAGAGAAGAAACAAAGAAAGAAGAAAGCAGGAAGAAGAAAGAAGGAAAGAAGAATGAAAAGAAAAGAAAGGAAGAAAAGAGAGAAAGAATGAATGAAAGACATGAAAGACACAAAAACGAATGTAGAAAGACAGAAACAAGGAAGGAGACAAGGAGAGAACAATGAGAGTGAAAAGACGAAAGAAAGAAAGAAAGAATGAGTAAGAGAAGAAGAGAAAAGAAGACTAAAGGAAAGAAGGGAAGGAAAAAGACAAGGAAAGATTAAAGAAACAAAGAAAGAAGAGAGTAATATGAAGGAAGGAAGAATGAAAGATAGAAAGGAAGGCCAAAGAAGAAAGAAGAAAAAAGGAGAAAAAAAGAATGAAAGAAGAAAAAAAGAATGAAAGAAAGAAGGAATGAAAGGAAGATGAAAGACTTTAGAGAGAAGAAAGAAAGAAAGAAGAGAGAAGGAAGAGGAAAGAAGGAAAGCAGAAAGAAAAGAAAATAAAGGAATAAAAGAGAGAAAGAGTGAATGAAAGAAATGAAAGATGGAAGAAAGAAGATAGAAAAAAAGAAAGAAGGAAGGAAACAAAGTGAGAAAAATGACAGTGAAAAGATGAAAGAAAGAAAGAATGAGAAAGAAAAAAGAGAAAAGAAGACTAAAGGAAAGTAAGGAAGGAAAGAGACAAAGAAACACGAAGGAAACAAAGAAAGAAAAGAGTAATATGAAGGAAAGAAGAATGAAAGAAAGAAAGGAATGCAAAAGAAGAAAGAAGAAAAAAGACAGATAAAAGGAATGAAGTAAGAAAAAAGAATGAAAGAAAGAAGGAATGAAAGGAAGATGAAAGACTCTAGAGAGAAGAAAGACAGAAAGAAGAAAGAAGGAAGAAGAAGGAAAGAATAAAGAAAAGAAAGGAAAGGAAAGAAAGGAAGAAAAGAGAGAAAGAAAGAATGAAAGACATGAAAGCCGCAAAAAAGAAGATAGAAAGAAAGAAGGAATGAAACAAGGAGAGAAGAATGAGAGAGAAAAGACGAAAGAAAGAAATAATGAGAAAAAAATAGAAAAGAAGACAAAGGAAAGAAAGGAAGGAAAGAGACAAAAAGAGATGAAAGAAACAAAGAAAGAAGAGACTGATATGAAGGAAGGAATAATGAAAGACAGAAATGTAGGCAAAAGAAGAAAGAACAAATGACAGAAAAGATTGAAGGAAGAAAAACTGAATGAAGGAAAGAAAGAATGATAGGAGGATGAAAGCCTTGAGAGAGAAGAAAGAAAGAAAGGAGAAGGTAGGAAGAAGAAAGAAGGAAAGAAGAACGAAAAGAAACGAAAGAAAGGAAGAAAAGAGAAAGAATGAATGAAAGACATGAAAGACGCAAAAAAGAAGATATAAAGAAAGAAGGAAGGAAACAAGGAGAGAAAACTATACGTGAAAAGAGGAAAGAAAGATGAGAAAGAAAAAAGGAGAAAAGAAGACTAAAGAAAAGAAAGGAACGAAAGAGACAAAGAAAGATGAAAGAAACAAAGAAAGAAGAGAGTAATATGAAGGAAGGAACAATGAAAGAAAGGAAGGCAAAAGAAAGAAAGAAGAAAAAAAGAATGAAAGAAAGAAGGAATGAAAGGAAGATGAAAGACGAGAGAGAAGAAAGAAAGAAAGGAGAATGAAGGAAGAAGAAACAAGGAAAGAAGAACGAAAAGAAAAGAAAGGAAAGAAAGGAAGAAAAGAGAGAAATTGAATGAAAGACATGAAAGACGCAAAAAAGAATATAGAAAGAAAGAAAGAAGGAAGGAAACAAGGGAGAAAAATGAAAGTGAAAAGACGAAAGAAAGAAAGAGTGAGACAGAAAAAAAGAGTAAAGTTCAGTAAAGAAAAGAAACGAAGGAAAGAGACAAAGACAGATGAAAGAAACAGAGAAAGAAGAGAGTAATGTGAAGGAAGGAAGAACGAAAGAAAGGAAGGCAAAAGAAGAAAGAAGAAAAAAGACAGAAAAAAATGAAGGAAGAAAAAAGAAACAAGGAAAGGAGGAATGAAAGGAAGATGAAAGACTTGGAAGAAAAGAAAGAAAGAAGAAAGAAGAAGAAAGAAGGAAAGAAGAAAGAACAGAAAAGAAAGAAAGGAAGAAAAGAGAGAAAGAATGACAAACAC
Organism: Manis javanica; assembly: GCF_040802235.1. Lineage (NCBI taxonomy): Eukaryota > Metazoa > Chordata > Mammalia > Pholidota > Manidae > Manis > Manis javanica. Next base: position 20,121 of record NW_027332179.1, on the reverse strand, counting down.
ACGAAAGACACAAAAAAGAAGATAGAAAGAAAGAAAGAAGGAAGGAAACAAGGAGAGAAAAATGTGAAACGACAAAAGAAGGAAAGAAGGAGAAAAAACAAAAGAGAAAAAAAGACTAATGAAAAGAAAGGAAGGAAAGAGAAAAAAAAAAATGAAAGAAAAAAAGAAAGAAGAGAGTAATATGAGGGAAGGAAGAATGAAAGAAAGAAAGGAAGCAAAAGAAGAAACAAGAAAAAAGACAAAAAAAGAATGAACAAAGAAAAAAGAATGAAAGAAGGAATGAAAGGAAGACGAAAGACTTGAGAGAGAAGAAAGAAGAAAGAAGGAAAGAAGAATGAAAAGAAAAGAAAGGAATAAAAGAGGGAAAGAATGAATGAAAGACATGAAAGATGCAAAAAAGAAGATAGAAGGAAAGAAGGAAGGAAACAAGGAGAGAAAAATGAGGGTGAAAAGACGAAAGAAAGAAAGAAAGAATGCGAAAGAAAAACTAGAGAAAAGAAGACTAATGAAAAGAAAAGAAGGAAAGAGACAAAGATGAAAGAAACAAAGAAAGAAAAGAGTAATATGAAGGAAGGAAGAATGAAAGAAAGAAAGGAAGGCAAAAGAAGAAAGAAGAAAAAAAAGAAAGAGAGAAGAATGAAAGAAAGAAGAAAAGAAAGGAAGATGAAAGACCTGAGAGAGAAGAAAGAAAGAAAGAAAGAAAGAAAGAAAGAAAGAAAGAAAGAAAGAAAGAAAAAAGAAAGGAGGAGGAAGAAAGAAGGAAAGAAGAACGAAAAGAAAGAAAGGAAGAAATGAGAGAAAGAATGAATGAAAGACATGAAACACAAAAAAAGATAGAAAGAAAGAAAGAAGGAAGGAAACAAGTAGAGAAAAATGAGAGCGAAAAGACGAAGGAAAGAAAGAAGGAGGAAGAAAAAAAAGAGAAAAGAAGACTAAAGGAAAGAAAGGAAGGAAAGAGACAAAGAAAGATGAAAGAAACAAAGAAAGAAGAGGGTAATATGAAGGAAGGAAGAATGAAAGAAAGAAAGGAAGGCAAAAGAATGAAGAAAAAAGAATGAAAGAAAGAAGGAATGAAGGGAAGATAAAAGAATAAAGAGAAAAGAAACAAAGAAGAAGAAAGAAGGAAAGAAGAAAGAAAAGAAAAGAAAGAAAGAAAGAAATGAAAGAATGAATGAATGACATGAAAGATGAAAAAAAGTAAAAAGAAAGAAGGAAGGAAATAAATAGAGAAAAATTAGAGTGAAAAGACAAAAGAAAAAAAGACTAAGAAAAAAAGAGAAAAGAGGTCTAAAGGTAAGAAAGGAAGGAAAGAGACAAAGAAAGATGAAGGAAACAAAGAAAGAAGAAAGTAATATGAAGGAAGGAAGAATGAAAGAAAGAAAGGAAGGCAAAAGAAGAAAGAAGAAAAAAGACAGAAAAAAAGAATTAACGAAGGAAAAAAGAATGAAAGATAGAAGGAATGAAAGAAAAATGAAAGACGAGATATAAGAAAGAAAGAAAGATGAAAGAAGGAAGAAGAAAGAAGGAAAGAAGAAAGAAAAGAAAAGAAAGGAAGAAAAGAGAGAAAGAAAGAATGAAAGACATGAAAGATGCAAAAAAGAAGATAGAAAAAGAGAAAGAAGGAAGGAAACAAGGAGAGAAAAATAAAAGTGAAAAGACGAAAGAAAGATGAGAAAGAAAAAAGGAGAAAACAAGAATAAAGAAAAGAAAGGAAAGAAAGAGACAAAGAAAGATGAAAGAAACAAAGGAAGAAGAGAGTAATATGAAGGAAGGAAGAATGAAAGAAAGGAAGGCAAAAGAAAGAAGAAAAAAATGAAAGAAAGAAGTAATGAAAGGAAGATGAAAGACTTGAGGGAGAAGAAAGAAAGGACAAAGAAGGAAGAAGAAAGAAGGAATGAAGAATGAAAAGAAAAGAAAGGAAGAAAATAGAGAAAGAAAGAATTAAAGACATGAAAGACAAAAAAAAGAAGATAGAAAGAAAGAAAGAAGGAAGGAAACAAGTAGAGAAAAATGAGTCAAAATACGAAAGAAAGAAAGAATGCGAAAGAAAAAAAGAAAAGACTAAAGGAGAGAAAGGAAGGAAAGAGACAAAGAAAGATGAAACAAAGAAAGAAGAGGGTAATATGAAGGAAGGAAGAATGAAAGAAAGGAAGGCAAAAGAAGAAAGAAGAAAAAAGACAGAAAAAAAGAATTAACGAAGGAAAAAAGAATGAAAGATAGAAGGAATGAAAGAAAAATGAAAGACGAGATATAAGAAAGAAAGAAAGATGAAAGAAGGAAGAAGAAAGAAGGAAAGAAGAAAGAAAAGAAAAGAAAGGAAGAAAAGAGAGAAAGAAAGAATGAAAGACATGAAAGATGCAAAAAAGAAGATAGAAAAAGAGAAAGAAGGAAGGAAAAAAGGAGAGAAAAATAAAAGTGAAAAGACGAAAGAAAGATGAGAAAGAAAAAAGGAGAAAACAAGAATAAAGAAAAGAAAGGAAAGAAAGAGACAAAGAAAGATGAAAGAAACAAAGGAAGAAGAGAGTAATATGAAGGAAGGAAGAAAGAAAGAAAGGAAGGCAAAAGAAAGAAGAAAAAAATGAAAGAAAGAAGTAATGAAAGGAAGATGAAAGACTTGAGAGAGAAGAAAGAAAGGACAAAGAAGGAAGAAGAAAGAAGGAATGAAGAATGAAAAGAAAAGAAAGGAAGAAAATAGAGAAAGAAAGAATTAAAGACATGAAAGACTCAAAAAAGAAGATAGAAAGAAAGAAAGAAGGAAGGAAACAAGTAGAGAAAAATGAGTCAAAATACGAAAGAAAGAAAGAATGCGAAAGAATAAAAGAGAAGACTAAAGGAGAGAAAGGAAGGAAAGAGACAAAGAAAGATGAAAAAAAAAAAGAAAGAAGAGAGAAATAAGAAGGAAGAAAGAATAAAAGAAAGAAAGGAAAAAGAAGAAAGAAAAAAAAAGAAAAAAAAAAAGGAAAGAAAGGAGGAATGATAGGAAGATGAAAGACTTGAGAGAGAAGAAAGAAAGAAAGAAGAAGAAGAAAGAAGGAAAGAAGAAAGAAAGGAAAAGAAAGAAAGAAAGGAAGAAAATAGAGAAAGAAAGAATGAAAGACATGAAAGACATAAAAAAGAAGATAGAAAGAAAGAAAGAAGAAGGAAACAAGGAGAGAAAAATGAGAGTGAAAAGAAGAAAGAAAGAAATAATGCAAAAGAAAAAAAGAGAAAAGTAGACTAAAGGAAAGAAAGGAAGGAAACAGAAAAAGAAAGAAGAAAGAAACAAAGAAAGAATAGAGTAAAATGAAGAAACGAAGAATTAAAAAAAGAAAGGAAGACAGAAAAAGAAAGAAGAAAAAAAGACAGAAAAAAAGAATGAAAGAAACAAGGAATGAAAGGAAGATGAAAGACTTGAGAGAGAGGAAAGAAAGACAGAAGAAGAAAGAAGGAAAGAAGAAAGAAAAGAAAAGAAAGGAAAGACAGGAATACAAGAGAGAAAGAAAGAATGAAAGACATAAAAGATGCAAAAAAGAAGATAGAAAGAAAGAAAGACGGAAGGAAATAAGGAAAGAAAAATGAGAGTGAAAAGACGAAAGAAAGGAAGGATGAGAAAGAAAAAAAGGGAAAAGAAAACTAAAGAAAGAAAGGAAGGAAAGAGAAAAAGAAAGAAGAAAAAAAAAAAGAAAGAAGAGAGAAAAAAGAAGGAAGGAAGAATGAAAGAAAGAGCGGCAGGAAAAGGAAGAAAGAAGAAGAAAAGACAGAAAAAAAGAATGAAAGATGAAAAAAAGAATGAAAGAAAGAAGGAATGAAAGAAAGATGAAAGACTTGAGACAGAAGACAGGAAGAAGGAAGAAGGAAGAAGAAGGAAAGAAGAAAGAAAAGAAAGGAAAGGAAAGAAAGGAAGAAAAGAAAGAAAGAAAGAAAGAAATGAAAGACGCAAAAAAGAAGATAGAAAGAAAGAAAGAATGAAGGAAACAAGGACAGAAAAATGACAGTGAAATGACGAAAGAAAGAAAGAAAGAATGAGAAAGAAAGAAAGAGAAAAGAAGACTAACGGAAAGAAAGGAAGGAAATAGACAAAGATGAAAGAAATAAAGAAAGAAGAGAGTAATGTGAAGGAAGGAAGAATGAAAGAAATAAAGGAAGGCAAAAGAAGAAAGAAGAAAAAAGAAAAAAAAGAAAGAAAAATAAAAGAAAGAAAGAAGGAATAAAAGGAAAATGAAAGAGTAGAGAGAGAAGAAAAAAAAAAAAAAGAATGAAGGGAAGAAAAAAGAAAAAAAAAAAGAAAAAAAAGAAAGAAAAGAGAGAAAGAAAGAATGAAAGACATGAAAGACACAAAAAAGAAGATAGAAAGAAAGAAAGAAGGAGGGAAACAAGGAGAGGAAAATGAGAGTGAAAAGACGAAAGAAAGAAAGAAAGAATGAGAAAGAAAAAAGAGAAAAGAAGACAAAGGAAAGAAAGGAAGGAAAGAGACAAAGAAAGATGAAATAAAAAAAGAAAGAAGAGAGTAATACGAAGGAAGAATGAAAGAAAGAAAGGAAGGCAAAAGAAGAAAGAAGAAAAAAAGACAGAACAAAAGAATGAAAGATGAAAAAAAGAATGAAAGAAAGAAGGAGTGAAAGGAAGATGAAAGACTCTAGAGAGAAGAAAGACAGAAAGAAGAAAGAAGGAAGAAGAAGGAAAGAAAAAAGAAAAGAAAGAAAAGGAAAGAAAAGAAAAAAAGAGAAAAAAAAAGAAAGAAAGACAAGAAAGCCGAAAAAAAGAAGAAAGAAAGAAAGAAGGAAAGAAACAAGGAGAGAAGAATGAGAGAGAAAAGACGAAAGAAAGAAATAATGAGAAAAAAATAGAAAAGAAGACAAAGGAAAGAAAGGAAGGAAAGAGACAAAAAGAGATGAAAGAAACAAAGAAAGAAGAGACTGATATGAAGGAAGGAATAATGAAAGACAGAAATGTAGGCAAAAGAAGAAAGAAGAACAAAAGACAGAAAAGATTGAAGGAAGAAAAACTGAATGAAGGAAAGAAAGAATGATAGGAGGATGAAAGCCTTGAGAGAGAAGAAAGAAAGAAAGAAGAAGGTAGGAAGAAGAAAGAAGGAAAGAAGAACGAAAAGAAACGAAAGAAAGGAAGAAAAGAGAAAGAATGAATGAAAGACATGAAAGACGCAAAAAAGAAGATATAAAGAAAGAAGGAAGGAAACAAGGAGAGAAAACTATACGTGAAAAGACGAAAGAAAGATGAGAAAGAAAAAAGGAGAAAAGAAGACTAAAGAAAAGAAAGGAACGAAAGAGACAAAGAAAGATGAAAGAAACAAAGAAAGAAGAGAGTAATATGAAGGAAGGAAGAATGAAAGAAAGGAAGGCAAAAGAAAGAAAGAAGAAAAAAGAATGAAAGAAAGAAGGAATGAAAGGAAGATGAAAGACGAGAGAGAAGAAAGAAAGAAAGGAGAATGAAGGAAGAAGAAACAAGGAAAGAAGAACGAAAAGAAAAGAAAGGAAAGAAAGGAAGAAAAGAGAGAAATTGAATGAAAGACATGAAAGACGCAAAAAAGAATATAGAAAGAAAGAAAGAAGGAAGGAAACAAGGGAGAAAAATGAAAGTGAAAAGACGAAAGAAAGAAAGAGTGAGACAGAAAAAAAGAGTAAAGTTCAGTAAAGAAAAGAAACGAAGGAAAGAGACAAAGACAGATGAAAGAAACAGAGAAAGAAGAGAGTAATGTGAAGGAAGGAAGAACGAAAGAAAGGAAGGCAAAAGAAGAAAGAAGAAAAAAAGACAGAAAGAAATGAAGGAAGAAAAAAGAAACAAGGAAAGGAGGAATGAAAGGAAGATGAAAGACTTGGAAGAGAAGAAAGAAAGAAGAAAGAAGAAGAAAGAAGGAAAGAAGAAAGAACAGAAAAGAAAGAAAGGAAGAAAAGAGAGAAAGAATGACAAACACATGAAAGACACAAAAAAGAAGATAGAAAGAAAGAAAGAAGGAAGGAAACAAGGAGAGAAAAATGTGAAACGACGAAAGAAGGAAAGAATGAGAAAAAACAAAAGAGAAAAGAAGAATAATGGAGAGAAAGGAAGGAAAGAGACAAAGATGAAAGAAACAAAGAAAGAAAAGAGTAATGTGAAGAAAGGAAGAATGAAAGAAAGAAAGGAAGAAAAAAGAAGAAAGAAGAAAAAAAAGAAAGAGAGAAGAAAAAAAGAAAAAAGAAATGAAAGAAAGAGGAAAGACGAGAGAGAGAAAAAAGAAAGAAAAAAAGAAAAAAAGAAAAAAGAAAGGAGGAAGAAAAAAGAAGGAAAAAAAAACGAAAAGAAAGAAAGGAAGAAATGAGAGAAAGAATGAATGAAAGACATGAAAGACACAAAAAAAGATAGAAAGAAAGAAAGAAGGAAGGAAACAAGTAGAGAAAAATGAGAGCGAAAAGACGAAGGAAAGAAAGAATGAGGAAGAAAAAAAAGAGAAAAGAAGACTAAAGGAAAGAAAGGAAGGAAAGAGACAAAGAAAGATGAAAGAAACAAAGAAAGAAGAGGGTAATATGAAGGAAGGAAGAATGAAAGAAAGAAAGGAAGGCAAAAGAATGAACAAAAAAGAATGAAAGAAAGAAGGAATGAAGGAAAGATGAAACACTTGAGAGAGAAGAAACAAAGAAGAAGAAAAAAGGAAAAAAGAAGGAAAAGAAAAGAAAGAAAGGAAGAAAAGAAAGAATGAATGAAAGAAATGAAAGATGCAAAAAAGTAGAAAGAAAGAAGGAAGGAAATAAGGAGAGAAAAATGAGAGTGAAAAGACGAAAGAAAGAATGACGAAGAAAAAAAGAGAAAAGAGGACTAAAGGTAAGAAAGGAAGGAAAGAGACAAAGAAAGATGAAACAGAGAAAGAAGAGGGTAATATGAAGGAAGGAAGAATGAAAGAAAGAAAGGAAGGAAAAAGAAGAAAGAAGAAAAAAGACAGAAAAAAAGAATTAACGAAGGAAAAAAGAATGAAAGAAAGAAGGAATGAAAGAAAAATGAAAGAGGAGATAAAAGAAAGAAAGAAAGATGAAAGAAGGAAGAAGAAAGAAGGAAAGAAGAAAGAAAAGAAAAGAAAGGAAGAAAAGAGAGAAAGAAAGAATGAAAGACATGAAAGATGCAAAAAAGAAGATAGAAAAAGAGAAAGAAGGAAGGAAACAAGGAGAGAAAAATAAAAGTGAAAAGACGAAAGAAAGATGAGAAAGAAAAAAGGAGAAAACAAGAATAAAGAAAAGAAAGGAAAGAAAGAGACAAAGAAAGATGAAAGAAACAAAGGAAGAAGAGAGTAATATGAAGGAAGGAAGAATGAAAGAAAGGAAGGCAAAAGAAAGAAGAAAAAAATGAAAGAAAGAAGTAATGAAAGGAAGATGAAAGACTTGAGGGAGAAGAAAGAAAGGACAAAGAAGGAAGAAGAAAGAAGGAATGAAGAATGAAAAGAAAAGAAAGGAAGAAAATAGAGAAAGAAAGAATTAAAGACATGAAAGACTCAAAAAAGAAAATAGAAAGAAAGAAAGAAGGAAGGAAACAAGTAGAGAAAAATGAGTCAAAATACGAAAGAAAGAAAGAATGCGAAAGAATAAAAGAGAAGACTAAAGGAGAGAAAGGAAGGAAAGAGACAAAGAAAGATGAAACAAAGAAAGAAGAGGGTAATATGAAGGAAGGAAGAATGAAAGAAAGGAAGGCAAAAGAAGAAAGAAGAAAAAAGACAGAAAAAAAGAATTAACGAAGGAAAAAAGAATGAAAGATAGAAGGAATGAAAGAAAAATGAAAAACGAGATATAAGAAAGAAAGAAAGATGAAAGAAGGAAGAAGAAAGAAGGAAAGAAGAAAGAAAAGAAAAGAAAGGAAGAAAAGAGAGAAAGAAAGAAAGAAAGACATGAAAGAAGCAAAAAAGAAGAAAAAAAAAGAGAAAGAAGGAAGGAAAAAAGGAGAGAAAAAAAAAAGAGAAAAGACGAAAGAAAGAAGAGAAAGAAAAAAGGAGAAAACAAGAATAAAGAAAAGAAAGGAAAGAAAGAGACAAAGAAAGATGAAAGAAACAAAGGAAGTAGAGAGTAATATGAAGGAAGGAAGAATGAAAGAAATGTAGGCAAAAGAAAGAAGAAAAAAATGAAAGAAAGAAGTAATGAAAGGAAGATGAAAGACTTGAGAGAGAAGAAAGAAAGGACAAAGAAGGAAGAAGAAAGAAGGAATGAAGAATGAAAAGAAAAGAAAGGAAGAATATAGAGAAAGAAAGAATTAAAGACATGAAAGACTCAAAAAAGAAGATAGAAAGAAAGAAAGAAGGAAGGAAACAAGTAGAGAAAAATGAGTCAAAATACGAAAGAAAGAAAGAATGCGAAAGAATAAAAGAGAAGACTAAAGGAGAGAAAGGAAGGAAAGAGACAAAGAAAGATGTAAGAAACAAAGAAAGAAGAGAGTAATATGAAGGAAGGAAGAATGAAAGAAAGAAAGGCAAAAGAAGAAAGAAGAAAAAAGACAGAAAAAAAGGAAAGAAAGGAGGAATGATAGGAAGATGAAAGACTTGAGAGAGAAGAAAGAAAGAAAGAAGAAGAAGAAAGAAGGAAAGAAGAAAAAAAGGAAAAGAAAGAAAGAAAGAAAAAAAATAAAAAAAGAAAGAATGAAACACATGAAAGACAAAAAAAAGAAGATAGAAAGAAAGAAAGAAGAAGGAAAGAAGGAGAGAAAAATAAGAGTGAAAACATGAAAGAAAGAAATAATGCAAAAGAAAAAAAGAGAAAAGTAGACTAAAGGAAAGAAAGGAAGGAAACAGACAAAGAAAGATGAAAGAAACAAAGAAAGAATAGAGTAAAATGAAGAAACGAAGAATTAAAAAAAGAAAGGAAGGCAAAAGAAGAAAGAAGAAAAAAAGACAGAAAAAAAGAATGAAAGAAACAAGGAATGAAAGGAAGATGAAAGACTTGAGAGAGAGGAAAGAAAGACAGAAGAAGAAAGAAGGAAAGAAGAAAGAAAAGAAAAGAAAGGAAAGACAGGAATACAAGAGAGAAAGAAAGAATGAAAGACATAAAAGATGCAAAAAAGAAGATAGAAAGAAAGAAAGACGGAAGGAAATAAGGAAAGAAAAATGAGAGTGAAAAGACGAAAGAAAGGAAGGATGAGAAAGAAAAAAAAGGAAAAGAAAACTAAAGAAAGAAAGGAAGGAAAGAGACAAAGAAAGAAGAAAGAAAAAAAGAAAGAAGAGAGTAATATGAAGGAAGGAAGAATGAAAGAAAGAAGGGCAGGCAAAGGAAGAAAGAAAAAGAAAAGACAGAAAAAAAGAATGAAAGAAGAAAAAAAGAATGAAAGAAAGAAGGAATGAAAGAAAGATGAAAGACTTGAGACAGAAGACAGGAAGAAGGAAGAAGGAAGAAGAAGGAAAGAAGAAAGAAAAGAAAGGAAAGGAAAGGAAGGAAGAAAAGAGAGAAAGAAAGAAAGAAATGAAAGACGCAAAAAAGAAGATAGAAAGAAAGAAAGAATGAAGGAAACAAGGACAGAAAAATGACAGTGAAATGACGAAAGAAAGAAAGAAAGAATGAGAAAGAAAGAAAGAAAAAAGAAGACAAACGGAAAGAAAGGAAGGAAATAGAAAAAGAAGAAAGAAAAAAAGAAAGAAGAGAGTAATGTGAAGGAAGGAAGAATGAAAGAAATAAAGGAAGGCAAAAGAAGAAAGAAGAAAAAAGAGAAAAAAGAAAGAAAAATAAACGAAAGAAAGAAGGAATGAAAGGAAGATGAAAGAGTGGAGAGAGAAGAAAGAAAGAAAAAAGAATGAAGGGAAGAAGAAAGAAAAAAAGAAAGGAAAGAAAGGAAGAAAAGAGAGAAAGAATGAATGAAAGACATGAAAGACGCAAAAAAGAAGATAGAAAGAAAGAAAGAAGGAGGGAAACAAGGAGAGGAAAATGAGAGTGAAAAGACGAAAGAAAGAAAGAAAGAATGAGAAAGAAAAAAGAGAAAAGAAGACAAAGGAAAGAAAGGAAGGAAAGAGACAAAGAAAGATGAAATAAAAAAAGAAAGAAGAGAGTAATACGAAGGAAGAATGAAAGAAAGAAAGGAAGGCAAAAGAAGAAAGAAGAAAAAAAGACAGAACAAAAGAATGAAAGATGAAAAAAAGAATGAAAGAAAGAAGGAGTGAAAGGAAGATGAAAGACTCTAGAGAGAAGAAAGACAGAAAGAAGAAAGAAGGAAGAAGAAGGAAAGAATAAAGAAAAGAAAGGAAAGGAAAGAAAGGAATAAAAGAGAGAAAGAAAGAATGAAAGAGATGAAAGCCGCAAAAAAGAAGATAGAAAGAAAGAAGGAAGGAAACAAGGAGAGAAGAATGAGAGTGAAAAGACGAAAGAAAGAAATAATGAGAAAAAAATAGAAAAGAAGACAAAGGAAAGAAAGGAAGGAAAGAGACAAAAAGAGATGAAAGAAACAAAGAAAGAAGAGACTGATATGAAGGAAGGAATAATGAAAGAAAGAAATGAAGGCAAAAGAAGAAAGAAGAACAAAAGAAAGAAAAGATTGAAGGAAGAAAAACTGAAGGAAGGAAAGAAAGAATGATAGGAGGATGAAAGCCTTGAGAGAGAAGAAAGAAAGAAAGAAAGAAGAAGGTAGGAAGAAGAAAGAAGGAAAGAAGAACGAAAAGAAACGAAAGAAAGGAAGAAAAGAGAAAGAATGAATGAAAGACATGAAAGACGCAAAAAAGAAGATATAAAGAAAGAAGGAAGGAAACAAGGAGAGAAAACTATACGTGAAAAGACGAAAGAAAGATGAGAAAGAAAAAAGGAGAAAAGAAGACTAAAGAAAAGAAAGGAACGAAAGAGACAAAGAAAGATGAAAGAAAAAAAGAAAGAAGAGAGTAATATGAAGGAAGGAAGAAAGAAAGAAAGGAAGGAAAAAGAAAGAAAGAAGAAAAAAGAATGAAAGAAAGAAGGAATGAAAGGAAGATGAAAGACGAGAGAGAAGAAAGAAAGAAAGGAGAATGAAGGAAGAAGAAACAAGGAAAGAAGAACGAAAAGAAAAGAAAGGAAAGAAAGGAAGAAAAGAGAGAAATTGAATGAAAGACATGAAAGACGCAAAAAAGAATATAGAAAGAAAGAAAGAAGGAAGGAAACAAGGGAGAAAAATGAAAGTGAAAAGACGAAAGAAAGAAAGAGTGAGACAGAAAAAAAGAGTAAAGTTCAGTAAAGAAAAGAAACGAAGGAAAGAGACAAAGACAGATGAAAGAAACAGAGAAAGAAGAGAGTAATGTGAAGGAAGGAAGAACGAAAGAAAGGAAGGCAAAAGAAGAAAGAAGAAAAAAAGACAGAAAGAAATGAAGGAAGAAAAAAGAAACAAGGAAAGGAGGAATGAAAGGAAGATGAAAGACTTGGAAGCGAAGAAAGAAAGAAGAAAGAAGAAGAAAGAAGGAAAGAAGAAAGAACAGAAAAGAAAGAAAGGAAGAAAAGAGAGAAAGAATGACAAACACATGAAAGACACAAAAAAGAAGATAGAAAGAAAGAAAGAAGGAAGGAAACAAGGAGAGAAAAATGTGAAACGACGAAAGAAGGAAAGAATGAGAAAGAACAAAAGAGAAAAGAAGACTAATGGAGAGAAAGGAAGGAAAGAGACAAAGATGAAAGAAACAGAGAAAGAAAAGAGTAATGTGAAGAAAGGAAGAATGAAAGAAAGAAAGGAAGGCAAAAGAAGAAAGAAGAAAAAAAAGAAAGAGAGAAGAATGAAAGAAAGAAGAAATGAAAGGAAGATGAAAGACCTGAGAGAGAAGAAAGAAAGAAAGAAAGAAAGAAAGAAAAAAGAAAGGAGGACGAAGAAAGAAGGAAAGAAGAACGAAAAGAAAGAAAGGAAGAAATGAGAGAAAGAATGAATGAAAGACATGAAAGACACAAAAAAAGAAAGAAAGAAAGAAAGAAGGAAGGAAACAAGTAGAGAAAAATGAGAGCGAAAAGACGAAGGAAAGAAAGAATGAGGAAGAAAAAAAAGAGAAAAGAAGACTAAAGGAAAGAAAGGAAGGAAAGAGACAAAGAAAGATGAAAGAAACAAAGAAAGAAGAGGGTAATATGAAGGAAGGAAGAATGAAAGAAAGAAAGGAAGGCAAAAGAATGAAGAAAAAAGAATGAAAGAAAGAAGGAATGAAGGGAAGATGAAAGAATTGAGAGAGAAGAAACAAAGAAGAAGAAAGAAGGAAAGAAGAACGAAAAGAAAAGAAAGAAAGGAAGAAATGAAAGAATGAATGAAAGACATGAAAGATGCAAAAAAGTAGAAAGAAAGAAGGAAGGAAATAAGGAGAGAAAAATGAGAGTGAAAAGACGAAAGAAAGAATGACGAAGAAAAAAAGAGAAAAGAGGACTAAAGGTAAGAAAGGAAGGAAAGAGACAAAGAAAGATGAAACAGAGAAAGAAGAGGGTAATATGAAGGAAGGAAGAATGAAAGAAAGAAAGGAAGAAAAAAGAAAAAAGAAAAAAAAAGAAAAAAAAAAAGAATTAACGAAGGAAAAAAGAATGAAAGATAGAAGGAAAGAAAGAAAAATGAAAGAAGAGATAAAAGAAAGAAAGAAAGATGAAAGAAGGAAGAAGAAAGAAGGAAAGAAGAAAGAAAAGAAAAGACAGGAATACAAGAGAGAAAGAAAGAATGAAAGACATAAAAGATGCAAAAAAGAAGATAGAAAGAAAGAAAGAAGGAAGGAAACAAGGAGAGAAAAATAAAAGTGAAAAGACGAAAGAAAGATGAGAAAGAAAAAAGGAGAAAACAAGAATAAAGAAAAGAAAGGAAAGAAAGAGACAAAGAAAGATGAAAGAAACAAAGGAAGAAGAGAGTAATATGAAGGAAGGAAGAAGGAAAGAAAGGAAGGCAAAAGAAAGAAGAAAAAAATGAAAGAAAGAAGTAATGAAAGGAAGATGAAAGACTTGAGGGAGAAGAAAGAAAGGACAAAGAAGGAAGAAGAAAGAAGGAATGAAGAATGAAAAGAAAAGAAAGGAAGAAAATAGAGAAAGAAAGAATTAAAGACATGAAAGACTCAAAAAAGAAGAGAGAAAGAAAGAAAGAAGGAAGGAAACAACTAGAGAAAAATGAAGCAAAATAACAAAAAAAGAAAGAATGCGAAAGAATAAAAGAGAAGACTAAAGGAGAGAAAGGAAGGAAAGAGACAAAGAAAGATGTAAGAAACAAAGAAAGAAGAGGGTAATATGAAGGAAGGAAGAATGAAAGAAAGAAAGGAAGGCAAAAGAAGAAAGAAGAAAAAAATCAGAAAAAAAGAATTAACGAAGGAAAAAAGAATGAAAGATAGAAGGAATGAAAGAAAAATGAAAGACGAGATATAAGAAAGAAAGAAAGATGAAAGAAGGAAGAAGAAAGAAGGAAAGAAGAAAGAAAAGAAAAGAAAGGAAGAAAAGAGAGAAAGAAAGAATGAAAGACATGAAAGATGCAAAAAAGAAGATAGAAAAAGAGAAAGAAGGAAGGAAACAAGGAGAGAAAAAAAAAAGTGAAAAGAAGAAAGAAAGATGAGAAAGAAAAAAGGAGAAAACAAGAATAAAGAAAAGAAAGGAAAGAAAGAGACAAAGAAAGAAGAAAGAAACAAAGGAAGAAGAGAGTAATATGAAGGAAGGAAGAATGAAAGAAAGGAAGGCAAAAGAAAGAAGAAAAAAATGAAAGAAAGAAGTAATGAAAGGAAGATGAAAGACTTGAGAGAGAAGAAAGAAAGGACAAAGAAGGAAGAAGAAAGAAGGAATGAAGAATGAAAAGAAAAGAAAGGAAGAATATAGAGAAAGAAAGAATTAAAGACATGAAAGACTAAAAAAAGAAGATAGAAAGAAAGAAAGAAGGAAGGAAACAAGTAGAGAAAAATGAGTCAAAATACGAAAGAAAGAAAGAATGCGAAAGAATAAAAGAGAAGACTAAAGGAGAGAAAGGAAGGAAAGAGACAAAGAAAGATGTAAGAAACAAAGAAAGAAGAGAGTAATATGAAGGAAGGAAGAATGAAACAAAGAAAGGCAAAAGAAGAAAGAAGAAAAAAGACAGAAAAAAAGGAAAGAAAGGAGGAATGATAGGAAGAAGAAAGAGTAGAGAAAAAAAAAAGAAAGAAAAAAAAAGAAGAAAGAAGGAAAGAAGAAAGAAAGAAAAAGAAAAGAAAGAAAGGAAGAAAATAGAGAAAGAAAGAAAGAAAGACAAGAAAGACAAAAAAAAGAAGATAGAAAGAAAGAAAAAAGAAGGAAAAAAGAAGAAAAAAATGAGAGAAAAAAGAAAAAAAAAAGAAAAAAATAAAGAAAAAAAAAAAAAGAAAAAAGTAAAAAAAAGAAAAGAAAGGAAGGAAACAGAAAAAGAAAGAAGAAAAAAAAAAAGAAAGAATAGAGAAAAATGAAGAAAGGAAGAATAAAAAAAAGAAAGGAAGGCAAAAGAAAAAAGAAAAAAAAAAGACAGAAAAAAAGAATGAAAGAAACAAGGAATGAAAGGAAGATGAAAGACTTGAGAGAGAGGAAAGAAAGACAGAAGAAGAAAGAAGAAAAGAAGAAAGAAAAGAAAAGAAAGGAAAGACAGGAATACAAGAGAAAAAGAAAGAATGAAAGACAAAAAAGATGCAAAAAAGAAGATAGAAAGAAAGAAAGACGGAAGGAAATAAGGAAAGAAAAATGAGAGTGAAAAGACGAAAGAAAGGAAGGATGAGAAAGAAAAAAAGGGAAAAGAAAACTAAAGAAAGAAAGGAAGGAAAGAGACAAAGAAAGATGAAAGAAACAAAGAAAGAAGAGAGTAATATGAAGGAAGGAAGAATGAAAGAAAGAACGGCAGGCAAAGGAAGAAAGAAGAAGAAAAGACAGAAAAAAAGAATGAAAGATGAAAAAAAGAATGAAAGAAAGAAGGAATGAAAGAAAGATGAAAGACTTGAGACAGAAGACAGGAAGAAGGAAGAAGGAAGAAGAAGGAAAGAAGAAAGAAAAGAAAGGAAAGGAAAGGAAGGAAAAAAAGAGAGAAAGAAAAAAAGAAATGAAAGACGCAAAAAAGAAGATAGAAAGAAAGAAAGAATGAAGGAAACAAGGACAGAAAAATGACAGTGAAATGACGAAAGAAAGAAAGAAAGAATGAGAAAGAAAGAAAGAGAAAAGAAGACTAACGGAAAGAAAGGAAGGAAATAGACAAAGATGAAAGAAATAAAGAAAGAAGAGAGTAATGTGAAGGAAGGAAGAATGAAAGAAATAAAGGAAGGCAAAAGAAGAAAGAAGAAAAAAGAGAAAAAAGAAAGAAAAATAAACGAAAGAAAGAAGGAATGAAAGGAAGATGAAAGACTTGAGAGAGAAGAAAGAAAGAAAAAAGAATGAAGGGAAGAAGAAAGAAAAAAAGAAAGGAAAGAAAGGAAGAAAAGAGAGAAAGAATGAATGAAAGACATGAAAGACGCAAAAAAGAAGATAGAAAGAAAGAAAGAAGGAGGGAAACAAGGAGAGGAAAATGAGAGTGAAAAGACGAAAGAAAGAAAGAAAGAATGAGAAAGAAAAAAGAGAAAAGAAGACAAAGGAAAGAAAGGAAGGAAAGAGACAAAGAAAGATGAAATAAAAAAAGAAAGAAGAGAGTAATACGAAGGAAGAATGAAAGAAAGAAAGGAAGGCAAAAGAAGAAAGAAGAAAAAAAGACAGAACAAAAGAATGAAAGATGAAAAAAAGAATGAAAGAAAGAAGGAGTGAAAGGAAGATGAAAGACTCTAGAGAGAAGAAAGACAGAAAGAAGAAAGAAGGAAGAAGAAGGAAAGAATAAAGAAAAGAAAGGAAAGGAAAGAAAGGAAGAAAAGAGAGAAAGAAAGAATGAAAGACATGAAAGCCGCAAAAAAGAAGATAGAAAGAAAGAAGGAATGAAACAAGGAGAGAAGAATGAGAGTGAAAAGACGAAAGAAAGAAATAATGAGAAAAAAATAGAAAAGAAGACAAAGGAAAGAAAGGAAGAAAAGAGAAAAAAAGAGAAGAAAAAAACAAAGAAAGAAGAGACTGATAAGAAGGAAGAAAAAATGAAAGACAGAAATGTAGGCAAAAGAAGAAAGAAGAACAAAAGACAGAAAAGATTGAAGGAAGAAAAACTGAATGAAGGAAAGAAAGAATGATAGGAGGATGAAACCCTTGAGAGAGAAGAAAGAAAGAAAGAAGAAGGTAGGAAGAAGAAAGAAGGAAAGAAGAACGAAAAGAAACGAAAGAAAGGAAGAAAAGAGAAAGAATGAATGAAAGACATGAAAGACGCAAAAAAGAAGATATAAAGAAAGAAGGAAGGAAACAAGGAGAGAAAACTATACGTGAAAAGACGAAAGAAAGATGAGAAAGAAAAAAGGAGAAAAGAAGACTAAAGAAAAGAAAGGAAAGAAAGAGACAAAGAAAGATGAAAGAAACAAAGAAAGAAGAGACTAATATGAAGAAAGGAAGAATGAAAGAAAGGAAGACAAAAAAAAGAAAGAAGAAAAAAAGAATGAAAGAAAGAAGGAATGAAAGGAAGATGAAAGACGAGAGAGAAGAAAGAAAGAAAGGAGAATGAAGGAAGAAGAAACAAGGAAAGAAGAACGAAAAGAAAAGAAAGGAAAGAAAGGAAGAAAAGAGAGAAATTGAATGAAAGACATGAAAGACGCAAAAAAGAATATAGAAAGAAAGAAAGAAGGAAGGAAACAAGGGAGAAAAATGAAAGTGAAAAGACGAAAGAAAGAAAGAGTGAGACAGAAAAAAAGAGTAAAGTTCAGTAAAGAAAAGAAACGAAGGAAAGAGACAAAGACAGATGAAAGAAACAGAGAAAGAAGAGAGTAATGTGAAGGAAGGAAGAACGAAAGAAAGGAAGGCAAAAGAAGAAAGAAGAAAAAAAGACAGAAAGAAATGAAGGAAGAAAAAAGAAACAAGGAAAGGAGGAATGAAAGGAAGATGAAAGACTTGGAAGAGAAGAAAGAAAGAAGAAAGAAGAAGAAAGAAGGAAAGAAGAAAGAACAGAAAAGAAAGAAAGGAAGAAAAGAGAGAAAGAATGACAAACACACGAAAGACACAAAAAAGAAGATAGAAAGAAAGAAAGAAGGAAGGAAACAAGGAGAGAAAAATGTGAAACGACGAAAGAAGGAAAGAATGAGAAAGAACAAAAGAGAAAAGAAGACTAATGGAAAGAAAGGAAGGAAAGAGACAAAGAAAGATGAAAGAAACAAAGAAAGAAGAGAGTAATATGAGGGAAGGAAGAATGAAAGAAAGAAAGGAAGCAAAAGAAGAAACAAGAAAAAAGACAAAAAAAGAATGAACAAAGAAAAAAAGAATGAAAGAAGGAATCAAAGGAAGACGAAAGACTTGATAGAGAAGAAAGAAGAAAAAAGCAAAAAAGAATGAAAACAAAAGAAAGGAAGAAAAGAGGGAAAGAATGAATGAAAGACATGAAAGATGCAAAAAAGAAGATAGAAGGAAAGAAGGAAGGAAACAAGGAGAGAAAAATGAGGGTGAAAAGACGAAAGAAAGAAAGAATGCGAAAGAAAAACTAGAGAAAAGAAGACTAATGAAAAGAAAAGAAGCAAAGAGACAAAGATGAAAGAAAAAAAGAAAAAAAAGAGTAATATGAAGGAAGGAAGAATGAAAGAAAGAAAGGAAGGCAAAAGAAGAAAGAAGAAAAAAAAGAAAAAAAAGAAAGAGAGAAGAATGAAAGAAAGAAGAAATGAAAGGAAGATGAAAGACCTGAGAGAGAAGAAAGAAAGAAAGAAAGAAAGAAAGAAAGAAAAAAGAAAGGAGGACGAAGAAAGAAGGAAAGAAGAACGAAAAGAAAGAAAGGAAGAAATGAGAGAAAGAATGAATGAAAGACATGAAAGACACAAAAAAAGATAGAAAGAAAGAAAGAAGGAAGGAAACAAGTAGAGAAAAATGAGAGCGAAAAGACGAAGGAAAGAAAGAATGAGGAAGAAAGAAAGAGAAAAGAAGACTAAAGGAAAGAAAGGAAGGAAAGAGACAAAGAAAGATGAAAGAAACAAAGAAAGAAGAGGGTAATATGAAGGAAGGAAGAATGAAAGAAAGAAAGGAAGGCAAAAGAATGAAGAAAAAAGAATGAAAGAAAGAAGGAATGAAGGGAAGATGAAAGAATTGAGAGAGAAGAAAGGAAGAAGAAGAAAGAAGGCAAGAAGAACGAAAAGAAAAGAAAGAAAGGAAGAAATGAAAGAATGAATGAAAGACATGAAAGAGGCAAAAAAGTAGAAAGAAAGAAGGAAGGAAATAAGGAGAGAAAAATGAGAGAGAAAAGACGAAAGAAAGAATGACGAAGAAAAAAAGAGAAAAGAGGACTAAAGGTAAGAAAGGAAGGAAAGAGACAAAGAAAGATAAAACAAAGAAAGAAGAGGGAAATATGAAGGAAGGAATAATGAAAGAAAGAAGGGAAGGCAAAAGAAGAAAGAAGAAAGAAAGACAGAAAAAAAGAATTAACGAAGGAAAAAAGAATGAAAGATAGAAGGAATGAAAGAAAAATGAAAGACGAGATATAAGAAAGAAAGAAAGATGAAAGAAGGAAGAAGAAAGAAGGAAAGAAGAAAGAAAAGAAAAGAAAGGAAGAAAAGAGAGAAAGAATGAAAGAAATGAAAGATGCAAAAAAGAAGATAGAAAAAGAGAAAGAAGGAAGGAAACAAGGAGAGAAAAATAAAAGTAAAAAGACGAAAGAAAGAAGAAAAAAAAAAAAGAAGAAAAAAAGAAAAAAGAAAAAAAAGGAAAGAAAGAGACAAAGAAAGAAGAAAGAAACAAAGGAAGAAGAGAGTAATATGAAGGAAGGAAGAATGAAAGAAAGGAAGGCAAAAGAAAGAAGAAAAAAATGAAAGAAAGAAGTAATGAAAGGAAGATGAAAGACTTGAGAGAGAAGAAAGAAAGGACAAAGAAGGAAGAAGAAAGAAGGAATGAAGAATGAAAAGAAAAGAAAGGAAGAAAATAGAGAAAGAAAGAATTAAAGACATGAAAGACTCAAAAAAGAAGATAGAAAGAAAGAAAGAAGGAAGGAAACAAGTAGAGAAAAATGAGTCAAAATACGAAAGAAAGAAAGAATGCGAAAGAATAAAAGAGAAGACTAAAGGAGAGAAAGGAAGGAAAGAGACAAAGAAAGATGTAAGAAACAAAGAAAGAAGAGAGTAATATGAAGGAAGGAAGAATGAAAGAAAGAAAGGCAAAAGAAGAAAGAAGAAAAAAGACAGAAAAAAAGGAAAGAAAGGAGGAATGATAGGAAGATGAAAGACTTGAGAGAGAAGAAAGAAAGAAAGAAGAAGAAGAAAGAAGGAAAGAAGAAAGAAAGGAAAAGAAAGGAAAGAAAGGAAGAAAATAGAGAAAGAAAGAATGAAAGACATGAAAGATGAAAAAAAGAAGATAGAAAGAAAGAAAGAAGAAGGAAACAAGGAGAGAAAAATGAGAGTGAAAAGATGAAAGAAAGAAATAATGCAAAAGAAAAAAAGAGAAAACTAGACTAAAGGAAAGAAAGCAAGGAAACAGACAAAGAAAGATGAAAGGAACAAAGAAAGAATAGAGTAAAATGAAGAAAGGAAGAATTAAAAAAAGAAAGGAAGGCAAAAGAAGAAAGAAGAAAAAAAGACAGAAAAAAAGAATGAAAGAAACAAGGAATGAAAGGAAGATGAAAGACTTGAGAGAGAAGAAAGAAAGACAGAAGAAGAAAGAAGGAAAGAAGAAAGAAAAGAAAAGAAAGGAAAGACAGGAATACAAGAGAGAAAGAAAGAATGAAAGACATAAAAGATGCAAAAAAGAAGATAGAAAGAAAGAAAGACGGAAGGAAATAAGGAGAGAAAAATGAGAGTGAAAAGACGAAAGAAAGAAAGGAAGGAAGAGAAAGAAAAAAAGGGAAAAGAAAATAAAAGAAAGAAAGAAAGGAAAGAGAAAAAGAAAGATGAAAGAAACAAAGAAAGAAGAGAGTAATATGAAGGAAGGAAGAATGAAAGAAGAAACGGCAGGAAAAGGAAGAAAGAAGAAGAAAAGACAGAAAAAAAGAATGAAAGATGAAAAAAGAATGAAAGAAAGAAGGAATGAAAGAAAGATGAAAGACTTGTGACAGAAGACAGGAAGAAGGAAGAAGGAAGAAGAAGGAAAGAAGAAAGAAAAGAAAGGAAGAAAAGAGAGAAAGAAAGAAAGAAATGAAAGACGCAAAAAAGAAGATAGAAAGAAAGAAAGAATGAAGGAAACAAGGACAGAAAAATGACAGTGAAATGACGAAAGAAAG